>NC_045550.1:49828591-50145913 GCF_009769535.1 Thamnophis elegans
CTAGAACTATTAGTGCAGTGTTATTTTGGCTGACTATGCCAGCTATAATTAGTTTTCAGTGCTATTGCCAAGATGAATATGCATTTCAGTGAAGTAAATCATGCCAAACACACATTGGATTGGTAGAAAGAAATTAGCTTTGTTTACATTTTGGGGAGTATTTTGTGATTATATTATGTTTAGATACTCAACATTTCAGCAATAATAAAATAGGGTTTCTGAAGGGTTCAGATTACTGCATTTATATCCTACTCAATGTATAATTTGTCATATAATTAATGGATGAAATGCCTGTGGCTGAATAAATGAGAATCCTTAAAATCCATAACAAAGAATAAAAATGAGTTCAAGGCTCATATTTCCAAAAGGCTAAAAATTTGCTGGCTGATCATGTATGAGAGTTTCCACATCAGGTTGCATTGAACTGATTCCCTTGAATTCTCTCAGAGGGCAATTCTCATCACAGTAACCAATAAGTTGAAATGATAGGAACTGTTGTCAGGATAAGAGAGACAATACCTGATGTATGATTCATTCCTAGAAGCCTCAATTCCTAATAAATTAGATTTTTAGAGAAAAAATTGTTTGCTCTTCTCTTCTTTCTACCCTGGCCTTCTTTCTACCCTGGCAGTGGTTGCAGATCTGCTTCTGTGTCCAATTCAAGATGTTGCTCATTACCCTTAAAGCCCTCTATGGCATAGATCCAGGATATCTCAGGGTCGCTGCTGGCATTACTGCCAGTTCAGTGCCTCAAAATTGTGCCCCTGTATTATGTGTGTGCATGCATTTGCAAATAAAAAGGTCTGCATATGCGCAAAACTTTAATAAATAAATAAATTTTTGCACTGAAAATTGTTATACGCATGTGCGTGTGTGCAGAACTGAAAAAACAAGATGGTGGGCCTGTAGGAGAACTAGTTTGGGGTTACAGCGACCCAGGCTGCCAAGTTACTACCAGTTCAACTGAACCGATCTGAACTGGTGGGAACCCACCTCTGGAACTGTCTTTCCCTAGTGGGATTAGCCCAGCAGAAGAGGCTTAATGTAGACCCCATCAGTTGAGGAATTGTGGCTGGTGGAGTCCAAAAGAAGAGCCTTTTCTGCCATGATCCCCTTGGAGAAGGTAAGATCCTTCTCTCTTCTGCCTTCAGAAAATGCCTTAAAACTTGGCTATGCTGGTTGTAATGGGGTTCTGAAAGATAAGCTGTTGGGTGGAAGTGGCTAGTGGAGTAAGAGAGAAGTCACCATCATTTCAACTCTTTGGTTTTTTTTTTTAGTTTGTTGTAATCTTTTGTAATTTTAATCTCTTTTTATATTCATAATTATGAGACATGGTGGCTCAGTGTCTAAGACGCTGAGCTTGTCGATCAGAAAGGTTGGCAGTTCGGTGGTTCGAATCCCTAGCGCCGCGTAATGGGGTGAGCTCCCATTACTTGTCCCAGCTGAGAGCCGAGGTGGCGCAGTGGTTAGAATGCAATACTGCAGGCTAGTTCAGCTGACTGCTAGTTCGGCAGTTCAGCTGTTCAAATCTCACCGGCTCAGGGTTGACTCAGCCTTCCATCCTTCCGAGGTGGGTAAAATGAGGACCCGGATTGTTGGGGGCAATATGCTGACTCTGTTAACCGCTTAGAGAGGGCTGAAAGCCCTATGAAGCGGTATATAAGTCTAACTGCTATTGCTATTGCTGTTGCTATTCTGCCAACCTAGCAGTTCGAAGCATGTAAAAATGCAAGTAGAAAAATAGGAACCAACTTTGGTGGGAAGGTAACAGCGTTCCATGTGCCTTCAGCATTTAGTCATGCCGGCCACATGACCACAGAGATGTATTTGGACAGTGCTGGCTCTTTGGCTTTGAAATGGAGATGAGTACCACGCCCTAAAATCGGGAACAACTAGCACATATGTGTGAGGGGACATTTACCTTTACCTTATATTTATAATTGTTTTATGTTCATATGTTTACTAAATTATAAGCTGCTTAGACCCATGTTGAACTACAAGATGAGTGGCATATAAATTTAATAAATACTAGTAATAGTAGCATTAATAGATTTATACATCTTCATCCACTTTTCTTCACCCAACCCCTTATAGTCATCTCTTCATTGGTCTTGCTGATCCAGTACTAACATATAGAAAAAGGATGTTTTGTTTTAGTATTAGTAGAAAAAGTTGGGTTGAACCTTGGGACAAAAAACCACTGAGTTTTTTCTGTGTCTCTTCCTACACAGAGATGAATCCACAAGACTTCATTGATTTATCCCTTCAAAGATGGAAACTCTCAGAAGATAGGCAGAAGGAAAAAGCCAGTTTGTTGTGGTAGGAAGCTGAATAATATATTTGAAATCTTTTTACAATTTCTGTTGAATCTACCTATATGCACAATTGATCAGCAAAGCAATGGGAATCATCTTTAAATACACACATACATGAATATATAAGCACATGTATATGTACCTATTACACTATTTCCTTTGGGGGTAAAGGTCAGCAACATAGGTATCTGTCTTCAGATTGTTCATTCTTTATTTAAAATATAAATTTTAAATAATGTTTTCATCCTGCATTTCCATGCAATCTAGCTGATATCCATCTGAAATGTGATACAGTGGCAAGAGATTGAAACCACAAGACTTTAAATTGAAATAGCTTGAATGGAATTAGAAAATGTTCCATATGGCTTGGCACACATTATTTAATATTTTAATATTTGTTTATTTAGCCACATTAAGAGCTGTGATGGCTCAGAGTTTAGAATGCAGTATTGCAAGCTGTGCTGACTGCCAGTAGTTCGATCCTGACTGCTGAAGATTGATTCAGATTTCCATCCTTCCAAGGTCAGTAAAATGAGGATTCAGGTTGTTGGGGTCAATATGCTGACTCTGTAAACTGCTTAGGTAGGCCAGTAAAGCACTATGAAGTGGCACGTATGTCAAAAGGCTGTTGCTATTACTGGTCAGAACAAAGCAAGAAAGCAACAAACAAAATGTAAGACAAGATAAATTTCCCCTATCCTATTTTTTAAATAACTGAACCAGTAAAATTTATTAGATTGAAATAGAAAGAATTTGGTACAATAGCATAGTTCTCGTTTATCATTACTATAGGCTACTTTGTGACAACAAGGAAAATCCCAATTGCCAAACGTAACTTCAACACATTTTTTAAGGAGCAAAATCTGCCTCTCCCAGATGAGTCACCAATTTCCTTTCCCACCATCCATCTTGCTTTCCAGCTGATGCTCAGACTCAAGGAAGGATAATGGATGAGAGTCAATTCTGTGCCCTATTTGAATTTCTGAAATTTCAGAAGGTCAAATTGGGAAAAGCTTCTGATATTTCTGGCAGTGAAATATACTGTGTGAATGTTCAGTTTTCACAAATGCCTTTGGCAGGTTTCTGTTTCAATATGTCCTCTCATTAATCTTCTGTTAAGCTGCTCTTCCATCATCCATCTTTCCTTATGTTGCAAACCAGAGCTCTTTGTAATTATGAGTGCTTGAAGCATTTTGATGAGTGCCTTCTGCCTTGTGATGTCATTTCTTAAAGATGACTGTTATAATAAGCAACAGAAATGAACTGTACCTGCCATGCATCTGATTTATGACCAGAATGAAGAATAAATAACAACTAATTGATTGGTTTGATTGCTCCCTAATGTGACTTACAAGAAGTGTGGAAATGTAGCTTCATGATGCATGTCTTCGTTCTTGTCAATTTTGATATGATTGTGCCTCTCTCTTATTTTAAGCTTCAATCTCATACATGTCTCTTGTTCAGAAGCATTTTCAAATGGGATTCCATAACATGTGGGGTGGTTCAGTGGCTAAGATGCTGAGCTTGTCAATCAGAAAGTTCGGCAGTTCAGCGGTTCAAATCCCTAGTGCTGTGTCCCAGCTTCAGCCAACCTAGCAATTCAAAAGCATGTAAAAATGCAAGTGGAAAAATAGGGACTACCTCGCTTTCCATACATCTTTGGCATTTAGTCATGCTGGCCATACATCTTTGGCATTTAGTCATGCTGGCTAAATGTCCATGGAGAGAACAGCGCTGGGTTTTTGGCTTTGAAACGGACATGAGCACCGCCCCCTAAAGTCAGGAACAACTAGCACATATGTGCAAGAGGAACCTTTACCTTTACCTAACATGTGGGTGATAGTGAAAAAAGATCAAGAAATATATCTATACAAATGGAAAGATATATTCTACCAGACAGTTTCATTTTTATTCTGATGTTGAGAGAAATGGAAATGCCTTCTCCATGATTTATTTACTAGGCATAATTTATAATGATCATGTCTCTGTTCAGCATTTTTTTCTCTAAGCTAAACAGTCCCAAGAGTTGCTTTTTAACATGAGTTAACCAAAAGTATGAAAAGTAATCTGATTTGTTGTCTTCTCTTTTTCTAACGACTGCCCCAGCATGAAATAGATGTACAGATGATTTAATTTGATTGTCTATACCAAACCTCATAGTTGATCAATGTCATTTCAGTGCCCTTTCTGGTATAAGTGAAATATGGATTCCTAATGATAATGTGCATTATTGACATTTAATTGCATTTATTTATTTAGTTATTGATTCACCAGAGATCCCTTTTGAATACTTCAAAGTTATTTGAAACTTCATCACCTTAAATTAACTTGCATTATCTGCATTTTTCCTATGTAACTGAAGATGGCAGTCTATAAGTTCATTTATGAGAAAGTGGAATACTTTCAACTTTGTGGGCCTAGAACATTTCATTACAGGATTTTATCTCTCTCCACTTTAAAAATTACCAATATATTCTTATTTTTTGTTTCTGTTGTTCAACCAGACGTCAAAGCCTAGCAAAACCTTCATTGTGACACACAGGAGGATCTGCCTACCTAGATTATACCCAGGGTCTTTGATGAGGAATGTTGTCAAAAGCTTTCAAAAGTCCAAGTATACAATGTCAGCAGGTCTGCTAATATTGAAACTTTTTAAAAAAATTATCTTGTGTTCACCAACTATTGCATTGTATCATTTCCACCTTCAGAATACATTTGAACTTATCAGTAAGACAACTGAACTATTTTTTTCTTCTCTGTCAGGCTGAGAAATTATGTAGTGCAGGGCTCCTCAACTCCCAGGTTGCGGCCCTTTACTGGAGCCTGAGCCCTTCACAACCAGACCTCAGAAGTAGCGGGCAAGCACACATGTACATCCCCACTTGTACAAGGAACAGGCAGCTATGGGCACACTTGCTTCATTTGTGTTAAATCGGCGGTAGAAAATTACGAGGAGGCGTCTGAGGTAACCTTGAACCGTTTATTCAAACAAGAACGAATAGGACATCAACTGTGAGTAGACGGCAGGTCTCCTTCGTCTGACAGCCTTTTATACTCGGCTGTCAAAAGGTTCAACCAATAGCCTCGCGTGTGACAGCCCGGCAACCGGCAGGCGCGTCTGATTGGCTAAGACGCGCCTGGCTGCTGCCGAGCTGTCATTCGTAAGTCCGAGGACTTACGAGGCTACAACAATTTGCAAGTGCACAGAACCATCCCCCCCCACCTCAGCCAATCCAGAAAGGTTGGGGAATTCCAATGTAGTTCACCTATGGTAGGAAATCAGGGCCAATGAGTTTTGTGTTTTCACCAACTGTTGCATTCTATGATACCCACTTTCAGAATACATTTGAACTTATCAGTAAGACAACTGATCTAATGTTAGATTTTATTTCATTTGCCACATACTCTGCTTTCTGTATGGTTTTTTCTGATTTTTGGAAAAACCAGAAAAGTTTGCATCCTCTTTGCTCATATTTAGATTTGATCTAATAAAAGTATTGCCTGAATGTCTTTTCTGTTTTCTTTGATCAACATAACTCTTTGTTTTTGTCTTTAACATAACCCATAGATTATTTTATCTTGCTATTGACAGAAATCTATATTTTGTTACTCATAGGAAAAGCCAGCACATTACTGTATTCATATGTGGCTATGCTATAAATGTGAAAATAGCCAGAGGGCTTCAATTGGTTTTCCTTCTACAAAAGAAATAGCTGTCCAATCATATATCTTTGTCACTATGCTGATTTATCATCACTGGCCACTGTTGTGAGGCAATAAGGCACTCTGTTTTATGTTCTTTATGATGCAGCGTGTATAACAAAGTTTCTGTTGCAATTGGCAATCAAAAAGTCAAAGCATCTGAACAGCAGCCAGCGGAAAATGCAATGTAAAGCACACATCTTAAATCTTAATTTCAGTCTAATCACATCCTACAATTAAATGTTCCCAAAAGATGCTTTTTTTCCGGATTGCAGAAAGACAGTACATGCTGTATAATATCTGCTGATACTTGAGTTGCTATAGCAATAGAATCGAGCTTTAAATTTAGAATCTCATTTTCCTTCCCTTTTGCCTTGCTGTTTCACCATTAAAGAGATAAGATGTTTACGATACCTTTTAAAAAAAAGAGTGCATGTGAATAACAGAGATTAGTTTTGCTGTGGATAATTGCCAGAATCTAAGACTATCGTAACTGCTCCCTCAACTTTTTCAAATCTTAGCTGGGCTTTTCAGAGGTAAAAATAATTGTGCAGGCTTTCATGTCAGCAGACTTTCAACAGTGGGGGGATAAAGGCCTAAAGTCACAAGTATTCTAAAAAATAGAAAGTTGAAAGGTATGCAATCTCAACAGAAAGGCTATTAATTGTTCAACCTGACAAGGTGGTGCATTGAAATTGTTTTGAAATGTAGCAGCTTTTTGGGAAAATGAATCCATTCAAGTTTTTCCAAGTAGCTACAGTATGTAGCACAGTGCTCTACTTATTAAAAATAGCATGACTATAATCCTATGCAGAATTATCTGGGTGTAACAGCCATTATCAGAGTATTACCTATTTTCATTTAGTATGCATTTACATATGAGCATTCTGTAAGACCTATTTTTCTAGCAAAACAATGATCCTGTCAGATTAAAAGGAATATTTTAAAGTCAATATTACATTTATAGATCATGTATTAATAGAAAACCTAACACCCAATAATGAAACATCAATGGTTGCAAGTCCTAAAATACATTAAATTTGCTTCAGTATATTTGAAATTAAAAGTGATTTGTCAAAAAATCTATTTGGAGGTTACAGGAATCCCTAAAGAATGGATGACAAAGGATGGAAACAGATTTCAACTTTTTTGGTATTTTATGGCATAGATCTAATATTTTGTAATGTTAGAAAATTTAAATGTAGATTTAAAAATGTGTTTGTTGTTTGAGTAACTTGAGACATATATTAATATTTTCCCACTTTTCTACTATTTTTAAAAACACGGCGTTCAATATTTTAATTTTTTAAATCCCCTCTTGGAGTTTTCTTCTTTTGTATTTCTTTCTGCAAAAAAGACAATAATAATCTTAATGGAAAACAAACAAATAAACATGGATAACAAAAATGATTGGCTAAAGTCCACCAGTGATTTAGCAGTGACAATGAAATTTGTTATGATTGTATCAGATGGTCCAGCATTAATTTGTGAGGAATATATATGTAAGAAACAATTTAGCAATTTGGAACGCCGCCTTTTAGCTTCAAAGCTGAAATATAATAATAGCACTAAGCAACTTTCTATTGAAATGTCCAGTTGCTGGATTAGATTTTTGACCTGGACAAAGCATTACAAAGAATGCCTTTATGAAGAGCATTACTGCATGGAAAAGAGTTGTTCTTGAAGCAATGAAACTGTTACAGTATATCTGTGGTGACTTTCTTCAGTTTTCTGTGAACAAGTATGCATGCTTATGTGGTGATTACATCCAAAAATGTTATCTGTGCATGCACACTGACATGTACTTAACTCGGGATAATCTGCAAAGTAGCCATGCAGACTTTTTGAAGTATGCTTAATGCATGAAAGAGAGCTTCTTTGCGCATGCTAAAACATTTTGTGAAGCACCTCATTCAGATGCTAAAGTATTAGTATTTTATTTCTGTCTACCTTTCTCTTTCTGTGCTACTCGAGCACATAAAATAGAATTGGAGAACCTTGTTATCATTGACAGAGACAATTACATCTGAAGCTGCACTATCCTTCATCTACAAAGGCAATTCTACTGCATACTGCATACTGAGGTTGATTCATGTATCATGCAAACCTTGATTTGTTCCATGTACTGTTTTGTCACTGAAAACACAATAGTTGGATTTATACATCACACTAAACCATAATGCTTAAAAGCTGGTTTTGCATGACAGGTTAAGCCAGATGGAACAAACCCCATTATGACTTAGTCTAAGCGTTATGGGTTAACTAAGCTAAAGATGTTTTAGTGATGAAAAAAGAAAAGATTTTGGTGGGGTCAAAGAAGGTTTAAATTTCTGAGTACATGAAATAAAATTACAAAGAACAATGGAGTTTACTCTTTAAATGCCCATAATTTCTAGCTGCATTGGACAGTAGTATTTTAACAACTGCGTAGAAGATAATATTATGAGGAAATGGTTTTCCTTAATCGTATGTACTGAAGAATTTATTTGTTGTCTTTCAAAGAAAAAGTTTTACCGTGATTGCTTAAACTATATTATAAACACATTTTAAACCATGTGCTTTTAATACATTTGGAAAGATAACATATAACTATTGATAAATATCAAAAGCTAATAATAATGCATAGTGTATGTATGTATGTATGTATGTATATGATCAGTTAAAAGGTTTGTTAGGAATGGTGCAGTGGTCTAGATATGTGATGGCGAACCTATGGCACGCATGCCACAGGTGGCACGTGGCGCTATATAGGTGGGCATACGAGCTCAGCTCTAATGTGCATGCTCACTCAGGCCAGCTGATTTTTGGGCCTTCTAGGCCCACCAGAAGTCGAGAGACAGGCTGTTTTCAGCCTCCGGGGGGGGGGGAGGAGCCTGGGAAGGGTGACTGTTTTTGCCCTCCCCAGGTTCCTAAAAAAGGCTCTGGAGAGTGAAAAATGGGCCATCCAGACCGACTGGAAGTTGGCAAATGGGCTGTTTTTGGCCTCCCGAAGCCTCCAGGGGGGCGAAGGCCGTTTTAACCCTCCCCAGGTTCTTAGAAAGGCTCTGGAGCCTAGGGATGATACCATGCCATCATGTGTCAAAAATGGGGGGAGCATGTGGGTCATGCACGCATACACGGGGGCAGGCTCATAGAATTATAGGTGTGGGCACATGTGTGCACAACCCACCGCATTCCCCCTGCTTTTGGCCCGCGATGGCAAAAAGGTTATCCATCATTGGCCTAGAAGTAGAGCTCTCACCTTACAATCAGGAAGCTCTGAGTTCTCTTCTAGAGGCAGATATTTCTCTCTCTGGGCACAATGAGAATATATCTGCTGACCAAAACTCCACCTAGGCATCAGGAAGGGTATCCGGTCAGTAATCTCTCTTCTAACTCCATTCAGTTGCTCAAACTCCACCCCACAAGACAGTGGTGGGATTCAAATAATTTACCAACCAGTTCTCTGCCCTAATGACTAGCTGGATAGGTGGGTCATGTGATCATGAGGGCATGGCCAAGTCAATGTCACTCAGGTCGATGGTGAACTTCGCCTTAGTTGTTACAATGGTAATAAGGGTTAACTGGAGAGGCAGTTTCTGTAAGCAGGGCAATAAAAATTAGGCTAGAAACAACACCAGAATGTTTCCTTCCTGCCTTTCTTACAGGATTAGCCCTGTAAAGTGGAAAAAAAATAAAGATTTCTTCCAAAAACCGGTTCTCCGAACTGGTTAGAAAGTTACCAAGCGGTTCTCCCAAATAGGTGCGAACTGGCTGAATCCCACCTCTGCCACAAGGGATTATGGGGATGTTAAAAGAAGATGAGTTTAGAACATTTGTTAGATAATAGAAATGAAAGCAGAAGAAATAAGAGATATTGAAGCTGCCATACAGAGAATTAAAAGTGAAATGATCCAGATTAAAAGATTTTAGATTAATAATCTTATTTTGGGACAATCTCTTTTTAAAGAGAATCTTTGCATTACTAGCTAAAGTATCAATACTTATATTGTACATCATGATACAAAAATGTCCCAAAAATCTTATCACAGTTTACATTATTGAAGTTTATGAAGCCAATAGCATAATCATATAGACAAAAATAATTGGGGAAAACTAGATATATAGTGAACTGCAAAAGAGAGGCTTTGGGGATTTTTTTGGAGAATGAGGATGGCCAAAGTATTTGAGTTTCATCTTCAGGATCTGGTCTTCTAAAGAGCAGTCAGGGTGATCTCCTCTAGGACTGACTCTAGGTTTGATCGCCTTGCAGTCCAAGGGACTTGTAGTAAATCTACTTTACTGCAAGGCTATAGTAACAGAATCTTGCAAGTCTGAAAATAAAAATCTCCGCCATCTCTTTTTACCATCCAATGAGTTACATCAGATCCTTTCTAAGTTTATTTCTCTGTCCATTACTCAGTTGCTGGCTCCTCCCTCTTTATCTGGCCATTTCCTAGGCAGCATCTCTTCTCTCTCACCCTGACTTCCAAGGTGATTCATATGTTCCCTTACATAAAGGAAGGTGATCTGGAGGGGCCCGAGTAAGAAAGGAGGACAGCTGGCTAGGAGATAAAGCTTGGCTTTCATCCAAGGTGAATAATATTATATCTCATCAAATTTTATTTTTTCATTAACTGAAGGTCATTAATGTAATGGATTCTAATAGTCATTAAAAGCAACAAGACAGTGAATCAGTCATGACATGCTGACAATCTTGGAAAGCTTTTAAAAAGCTTTTAAAATTGTAGCAACATTATTTTTTACTAAGCCATTTTAAAACTTATTTTAAGGTTTTTTGTCTTATTAAATAGCACCACTCTCCCAAAGGCAATTTTGACAAGATGTTTGAATCTGATACCCAATATATCAAATGTACCCCCTTTTTAAAGACTTCTAGCTATGATCAAATATAAGGTAATAATATATATTGTTGATTGCTCAGGACTCATATATAAGTGACTGTATAAGTCATGCAGAAAATTGTTGCTTGGAATTTCAATTCAAAAATAGAACATGTTATATATTCAGACTAGAAGATCATCTTGGATTGGGTATCTTTTGCCAGTTAATACAAGGATGTGAGCTAGACAGGGAAGTAAAAAAAATACTCTTGAAACAGGCAATAGCAAATCAGTTCCATACTGTTGCTAAAAAAAAGTGCAGGGTCATTTGTTAGAATATTCATGACTGGGAGAGACATGATAACAAGGTCAGCCAATAAATAGGCATAGCAACTAAGTCAGCCAATGGGAGCTGAAACAGAACTGAGTCTGTGCTGACAATTGAAACTGAAACAAGACTGATCTCTGTCTGCTCTGAACTCTGAAATGAAGCTAACTGTTCTCTCCTGCTTGTACTCTGCTTGTAATTTCTACCACTTTGAAAGAATATACTATTGGTATTGTACAGTTATTCATTTTTTTATTATGTATATAAAGAAGTTAATGAATCCAGCTGAATCAGTTATTTGTGTGTGCTTTCTGGATTTGATTTTTCTGCAACAAACTCTGAAACATTGCACATAGTTTTCAGGAATTGAAGGTAACTTGAAGGAGTCTTTATCTCTTTTCAGCATTAATCAAGTTCAGAGGAACATGAATGGTTGATATTTATTAAATAACAGCAATAGGCATACAATACAAATTTAGATAGTGTCATGTAAAGAGTACATCTTTAAGCACCCCTTTGGCTATCATGTAATACATAGTTCTATATCTGTGATTGGGCTAGAATACAATGTGCCGTTGTGGACAAGCAGACACACATACATTCATTCAGTTTAATTATCCATTTTTTAATCTGATAAATGTTCTTGCCCTAGGACATCACTCTTTAAACAGTGGAGACTTCTTTTCAAATACTTTCTGTAATGTTCTTACTGTATAATGTGAGCCATATTGTATAAGACAGACATTATTGTATTGTTAGTGATGTAGTCAATCACTAGAACCTTGGTGGCACAATGGTTAGAGGGCAATACTGCAGGCTACTTCTGCTGACTGCTGGCTGCCTGCAATTTGGCAGTTCAAATCCTACCAGGCTCAAGGTTGACTCAGCCTTTGATCCTTCGAGGTGGGTAAAATGAGGACTCAGATTGTTGGGGGCAATATGCTGACTCTGTAAAACTGCCTGTAAAGCACTTAAAGTGGTATATAAGTCTAAGTGCTATTGCTAGAAAGAATCTTCTAATATTCAAAACAGAAAAGGTAGGAAAAAAATAAATTAGCTACCTTTTCAAATGTCCGAGGTCATCTAGTTTGTGTCTGGAGAAAATTGAGTACTAGCTGGACTCTGGCTTAATTAGCTTTTGTATCACCGTGAATATGTCATTGATGTCTTAGAACAAAATCCTTAAATTTCACATAACAGAATTCTTTTCAATCTCTAATTGCTATTAGCTATATGCCACCATACCTCCTAAGAACCTTCATTTTCTGGTTTTCAGGCATTTTGCAGTGTGGCGGTTGCTTTACAATTCATATTTATAGTCCTCTTTCAAAAAGTCAAAGCATAATGCAACTACAAAGACCGATGCCTATTTGGCATACCCTGTGATATGATATCCAATTATCACATGATGTATCTGTACTGAGATAAATACGTACAAAAAGCATCATTTGTACGTTAGATTATTATGGGATTGTGTTGTTAAAAAAAGTGAGACTCTTTCTTCTTCCTTCCCTTCAGCTTTAATCTGACATTTTAGATTCTTCAAACAACATTGGCTCCTATAAGCTTCACAGATGTAAAGGAACTATTGCTGAATAAGGTACAAAGCAAAATGCTTCTGATTTTTAATTTTTTAAAAGAAGCTTTGATGCTATTTGGCACGACATCTTTTCTTGACATGGCATAGTGCCATGGGTAAATGATCCTTTCAGGTTAATTACTAGATGTGGAGAAGTTCCCATCACTCCTGTGGTAATCTGTCAATGTGTCTTTGAAAGAGGCAGATGTTCTCCTGAGAATCCCGGGAGACTGTAGCGATAGCTTCATTGCTGGCTGACAAGAACTTGGAGTCACTCTGAGGCTGGACCTGGCAGAAACAATGATAGTTGAGTGGTAAGAATTTTGATTTCCAATCTTAGTGCCTTTGAAGTTAAGGCAATAAGCTTCAATGTCATTAGCACCAAATTCACCTCTGCCATGACAAAATCATTTGGTTGCTTTTCTCAGCCTCAGTTCCTCTGTCTGTAGCATTTATATCACAATGAAGGTACGGGGGAAGAGTGACTTAATGGTGCTGGAGAAGGTCTGCATTCCTGTGATTTGAGTCTTAGTACTGTGTGATGGAGCGAGCTCTCATCCCTTGCCTCAGTTTATGCCAATTCTACCAATTCCAAAGCAAATAGATAAATAGGTACCACTTCGGTCAGAAAAACAGTGCTTTGAACAGTAAAATGAATCCAACTGGTGCTGGACCTGCCTCAATGCAATGCTTGGTGACAAGTGACATTGATGATGGGAACAGTCCCAGATGACACAGCAGAATGCTGCTAAGTTTTATGAGTGTGGAGCTAGTTTGCCTCCTGTATTGTACCCTGAACAGCGCGTGAGTGTGAACAGAATCATCACCAACTAAATTACTACTTTATAATAGCACTGCAGTCTCCTGGTTAAGGTAACATTGCCAGATGCTAGCTAAATAAATAAATCTATATGCACAAGAAAACTGCCACAAAACGGGAGCAGCTGAAGGAAAGTTTAGTTTTATATTCAACAACCAACTATGTACTCTTCCATTGCCAGGATACATGTTCAAGCAATATGCCCAGTTCTCAATGCTTTTCTCATCTTTTATCCCTCCCCTAAATTAGTAATTAAAAATAGCAATAGCACTTAGACTTATATAGTGTTTCAAAATGCTTTACAGACCTCTCTAAGCAGTTTACAGAATCAACTTGTCTCTTGTCTTGTCTCAACTCTTGTCCTGCCACTGTAGCAAGATGGAATCTGGGAAGAGTGAGTGAGGCTGACTATGCGCACCTCTCTCTCACTTTAATTCACATGCAAGTCTTGACATCCTGCAGTCAGCAGAAGTGGCCTGCAGTACTGTGTTCTAACAGACCACGCTTAGCTTTATATATTTGCGGATTTCTCTCTTGTGTGTAAACAGTGCCGTTTTCACTACAAAAAAGATAGACATCACAAAAGTAAGTCTGTTATTAATTATTAAACTGCAGTTTTATCCAGTCATTCTACCTTGTCAATACTTTCTCATATTCCAGTATGACTAAAACACAGAATGGAAGATCATCCTCCATATTAAACCAGCTTAGTTCTCTGTAGGTCAGGTTGCTCAATGTGATACACTTGACAGAAGGCAAAGTCAGTTTGTCACTTCAGATCATCAGTAAATAAGGAGTATTTGAAGGAGTAATTCAGAGAGAGGGAAATTTCTTCCTCCCTCCCCCACCAATAAGACTTACTTAGTCTGAAAGAAGATAATTTATATTAGAAGTAGTTCTAAAGGAAAAAATAAATTATCATGGATGGAGCTTGGTATTTTTGAAGCAATTGTCCACTTAATACTTTTGCTGAAAGAATTGACAGAGAATTTTAAAATGCCATTTGTAACCAATTCTAGAAGCAAACACCAAAATGAGGTTATCTTTTCCAGTAACTATCAAATAATGCAATGCACAAAGATACTATTTGCTCTTTTCTTTGCCTCTGTATGGAGATCTTCCATGCCATAGGGAGGCTTTTATATTAGTCTATGTGCCTAGCATCTTTTTTAATCATTTATGTAACATTTTCCAAACTAGGAAGGAATATTGATGAAAAGTCAAAGCTGTGTGAATAGAAACAGTTTTGATTTTTAACAGATGGTGCTGGGGTATAATAGTATAATCCGGTATTTCTCAATTTTGCAACTTTAAGAAGTATGGACTTCAACTCCCAGAAAAGCAGGTTTTCCTGAGAAATTCTGGGAATTGAACACCACACTTCTTTAAGTTGCCAAGGGTGAAAAATTGATGTAATTCTTTCAAGAATCTCAGGACCAAATAAACACAAATTTAGGGACAGCTTGTTACTTGGCCTTTCCCCCCCCTACTCTAAAGTAACATGCACCGGATTAGTAGAAAAGGATCTTTTATCGTTTGTCTTGCAATCCAAATTGATATATGGTTCTCTTTGCTTTGAATATAATTTGCCAGAGATGGCTTGTATTTTTTAATGGATCAAGTATTCATACAATCACCAAAAGCCTAAACTGGAAACAGTAATCTGGGCTATTGAGTCCAAACCACAGACTCAATAGGGGAATCTTTCACAACAGATGCTTAACTTTGACTTCAACATGTCCACCAAAAAGGAATCATTTCTTAAACCAAAAATTGGTTCCAGGTGCACATGTAAGGTCTTCAATCTGAATTGGAGCTGTAGTGCTAAGAAAAGATTAAAGCTTTTAAAAGAGAGCCAAGGTGGCGCAGTGGTTAAATGCAGCACTGCAGGCTACTGCTAGATCAGCAGGTCAGCGGTTCAAATCTCACCGGCTCAGGGTTGACTCAGCCTTCCATCCTTCCGAGGTGGGTAAAATGAGGACCCAGATTGTTGGGGGCAATATGCTGACTCTCTGTAAACCGCTTAGAGAGGCCTGAAAGGCCTATGAAGCAGTATATAAGTCTACTGCTATTGCTATTGCTTTCCTTGAATGGAATAAATAAAATGTTCTTAGCTTTATTTTCTTTGAATCATTGAAAGGCTTCTATTTTAATGCATTTTGAAGAAAAGGCACCTTAAAAAGATAAAAGCTTTTCAAATGAAAATGCATTATTAGCCTTCAGTTTAGCATTGCCTCTGTGTGTCTGTCTGTCTTATATCTATCTATATCTATCTATCTATCTATCTATCTATCTATCTATCTATCTACCTATCTACCTATCTACCTATCTACCTATCTACCTATCTACCTATCTACCTATCTACCTATCTACCTATCTACCTACCTACCTACCTACCTACCTACCTATCTATCATCCATCTATCTATCTATCTATCTATCTATCTATCTGTCTATCTATCTATCTATCTATCTATCTATCTATCTATCTTTCTTCTATCTATCTTTCTATCTATCTATCTATCTATCTATCTATCTATCTATCTATCTATCTATTCTATCTATCATTCTTTCTCTCATCTCTCTTTCTCACCATCTCTCTCATCCATCTCTCTCTCCCTCCCCCTCTCCCTCTCCCTCTCCTTCTTTCTTCTATATATGTCAGTGACAATAAATGCTATCTTTGTTTATTGCTGGCTGGACTGTGGCTTGTCCAATTTCACAAAAGCTTTTTGAGGACTAAAGATTTTATTTTTGACAAAAAGTTTACAATGTTTGTAAATTATCTTATGGACTACAGAAGATAGCTATTTTTTCATATACTTGGCTATTTATCAATGATTTTAGGTCAGTTTGCCAACAGAAGTGAAAGGAAACTTTATCATTAGACAGTCATGTTGTCATATCTCATATGTCTGGATGCAAATATGCTTCTGGACTTCAGTGAGACTTAGAGAACTCTGACCATTGAGAGCATTTGCATCTGTGCTGCAGAGCTCTCTTGCTAGGTCAGATTTGCATATAAGGGCCTATTTAATATTCTAAGACATTGTTTTATGCCTGCAATGTACAAATGAAGGTACAAGAACCAATTCTGATTTATACTATCATCCTTTATGTAGTGTATGAAAAGTTTTTCAGTGAAAATTCTTTCTACAACTGAGAGCAGATACTTGCAAACAAGTAACTTACTGTGTTAAAAGCATAAAATCTTTGAATCTTGGTTTATTTTTCATTCTGTGTTGCAGCGTAACAGATATTGGGTCAAAGCTGAAAGATCCATTTAAGAGTTTCAATTTTAGAAAGTAGAGAAAAGATGATAGGACATTTTAATGAATTTAGTAGAAGAAGCAATCTTGAGATTTGGAAGAGACCTACCACCAGTAACTAGAAGAATTATTTTAGCTTACCTTCTTTCTCTATGTACTCATCCCTGAAAATTGAATTGTAAATTTCAGACAGTTTTGCAGATAGAGATACCGTGACCTAAATTGTGGTTTGCAAGTGGTTTTAGATATGTTTGGCAAAAAAATGTAATATTTAAAGCTTTTTTAAAATTTATTTAAAGCTTTTATATGCCGCCCAATCCCAAATCCCAGGACTCCGGGTGGCTTACAAACAAAAATATAAAAAACATAAAAACAATACAATTTAAAACAACAGTCATCCCTCATAAATTCATTCTGGTCGGGGCCGGACCTCAACAGTGAGGTCAACAGCCCCAGGCCTGCTGAAATAGCCAAGTTTTTACGACTTTCCTGAAGGCCATCAGAGTGGGTATGGTCCAGATTTCCCGGGGGGAGCTGGTTCCAAAGAGTCGGAGCAGCCACCGAGAAGGCTCTCCTCTGAGGGCCCACCAGCCGACATTGCTTGGCCGACGGCACCCGAAGGGGGCCTAATCTATGGGATCTTACTGGTCGCTGGGAGGTATGTGTCAGCAGGCGGTCTCGAAGGTATCCTGGCCCTAAGCCATGTAGGGCTTTAAAGGTGATAATCAACACCTTGAATTGAGTCCGGAGACCAATAGGTAGCCAGTGCAGCTCACGGAGGATAGGTATAATGTGGGTGTACCTCAGCACACCCACTATCACCTGTGCGGCTGCATTCTGAACTAACTGCAGTCTCCGAACGCTTTTCAAGGTAGCCCCATGTAGAACGCGTTAAAATAATCCAGCCTCGAGGTGACAAGGCCATAAAGGTGAACTGGTTGCCAAAATGTGATCACATGACAGCTGGGTGATTGGGGCCATCATAACATTAAATTGAGTTATAAGTAACTTTTGGACGGTTAATGATAATTTAAAATGATTGTTATGCGACTGGCCATAAATTGAGGACTATGAATGTTTCATTCTCTCATGTAATAGAGACTTCCAGTTAGATTTAAAGTAGAATTAGTTTTATTGGCAAAATTCTAGGTTACTGGCAATAGAACTACAAGATTTTTGATTCCTAATTGTTACACATAAGCAATGACACTACATGAAGAAAATTAATTTTGGATTATACATTTGGTGTGTGATAAAAGTGCATTTTATTTCAAAAGGATTGCAAGCTCCATTCAGATCTGATACCAGAAATTTACAATTTCTGGAATAAGAGTTATTAAAATTCCAAACCTTTTATGATTGACTCTAGATCCGGGATGGCAAACCTATGGCACGCATGCCACAGGTGGAACATGGAGCCAATTGTCAGGGCACCCAAGGCGCTGCCCTGTCAGCTGGCCAGCACTCATGCACGCACTGGCCAGCTGAGTTCACCCTTTTTTAAAGCCATTTTTCGCCCTCCCCAGGCTCCAGAGGCTTTATAGGAGCATGTGGAGGGCGAAAAGAGCCCTCCTGCCCCCCCCAGAGGCCCTCGGGAGGCTTCATGAGCTTCCCTGAGCCCTCCAAAGTGCAAAAAAATGGCCCTATGGGCAAACTGGAAGTCCGGGAATGGACTTCCGGTTTGATTGGAGGGTCGTTTTGAGCACTCCGAAGGCTTCAGGGAAGCCTCCTGAAGGTCTCTGAAGCCTCCGAAGGACCTCTGGGGGTGCAGGGGAGGCTGTTTTTGCCCTCCCCTCCTATAAAGCCTCTGGAGCCAGTGGAGGACGAAAAAAGCATGCAAAAAATGGGAGTACCTGTAGTGCACACATGCACACTGGGTTTGTGTGTCGCACATTGCATTATGGGTGCGGCACACCCGCACATGACCCTCCTGTGCTCCCCCCACCTATGGCACACGAGCCAAAAAAGGTTTGCCATCGCTGCTCTAGATGATGGATCTTACTTCTAATGAAACAAAACATGAAGAGCAACAACAAACACAAAAAAGGGTAAGTACAAAGGTGGACACTTTGGTTTTATGTGAATATGCTTTTGAGCATAGTTTGGAAACTTCATCTGTTTCAAAAATCAGTTGGCAAGTTTTTGGTGAGAGCAGGTCACCTGGATTATTGGACACTATTGTTAGTTTATCAACATGTAGTGCTGCTATGTGTGTCCTACAAACAATGCTAAACTTAGGCAGGGACAGTATCTTTACTGTCTTCCAAGAAAAAATAGCTGTAGAAGTTAGCTGAAAGTTTCTGACTGAAATAGGAAAGGTGATTGCTATTTAAAATATGGATTTCTTCTTATTTCTAGCCCTCATGCATCCAGTGATAACAGATGCTTGTTTACATAACTCTTGCTTTCCTGTTCATGTAGATCCATCAAATTAAATTGGGATTTTCCAGCCACTAATTCATCCTGAAACCTAGGGCTTGATTGGGTCTAATACAAAAGGCGGGCATTGATCTCTAATGGCCCCAAACAGTGTAATTTCAGATTATCTGACAAACTGTTTCTACCCCTAGAAATATGTCGATATTTTGGGATCATACTTAAAAGCTTGACAGGGAGAACAAATTGGTTGTCAACTAAGCTTTATTGCCTGTGGCCCCAGCTCATGAAATCCTATTCTCATCAATTCAGCTTGTCTTTTTTTCTGAGAATATACTGCCAAAGAAAGCATGAAGCTATGGTCACCTACTATAGATTTATTTTCTAACAATGCTTCTAAGATCTGTTTAAGGCCTGCGACTTCCTTGTAAATAAATATATTGCTGGAAGCTGGGTTTTTTTTTCATTATTTCAAATGGATATTTAATGGCAATAATCTTTAAATAAAGAAAGCATTGTGATTTCAGAGAGGCACTAGCAGAGGTGTCTCTTGCAACATTGGTCCTCAAAGTGATTTTGATGATAAGCTTTGTCCTCTGCTGTAGAGAATGAAGCAACATAATCCTCTTCCAATGTTGATAATAAATGATGGAACTTGAAACAGCAACACAACAGAAAATTATTGTAGTAGTTAGTTTTCAGGGTATTTTGCACCCAACGTACTCCCAATCAATTGACATGCAGATCAGACCAAGCATACAAGACATTCAATTTATTTAACAAAACAAAACTTGAAATTTATTTATCCAATATCAAACATCAAGAGAAAATGAGACTAAAGTCAAGCAAAGATGGTGCAGAGGAAAAAGATTAGAACCGAATGGATATGATTTACATTTTCCTTCCTTCCTTCCTTCCTTCCTTCCTTCCTTCCTTCCTTCCTTCCTTCCTTCCTTCCTTCCTTCCTTCCTTCCCATTTCACCAAAGGTGATTGCAGGCAGCTTACAGACATGGAATAAAATACTGTATAAAACAATTAAAACAATAAATAAAGATCTAATTTTTTTAAAAAAAATCAATTAAATTAAAACTGAGCAGGATGGAAAGGGAGGGACTAAATTACTAACAAGGAGGAGGTGGGCTGTTCTCTATTCCATCACCCTCCTCTAATGTGCCACGCCTCTATTAGGGCTCCAGGCTAGTTGGCACAGCACACCCATGCCCAGTTTAGCAAAGGGGGAAAAAGTCACAATACATCATGTGATGACAATGTGATGATGCATTTGACATCCCTGTGCTAGGGGATCCTCTTCTATTCTACATAGGAAGGAAACAATGTGGTGGATGGGGTTGTTGTTTATAATGTACAATCATCAATAAGCTGGAGAAAGTTGAAAACCTATATATGTTCAGATAGTATGTATGTACATATGTGTGTATGTATGTATGTGTATGTGTGTATACACACACACATACTACCTGACTTTCTCTCTCTATGTATGTTATGTGTGTGTGTGTGTGTGTGTGTGTGTGTACATTATATATATAAACAGTTACATTCTGATACTTCTAATTATGACCTGAAACAATCACAGAATTACTTCACAGAATCAAATAAGACACAGCTGAAGGAATGTTAAAATGTTGTACTCTACAGAACAAAATAGGATAAAGGGGAATTCATTTCTATTCAACAACTGCACACTG
This sequence comes from Thamnophis elegans, assembly GCF_009769535.1. Taxonomy (NCBI): domain Eukaryota; kingdom Metazoa; phylum Chordata; class Lepidosauria; order Squamata; family Natricidae; genus Thamnophis; species Thamnophis elegans. Next base: position 49,849,510 of record NC_045550.1, read on the forward strand.
TGAATAATAAACGGTGCAAATAGATGAGTGTGGAGCAATGAGTTGGTTTTATTCAATCGAGAAGATAACATAGCTTGAAATGGTAAACTGGTTTATTATAGCCCTTAGGCAAAAAGCTACTATCAAGAGAGGTGGATGAAATTTGAGTTCAGAAGGGTACCTTACAGTATATGAAAAAAAAGTTTCTCAGCATGAAATAAAGCAAAATTGTTCTGTTAAGGGGAGGTAAGTGACTACCTTCTTTAGTAATAGCTAAAAAGCTCCATCTACTTAATGAAAATGCTACCAATGGTTTTTATATTGCTATAAAAACATAACAGAAATTATTTTTATTCATACATTCTGTTACTTGCAGGCATTTTTAAAACTCCAGAAAATATTCTTTGCATAAACATACAAGTGATTTTACACATATTTATGAGCACGTTGAATATTCTATGATTTCTAAATTCTCATACTCAACATAGCTGAGCAAATTAATAAAGTGAAACCTGCCGATAATCATGTGGCTTGGAATAAAAGCATTTATTCCCCTTTTTTCTCCCACACTGTTTTTAGTACTGTTTTATTTCTTTGAACTTGTTGCCTTCAGTCTCATTCATTCACACTGCCAGCAGTCAGTGCTGAGTGCTTGTATAATGGCAGTGATCTATAATATAATTTCTAGAACTTTGCTATGACAGTATTGATACAACTACTCATTATGCAGCAGCCTGTCATATTAAATGTGGGTGAAGGCAAGCAAGGCTAGAAAAAAGAAGGCTAGAGAAAAAGGAACAGAAGCAGCTTAATGATAATACTGAATTGTAAACTCTTTATGTCTATGGAGATTCTCAGTCATCCAGATCTGGGTTATCCCAAAGATGCTAAAGAACTGAAGAATGGATAAGAAGCAAAACTCTTCAAGGAAAGTCCAGTTGCCTTTTGGAGAAGCACCTTTGGGATAATCTCTTATGTTATATACCACATTTGGAAAGTTCATGAGTTGGTGAAAACAATATAGATATAATATAAAACAGTGTTTCTTAACCCAGACAACTTGAAGTTGTGTGGACTTCAACTTCCAGAATCTGGGAGGTGAAGTCCACTCATCTTCAAATTGCCAAGATTGAGAAACGTTGATATAAAAGAAAATACATTCCAGATTTCATTCCCCATTCCTATCTTTTTTAATGTTCAATTTACATTAAATGTTCAGATTTCAATTTACTTTTTTTTTTTTACATTTATAGGATTTTTCTAGTTGCTAATTTCATTGGGGCCACATATGATTTTCCTTTACATGAGTCCATATTAGTTAATCTTAGCCCTATCTCATAATAAACATCAACATTTTCAATTCATCATTATGGCCCTGACCAATTGATCAAAACATGTTGGGAATTTGTGGAGGTGAAACCCTAGTCTATCTGGAAGGCACCTAGTTAGAGACAAGTGATACACCTGATTTTCTTTTCCCCTTGTTTGTTACAGGAAGAATGGTTGTAGATAGTTTGCTAGCAACTGGTCAGGACTAAACTTTTAACCACATGAGCTCACTCCTCTACCCACAATTTTTAATTTCTGAAAAATGCCTGTTTGGCTTTTGTGATCTATGATTTAAGTAATCTGTGCAAACAAAGAAGTTTTTATAGGTTGGTATTTTGCTTAGCATATCACCTTTCAGGTTAATTTATTAAAAATATAGTAATCTAAAAAAATCCAAGGTCATTTGTGTATGTGTGTATGTGAAACTATATATGTCAAGGGTACTAATTTTCCTACTCCTGATATCATCATTGTGTAGGTGGTAGTAGCTGGAGAGTGATGTTACATTTACTTGCAATGGATGGATTATGGTCCAAAATGTATGGTGCCTAGGGAATAAGGCATCCTCAGGTTCCTCAAATCACATTAAAACATTGTAATGAGCATTGCATATCGTAAATTTACATTGTACTGATTTTCCACATAAAAAGTAGATAAAGGCTAAGGAATGAAGGAATATGAAGACAGAAAACTGGGAAACTGTGAGCATTGTGGACCAAGCCAAGTCCAAAAATTCTGGAGAATGCCTGGAAATCTGGCATTCAGACAAATTAGCCATGAACAGGTACATAGACATAAACAACATCTACATACCATTTAAAAGAGAGACGCTAAAAGCCAAAAAGGAACAAAAAGAGCAAAGCATCTCCTCACCAGCAATTAACACCCAGATGCCTAGATTAACATTAGACCAACAATCAAGATTAACATTAGATCAAGATTGACATTAGGTCAACAGCCAAGAAGCAAACAATATACCAATCAAAGAATTGCAAAACAAGCTAGCAACAAATTACAGCCCAATCAAGTAACCACCAAGACCACTCCCACTGACAGGACAAGCTACTAGCATATAAAAATAGAGCAAACCCCACTCCCTACTAGCATTGATGATAGTATCTATTTTGGTAACGAAACATCTGCAAAAAAGTTCAGAGATCATCAAGGACCCCATAGTTCAGCTCTGATCTACAAATATTCTGTTCGGAAAGGATCAATTTGTGAGGGGCGAAGAACATTTTTCTAAATGAAGATTTTGTTATTTGTTCTGCATATGGGCTTCCATGCGATGAAATGTGTCTTGATATTTGTGTCTTGATATTTGTCTCAATATTTGTGATGCCATAGTGCTCATATTGAAGACAGGGCTGCTGCAATGTGATATCACTACATATTTATCATTTTAGTGACATTGTTCTTAATGAATTTCTATGCTCTCCCATTTTGCTTTTCAAAAGCAGATCCAGCCCGTTTTCCAGTTTGATGTTATAGTGTGAACTTTATTCAGTGATTTGAGTAGTGTTACAATGTCCTATAATAGGGAAGAACTTCCTAATTAGAAAGAGAACAGTTTATGGCAATTTAACATATTTGAGTTCTGGAGGTGGGGTGGAAAGATGAAATATGCATAATATCATCGTGCAAATTCTGAGATGCAAATTGGTAATGGAAATATTTGCATGGTGAAATAACAATGTGCATATCATTACTTTGGTATATGATGGTTTGCTGTGTAAATAACCAAATGGAGCTATATTCAGACAAGGAAAAAGGTTGATACTGTAGAAAAATAATTGGTCATCCATAGTCAGAAAAACCACTATGATTAACATGGTTAGCTAATGTTGACACCCTCCCATCTTAATCAGATTTATGTAGCTAATAGTAGAAGCTCAATTTGTGAAGATGTCTGTTTGGCTATTGTCAAGAAAGGAATGCTGAAATAAAAAAGATCTTTTGTGTGATCAAGCATTGTTTTTCTTTCTTATGCTCGCAATCTTAAGGATTTATTTTTTGCTGGCGGGCAGTGTTTTCTTGTTGATTTTTAGAAAACGAGCTGAGTTTTATTATTGGGTAAACAGACTAGCTGTCATTAGATTTTTTTTGCAAGGTCATTCTAGTTGTTTTCCCTGAAATACATACACGTCAAAGCCATAAAACTTGAGGCAATTTTACTATGAGCACCAAATATGTCATTTTGCTTCATGAGTAAAGCTATAAAAAGAAAGAAATAGTCAACATCTATAACACTGCTAAACAAAATTCAGTGCTATATTTTGCTGGTGGTGTTCACTTGACAACAACCAATTGAAAATTTTAGATCAGCAACACTTCCCATTTATGTACGTTTTTTCCTATTTCTATTTCTTCTTTTTTTGTTTTACAAAAAGTTTGCCAAATTAATCATTGAAGAAGAAGAAACAAGTCACCCGGACACATATATTTTACTTCCTTACACAGGATATCATGGATTATTATTATTATTATTTTTACAAAACTGTGTACTAGAAAAATGGGATACAATAACTCTTGCAAGTATTTTTTTTAAATGAAAAAGTGAGATCATACATTGAATTTAAATTTTTTCAATGTTTTCTAGTGTGGTTTGTGCCATATGATACTTCTGAATATTACGGTGTGAGTAAATGCCTTGGCGAATATATTAGGAAGCAAATAGGAAAATACCCCATGAACAAAGTCTTTACCCATAGATAAAATAATAGGGGATTTTGAAAACCTTTAATCATGAAAGAGTGAGAGCTGTGCTTTCAGAATAATTTTGCAGAACTTAATTTCTTCATCATAGCAAGAAAAATTTAAAATCATGTGTACAAATAGCAGATTGGAATAAGAATGTTTCTTTTCTTCATTGACTGGTATATAATAAAAATTAATACGTTTATTTTTCATATAGGTTATTTTTTATGTAAAAAAGAAATTATGTTGGGAATTGTACATCAGGAAAGAGCAATAATTATTTTCTACAGTTTCACTTCTCGTATTCTCAGAATATTAAAAATTCGTAGGTCTTTGTAAAGAAACAAATGCTTGCTTAACAATCACCGGTATATGAAGCTGCCATATATGAGGTGAGGTCACTACTTCTAGGATGAGAGATTAAGGGAATCCCTTTCTCTTCAGTAGGGAAAGATTAAGTGCTGGTTTCCATAGAGTCTAATGTTAGAAAGACTGATCCATTCTACAATTTATAGAGAGTAGGTATGTAATTTTATACAAATGGTTATGGACATTCTTTGAAATATTTAACTATATTTTTCTAAAATAAATTTAGGGACAAAAGTAAATTAGAAGCAGTTTCCCGTGACTAAAAATTGTTTGACATTTGAATGTTCCCTTAACATGAATGCTCTTGTCCATCCTAGAAGGTTTAGCAAAGAGAGTTTTATTTATTTATTTAATTTATATGTTGTCCATTTTCCCGATAGGGTGACTATTGGGATAGTGGGAAAAGAATGAGATGGAGAAGATGATAAAATAAGATAGTTAACTTCAAATGTTGAAGTTGATGCCAGGTTGGCATGAGAACAAATATTGGGAGTGAATGCCAAGAGTATGTATTCCCAGCAGGGTCACTCAAGTTGGGAAGGTCTTCCAGCTGCTGATATTTTTCTTTATATTACCCTGTAATCCCTTTTGTCGGGTGCACTGTCAGGGAGACTGAATAGAACTGAGCATTTACTGGCCGTTTACGGGTTTACTAAAATAGTTTACTATTTACTAACAATAGACAATAATAACAGCTACCTCCTATTACTAGTATTTCCTCCCCCCCCCCCCCAGTATTTATCATAATCACAAATTGTATTTAATTTCTTGGCTTTTGCTCTAACCAAGTCCCCACACCCTCTCTTGGAACAAATCTGTTGCTTCTTATCCGTGTTGGTGTCAGGAAACTGATAAGAGAATTAAGTTTAATTTAAAAGTTTAAGTTCTAAATTATTTATTAATATGATGGACTTTATCTGCAGTAGTGACATAAAAAGATGTGGAGGCACTTTAGTGACAATTAATGCTGTGTGGAAGAAGGCAAGGGTAAACCACTCCTGTACTAAACTAGAACAAAACTGTACAAGTCATGGTATTCCATGTGACATTTAATAAACAACCCACCCACCCACCCACAAATGTTGGACTTTGAAGGAAAAAGATAGGAAGATTATTGATGCTTTTGAACTATGGTATTGGAGAAGACTCCTGAGATTATTATTATTATACAATAATAAATCAACCCAGAGTTTAAGGAACAAAGGACCAAGCTCCAATTATCCTACTTTGAACACATTATACAAGAGCTGAATACTGGGAATATTGGGAATGGGAAAAGAAAACAGAATATTCATCCATCCTATCCAGCAAGGTGGATAGACTCAGTTACAGTAGCAATGAGTACACTATTGAAAATCTTAAAATATCAGGTTAAGATTTCATTGCAGATTAAAATCTATGCATGTGGTCACTGGGTGTCAACACCAACCTGAAGGCACATAATCAATCTATCAATCAAGTTTTTCATAGAAAATAAAAAAAACAGCAGCAACAGAAATAGCACTTAGACTTATATACTGCTTCATAGTATTTTACAACAATCTCTTAGTGATTTATAGAGACAGCATATTGTCCCCAACACCCCGAGTTCTAATTTTACTGACTTTGGGAAGGATGGAAAACTGAGTCAACCTTGAGCTGGTCAGGATCGAACTCCTGGCAGTGGAATACAGAGCTTGCATTACTGCATTCTAACTACCGTGTCACCATGGAACCATTTTATGAAAAATGCGTTTGAAGGAAGAAGATATTATTTTGAAAGTTGTGTAAGAAAAAGGCAATTTAGGAAGAGACAATAGTTGTGTTTATTGGATATGAATATTTAAAAGGTATTTTAAAAAATCTCAAAGGAACCCAATGGACCAAACTTCTTCTACCCTAAAGTAGACAGCACAATGGAAATGGATATATACAAATCTCAACAACCTACATGTGGCTGTGCTCCAGTAAAAATGCTGTTGGGATTACTGGAGACCTGTAATTTAAGACATTTCTTTCCATACCAACAGCATTTTTATTTCTATTTATTTGAGGCCCCCATCTCCCCATCTCTAAGATGACACGTGGCTGGCTCACACAATAATACAAAGCAAAATACGGAATTTCTTCACTCTAACCTTAATGCCATTGGAGAAACAAAAAAAAGTGTGTGATAAATGTACTCTTTGGTTCAACAAATCCTTCGCATGTTATTACAATTACATGGTAGCAGGTATTGTGTTGGATGATGACATTCAATGAAATGCTGCTGGTAATGTTTTCTTGAAGAATAGCTTGATTTTAAAATATGTTTTCTTTCATGTGCCATAGTCATTCTTGAACTTTACATTACCAAGAAATGTTTTCAAATGTGAAAGAAAAAGGTCCTTTCACTGTTAAGGTTACTGTGGAGCCCAATAGCTAGAAACTGCCTGACAAAATAGATATGCTAAAAATATGACCTTTTCCTGGAACTGAGACTTGGTGTAATAGAAGAAAATGCTTGTAGCTTAGGGTTGAACTGTGGAGTCCTTGGTGCTCTCTGAGCTTGGTTGTTCGCTAACAGACCTGTTCTGCTTAACACTACAAGACAAATGTAATGATAAAAGGCTGGGTAAACGGACACATTTTCAAAGTAAGACTTGCTTTTCTTTTTACATAGTGTGGTTTATTAATTAAAATCTGGAATTCTTTTCATTAATAGCAAAGGAATAGCTGATTAAGGTCATGAGGCAGATAGTGTTGTAATAAAGGTAAAGGTTCCCTTCCAACATATGTGCTAGTCATTCCTGACTCTAAGGGGTGCTCATCTCTGTTTCAAAGCCGAAGAGCCAGCACTGTCCAAAGACATCTCCGTGGTCATGTGGCTGGCATGACTAAACACTGAAGGAACACTGTTACCTTCCTACCAAGGTGGTTGCTATTTTTCTACTTGCATTTTTACATGCTTTCAAACTGCTAGGTTGCAGAAGCTGGGACAATAAACGGGAACTCACTCGTTAAGTGGGGTAGGGATTTGAACCGCCAAACTGCTGACCTTTCTGATCACAAGCTCAGTGTCTTAATCACTGAGCCACGCATCCAGTAATTGTAATAATGGGAAACTTATACCACAGTTCATCTTGTTGTTCTGGTGGAATTAGAATGAACATTAAATAAAGGTACAATTGCTATTAATTATGATAATCATAACTGGAGTGTGACATTATCTAGTACAAGGCTACAACTCAGCCCCTTGGACCTTCTGACTTCTATTGATGTGATGTCATTGGAAGGAATGTGGCTGAATTTCAAATAAATTGTTTATAGTTTTTGGAATGATAGTACTATGAACAGGAGAACTGGGAAAGGCATAACTGTCCAATACTCTTCATTAGCTGCTCTTTCAAACTTTTTTATTTGGCTTGGGTGTTTGTGTGTTTGGGGGGGGGGGTTTAAGGGTGAGCATGGTAAGCGAAAGCAATTCTTTGTTCTTAATTTCTTCTAAAAAGTCCTATATTTCACCAAAACAAGATATTATTTCACTGCTGAATTGTGATTGCATGATGGCAGAGGCCAGGAAGATTTAAATGGACACTGGGTGCAAACCTAAGTGACAAGACAAAGATGATGATGGGGCAGAACAAAGATTATTGATTTATTTAAATTTATATTGAATTAAAAGTAAGTTAATTATATATCCTTACTCTTCATGTTTTTAAAATAATTTTTCTATTACATTAAATTGATAGCAGCATTTGGCTCTTGGTGCATATTTATGCCACTTATTTTTAATTATTGCAGATTATAAACTAATCTTAGTTACTTCCAATAACAGATCTTCGAATTAAGTCTGGAAAAAAGCAGACAGCCAATAACATTGACGTTGCATTGATACTATCTAACTTGACAAATGGGTTCTCATCAGCATATAGCTCTATGTTTACAGCAATATTTTTGTGGAGTTTTTAAAGACACCGTGATGTAGAACATAGTAGAATAGTTCAAAGTGGGTATTGAAAAGCACACTACATCTTGAACTGCTCTTATACTGTGAAAATGATAGGTGGAGCCTAGATCAGTTTAAAATTTTTTATTTAGTTTAAAATATCTTTCAGTCTCATGTTGAAGAACAATTTTGAGACAATTACTATAAAACTGTTATAAGGATTTTAAAAAATTAGGTGGCTTCAAGTTATGTTTCCTTCTTTTGATTTAACTTAATTCAAAGAAATCTCATGAAAATAAAATGCTGTTGAGACATTCAGATATGTTTCCTTGAACTTTTTATTAGGAACGATAAGTTGCAAATCAAATACATAAGTAAACAATAGCACAACTGTTTTACAAGTGACATTTGCATGGCTCATGTAGGGATTTAGAGTTATTCTAAAGACACTTAAAACATTTATAGGAGTTGAATAATAAATAAAAACAATATTACTGTTTGTGGGAGAGGCAGATATAATGGGGGCCGAGAGCCAAATTATGTTCGGGGAATGCGGCTTCGCTGTTTAAGAGTGATCGCGTGTTCCGACCCTCATCGCCCTTCTCGCATCCCCGGGTGCTTGGGATTACAGGATCCTGGCCTCTGGCTGGTGTCGCTTAACGCCAGGTCCGTGGTACATAAGACTCCCCTCATTTATGATCTCATACAAGAGGGTAGAGCGGACCTGGCTGGGTCATGAGGGGGGGTGTCCCCCTTAGTGAATTATGCCCACCAGGCTTCCGGGCATTCCACCAGTTGAGAGTCCAGGGCAGGGGCAGGGTGGTAGTGTCGGTGGTTATTAGGGAAAGTCTCGGACCTCAGGAGGTCACTGTGCCTGAGATAGGTGGGTCTGAATCCCTTTTTGTGAAATGGGGCCTTGGAGTTCAGGTGGGCCTTTATGTTACATACCTATCTCCCTGCTACATTTCATCGGCCCTGACGGAGCTGCTGGATGTGTTAGCCGGATTGGCGGTTGATTTCCCCAGGCTTATGATCCTGGGGGATTTCAATCTGCCTTACATTGGTGAGACATCCGAATCAGCTTGGGAGTTCATGGCTTCCATGACAGCTATGGACTTAACTCAGTTAATTCAAGGCCCCACCCATAACAGGGGACACACGCTCGACCTGATTTTTGTCTCCTGGCAGTGGATGAATGATCTAGATTTAGGGGATATTTCTATCAAATCCTTGTCATGGTCTGATCATTTCCTCATCAGGCTTGACTTCCATACTGTTACCCCTCGCTGCAGGGAGGCGGAACTGACTAGATGGTTCCGCCCCATGCTGAAAGATTCCTGATGAAGCTTGGGACTTTTTCTGAATCCCTTGCTCATAGCTTGACTGAAGCCCTAGTGGAAACCTGGGATAGGGCGGCCACATCATGTTGTGTCTTTGCGGCCTCTGACCCGGTGTCAGTCCTGGGTAGTTCCCTGGTTTACCAAGGAGCTGCGGGAGATGAAACACTGGAAAAGATGCCTAGAGAGTGGTTGGAGGGCCAGCCAGTCCGAATCTGCTTGAACGCTAGTAAGAATTCATATTAAATCCTACTTAGTGGCGATAAAAGCGGCAAAATGGCAACATTTTCCCGCTTTTATCGTGTCCGCTGATAACTGTCCAGCCACCCTGTTTAGGGTGACCTGCTACTTACTCAAACAAGGAACTGGGAAAGACCCCTTGCAGGGTAGGACTGAGGATTTGTTCAGTATCTGCAGGATAAAATCGCTCAGATCCGGACAGGCTTGGACTCTGACTGGGTAGATTCAGGCTAGTCGATGGGGATGAATCTTGTGGAGACTATCTGGGATGAGTTTGACCGAGGGTATGGACAGGATTATGGGGAGACTCAGTGCTGCCATGTGTGCTGGACCCGTGTCCCTCTTGGTTAGTTTCAGCTTCCTGGGAAGTGACACGAGGCTGGCTCCAGGGAATTACCAACACTTCATTGAGAGGGGTTCTTTCCCACCGCCTTGAAGGAGCCAGTGGTGAGGCCCCTCCTTAAGAAGCCTTCCCTCGACCCAGCTTCTTTAGCCAACTATTGTCTGATCTCCAACCTTCACTTTGTAGAGAGTGTAGTAGCACGTCAGCTTCCCCAGTACCAGGATGAAGCTGCCTACCTGGATCCGTTTCAGTCGGGTTTCAGGCCCGGGTACAGCACGTAGAAGCATTGGTCACGTTGGTTGATGATCTCTGGCAGGCCCGGGACAGGGGCTGCTCCTCTGTCCTGCTTCTATTAGATCTCTTGGAGGCTTTTGATACCATTGACCATGGTATCCTACTGCGACGACTTGTGGGGTTGGGAGTGGGGGGCACTGTTTTACGGTGGTTCTCCTTCTACCTGTTGGATCAGTTGCAGTTTGTGTTGACTGAAGGACAGGGATCGAGCCCAAGGCACCTCTCTTGTGGGTGCCCCAGGGGTCAGTTCTCTCACCCCCCCCTGTTCAACATATATTTGAAACCGCTGGGCGAGATCATCCATGGTTTTGGGATAGGGTGTCATCAATATGTTTTCATCTCTACCCCAAACCACCCAAACGATGCCCTCGATGTGATGTCCTGATGCCTGGAGGCTGTGCAGATCTGGATAGGGAGGAACAGACTCAAGCTCAATCCCTCCAAGACTCCAAGAGTGGCTGTGGTTTCTGTCATCCCAATTTGTGCATCTTTTTCCATCTTTGATGATAGGGGGAGAAATTTTAGCCCCCTCAGGGAGGGCCCGCAATCTGGGAGTCCTCCTGGATATGTGGCTTAATTTAGAAGAATCTGATGTCTGTGACCAGGGGGGCCTTTCACCAGGTTTTCCTGGTACGTCAGTTGCGCCCCTTCCTGGATGCTCTGTGCACAGTCACTCATGCCCTCGTCTTTTCTCGCCTGGACTACTGCAACGCTCTACATGGGGCTGCCCTTGAAGAGCACCTGGAGGCTTCAGCTGGTCCAGAATGTGGCCGCAAGGGTTATCATGGGGGGTACTTAGGTGCTCCCATGTTACACCCCTTTTAGGCGGCCTGCATTGGTTGCCGGTTGTTTTCCAGGTGCGATTCAAGGTACTAATTATGACCTTTAAAGCATACCATGGCTTAGGCCCAGCGTACCTGCGAGGCCACCTACTGCCACCAGTAGCCTCCCACCATCCAGTGCGATCCCACAGAGTTGGCCTCCTCAGGGTACCGTCAGCCAGACAGTGTTGGCTAGCGACCCCCAGGAGGACAGCCTTTTCTGTGGGAGCACCTTCCCTTTGGAATGAGCTGCCTCTGGAGCTTCACGTAATCCCCAACCTCCAGTCCTTCCGACGCACCCTAAAAAGTGGGCTTTTTCAGCAAGCCAGCCTGGCCTGAACAGAATAAAATAAATGATTAATTTAATTGTTAATTTTAATCTAATTTTTAAAATGTTATTGTTAATATTAATTGTGTTTGTTTTTGGATATTTTATTTAATTTCCTTTTTAACTTTTGTAATATGTGTTGTTGTTTTTTTATGTTGTACCCCACCCTGAGTCCTTTGGGAGAAGGGCCACATATAAATCCAATAAACAAACAAACAATATAGTGTTTTTACAGTGATCTCATTACATTCTCCACTGGACATGATCCAGTTGCATGTTTAAATTATTTATTATTGTATTGTAATATCCCATATCACATACGGAACTGGGAAGAGAAACTGGACATGGCTAGTCTACTGAAGAGAAGGACCAGAGGAGACATGATAGCAGTGTGCCAATACTTGAGGGACTGACACAGAGAGGAAGGGGTCAAGCTATTTTCCAAAGCACCTGAAGACCAGACAAGGAATAATGGATGGAAATTGACCAAGGAGAGATTCAACCTAGAAATAAGAAGGAATTTTCTGACAGTGAGAGCAATGGAACAGCTTCCCTTCAGAGCTTCATCACTGGGGGCTTTCAAGAAGAGACTGGACTACCATCTGTTGAAAATAGGGTCTGCTTAGGTGGGTTGACTAGATGACCTACAAGGTACCTTCCAACTCTGTTAATCTGTATCTGTATCTATCTACCTTCAAAATTTTTGAGTTAGCCAACAAATATCTTAAGGTGATGATTTATAGAAAATCATTTTTTTAAATGTATCTAGACCAGGGATTTTTGGTGTCCCTTGATTGTGCCTGAATCTTTAGGATGTGGGTAGGGGGTGCCTTTCCTATCCTTATTGTGTGATGCTTTTGTCTTGGAAATGCTAGCAACTAAATTGAATGACTGTTTGTATACAAAATGTGTTTTTCACTACTGAACCACAGTCTCCCTGTCAATAAAACCATTCAGAGTAAATAATTTAAAATTCCATCTTAGCTTCCAATAATGTCTCTGATTAGACATTAGAACTGCAGCTTTCTGTCAGAAAAAAATTATTATTTCATTAAGCATTAAGCACTCCCCAATGTTTTTCACTATGCTTGAATGAAAATCATAATGAATATGATCAATACGTTCGCATATATGTTTTTCAAGGGAAATAATAATAAAAAAACTGGGAGGAATGAAAGAAATTAGAAAAATCAAGGTACTTCATCAGAAAATGCTTGTTCAAAGAACTGCTTGTGGAAAAAAAGTTGCTTAAACCATGGAAAAAGCTCTCATCTACCTTGCTGTGTAAAACTGCAAACTGACACATCTAATCAAGAACCAGTCTATTTATAAATAGACAATCATATTCCATTTAGCATAGAGGTAGCCAAGCTTACATTCTCTAGGATGTTAAATCCATGTCGTGTCCCCCCCGCCGCCGGCTAATGGTTCTGGAGTGAGGCGGTAGCGCCTCAGCTATTTAAGGTGGTTGTGGTTCACCCTCTCCTTAAGAAATTGTTGCTAGATTCTACCTTAGTGATAAGTTTTCATCCTGTGTCCAACCTTTCCTTTTGGGGCAAGGTTCTTCAGAAAGTAGTCATGCTGCAGCTCTAGAGCATTTTAATCTAGGTGAGCTGAGAGTACCAATGAAAGAGAATATTTGTATACTGAGAGTGAGCAGGGAGTGGTTAGCCCCAAATTGCCCAATTACTTAGGAACCACAACTTGTAGACCAAACAAAAATGGAATTAGATATTTTGTGGCTCAGAATGAAGTAGAAACTCAGTCACTGTCTTAGCATTGCATTGATGAAGCCATCATGTTAAGCTATAACATAGTTCATTTGTTTGGGCATTGTTCATTGTTTATATGAACACTTCATTTTTTATTAATCTACATTTAAAGTATGGTTTGTTGTGTGAACTCAATATATAAATTTGATTGCTAAAGTAGCTCTATGGTTACGGAGAACCATGTAACATTGGAGATGGTGCTCTTGCCAAAGAGGAGAACCATGTAACATTTTGGACATTATCATGTTTCCAATGAAGCATACATATCGTATCTTTGCCCTTTAGCAGGCACGCAAATAAGATAAGAAAACTGTGATTTCACAGAACCTGTGCACTACAACCCCCAGTAAATCCAATCAAACAGCCAGTGTTAAGTGGACATTCAACAGCAACATCTAAATACCCACAGGCTTATCACCTCTGAAATATTGGTTGATGAAGACATCATACATTGCTAAAAATGTTAAATGCTTTCCCTTCTTTCAGAAAGGGGAAATCTTATATATTTATGGAATTAACAATTAATGTAGGGATGCAGTGGCTCAGTGGCTAAGATGCTGAGCTTGCCATCGGAAAGATTGGCAGTTCGGTGGTTCGAATCCCTAGCACCATGTAACAGAGAGAACTCTTGTTACTTGTCCCAGCTTCTGCCAACCTAGCAGCTTGAAAGCGTTTAAAATGCAAGTAGAAAAATAGGAACCACTTTGGTGGGAAGGTAACAGCGTTCCGTGTGCCTTCAGTGTTTAGTCATGCCAGCCACATGACCATGGAGACATCTTCGGACACTGCTGGCTCTTCAGCTTTGAAATGGAGATGAGCACCGCCCCTAGAATCGGGAACGACTAGCACACATATGTGAGGGAAATCTTTACCTTTACCTAACAATTGATGTGGCATATATTGTATTTCTCTAGCATTATATCGTGATATCAACAAAACATTTACTTTTTACCAAATCCTTTGTACTGCAATATGCAAGAAGAGGAAGAAGTCCTATGCAATGCAGTAAATGGGCTGAGGGTGTCATCCCATAACTGCAGTTAGAGGTTGGTGCAGTGTATGCTTCTGTCAAGCATTTAATACAGTCTTCTGTAATTTTTGTCTTGGAAGTAATGAGGCCTGACAGCTTAGGCATGTGCAGGATAACAATCCCACACTAGTATCTTTTAAATTCTTCATTGCCAAATTCATAAAGGATGAGATGACTCTCTCTCCTCCATTCCCAAATGATAGTAAACATGCTTCATTTTAGAAGACATTGTGGTTAACAACCTGAAACAATGAAGAAGTGCCTCTCTTTAAAATAAATAAATAAAACAATAAAAAACCCACTTGAAAAAACAACTGATGCAAAAACTGCTGATCTGAATGTTAAACCATGTTTGTACAGCTGCACAAAGGCATATTTACCTTAATTCTTATCAGATGAAGCTTTTTGAAACAGCTCTGAAGTAGGCCTGTCCTTTCTTTCGGCTTTATCATAGACTTTAGGGAAGTGGCTTTTCCTCCCAGTGGGACATTGCTGTGTAATGCAAGAGTGTTTATTGATGTAAACCAAAGTCCTGTACAAATAACAGGGGAAAAAAAATCTACTTGACTTATGAGCAGAAAACACTTTCTGCAGACCCGGAACTACAGTGCTTTTGTGTTGTTGTTTTTTTGCAAGTTAATAATATACAAACACAAACCTATCTCTCCTTTCTATCTGCTATGTTGTTGTCGTTAGTTGCAAAGTCGTGTCCGACCTATCGTGACCCCAACGTTCCTCCAGGCCTTCCTGTCCTCTACCATCCTATGGAGTTCATTTAAGTTCACACTGACTGCTTCAGTGACTCCAGCCAGCCACCACATTCTCTGTTGTTCCCTTTTTCTTTTGCCCTCAATCTTTCCCAGTATGAGGCTCTTCTCCAGTGAGTCCTTCCTTCTCATTAGGTGGCCAAAGTATTTGAGTTACCTCTTCAGGATCTGGCCTTCTAAAGAGCAGTCAGGATTGGTTCCACCACAAAACCGCGGTAGACTAAAGCGTGTGTGACTAAAGCGCGGTGATAAAACCGCACCGTCAAAACCGCGCGACAACAGCGCGCCGACAACAGCGCGCCGACAGAAGTGCGCTGTAACATAACCCTAAACCTAACCCTAAACCTAACCCTAAACATAACCCTAAACCTAACCCTAAACATAACCCTAAACCTTACCTTAACTTAAATCGCGCTTCTGTCGGCGCGCTGTTGTCGGTGCTCTGTTGTCAGCGCGCTTTTGACACCGCGGTTTTAGTGCCACGGTGTTGTCGGCACGCTTTTGACGTTCGCGGTTATGTCATGCCACGGTCAGGATTATCTCCTCCAGTTTGATCGACTTGCAGTCCAAGGGACTCACAGGAGTCTTCTCTAGCACCAGAGTTCAAAGGCCTCAATTCTTTGGCTATCAGTCTTTCTTATGGTCCAAACTTCACAGCCATACATTGCAACTGGGAAAAACGTAGCCTTGGCTATACACACTTTTGTTGGCAGGGTGATCCCTTTGCTTTTTAGTATGCTGTCTAGATTTGTCATAGCTTTCCTCCCCAGCATTTCCTGGCTGCAGTCCCCATCTGCGGTGATCTTGGAGCCCAGGAAAATAAAATCTGTCACTACCACCATTTCTTCCCCATCTATTTGCCAGGAATTGAGAGGGGCGGATGCCATGATTTTAGTTTTCTTAATATTGAGTTTCAAGCTAACTTTTGCATTCTCCTTCTTCATCTGCATCAAAAGGTTCTTTAGTTCCTCTTCACTTTCTGCCATTAGAGTGGTATCATCTGCATATCTGAGGTTGTTGATATTTCTCCCAGCAATCTGAACTTCAACTTTTGATTCATCTAGCCCCTAAGTAAAACCCCAAATTTGGCATAGGACAATTAAGATCAAGCTAAATTTCAGAATACAATAAGCAGATTGGCAATTGTCTAAAAATCTTCCTGCTTCAGATGCGCTGAAATTGCAATTCCCAGAATATATCGTTGGCACAACCAAATTCTGCAAGTTTCCCTTAACCAGTGGTGGGATTCAGCCAGTTCGCACCACTTCGGGAGAACTGGTTGTTAACTTTCTGAGCAGTTTGGTGTACTTGTTGTTGGAAGAAATCATTAGGGCAGAGAATTGTTTGTTAAATTATTTGAATCCCACCCTTTATCCTTCAAATATTGGCAAAGTGCTTGGTGGGGGAAGGTCGATGTGAACTCTTCATTCTTATGTGCTATGCAGGTTTTTGGCCATAAATAATTGGTGAAAAACAAACCCTCAAGTACAATAATTGCAGTAGAATAAGAATAAACACAAACTTGTCTATGGTTTTTAGCTTTAATCTCCAATTCTCGCTTCCATGAAGATGTCAAAAAGTAAGTGTTAATTTTAGCTCTGACTTACTTTGTTGGTTATTGATGTATTCTGAGAATCTTCACCATAGAAAGGGACCCTTTTATTTTTGTGGGAGATTTATATGTGGACACTTCAGTATGTACATAAGTTAAACCACAGCAAACTGAAAGCTTTCAGTTTAGATTGAACTTTACAGAAACTACAAGCCAGATTTCAATATGGATTCATATTCTAAAGTGAAAGCCTTTTAGGTTGACAGCAACTCTTGTTCTATAGACTTCAAATCTGTCTTTGTTACTCACTTCTGCAGTCCAGAGTTGAAGCTTTTAAGGAAACTTGATGTGTTTGCCTTGTCCAGCTCTAATATCATTTCCCCCTCAAAGCAAGGAGAGATTTGAATTTGTGGCAAATAATGATGCTTTCTGGCCTATTTTTTCTTGACAGGAAGAAGACGTATATATATGGCAGATAATGAAAATATATGTGCTCCCTTCTGTGTGCACCTTCCAAAATCACTGTAAAGTTACTCTTGTATTTTATTTTTTTAATATGTCAGAGGGACAAAAACAATACTTGAAAAATAAGACATTAGCTAAATTTTGTAGATTTGGTTTAAGTGTATTTCAAATTAAATTAAATTTAGCTTTTCCCATAGTCATCTTCTGCCTTTGGAGTACACCTTCCAATGGACCCTATAAGATTATTGATCCAATAAAAAAATTGTAACCACCTATTGCCGGGATGGCGAACCTATGGTACGGGTGCCACAGGTGGCACACACAGCCATTTGTCAGGGCACGTGAGACGCATGCACACTGGCCAGCTGAGTTCAGCCTTTTTTAAAGCCATTTTTCACCTTCCCCAGGCTTCAGAAACTTTATAGGAGCCTGTGGAGGGTGAAAAGAGCCTACCTCGCCCCCCAGAGGCCCTCCAGAGGTTTCAGGAGCTTCCATGAAGCCTCCGGAGCACAAAAAAATGGTCCTATGGGCAAACCAAAAGTGCGGGAACAGACGTCCGGTTTGCTTGTAGGGTCAGTTTAAGATCTCCAGAGCCTTCAGGGACCTTCAAGAGGCTTCCCTAAAGCCTTCGGAGGACTAAAAAGGACCCTATGAGCAAACTGGAAGAGGGGATGGGTCTGAACTCCTGGCACAGTGTGCAGGTAGCCACCCACTCTTCGATCTCCCTGTCCATGTTAGGCCACCACACGTAACTCCTAGCCAAAGACTTCATCCTGACAATTCCAATACAATGCCCTACGTGTAAAGCCTCTAATACTGCAGTGCACAGTTTGGGTGGAACAACTACCTGGTCCGCCCACAGTAAACAGCCGTTAACAACTGATAACTCATTGCATTTTGCAAAATACATTTTAAAATCAGCCTCAATACCCAGTTCAAAATTTGTTTGATGGTAGAGTCCTTTGCAGAGTGACAGGCAACATCACTCGACAAGACAGACACAGTCTCAAGGCAGTCAGTGAGGAAGACTGGCATCTCAGGGGTAGGGTCAGCGAGAAGTTCTGGCAACGGGCAGTGGCTTAAAGCATCAGCATGCCCCAAAGTGGAGCCAGGTTGGTGGATGAGGCGGTAGGAGTAGGCATCTAGGAAGATGGTCCATCTGGTCATGTGAGGTGATAATGACACTGGGGTAGGTCGGTCCCCAGCCAGTAAGCCCAACAATGGTTTGTAGTCAGTAACCAGTTCAAAGTCCCGGCCATATAGATACCCATGGAACCTCTTTACTCCAGCCACTGCAGCCACTGCATGCCTCACGGTCCAGCTGGCTGTAGTTTCGCTCTGCGGCAATAGAGGCTTTGGTTCTGTTGGGCATGCAGTGGCTGAGGATGGCGGCAATGCTGAACGGGCAAGTGTCACAGGTCAGCACCAACGACAGGGTCCGGCTGTATTGTATTAGAAAGGAGCCCGCCGACAGGAGACGTTTTACCGCAGCAAATGCAGCAGCCTCAGTTCTGCCCCAGGGCCACTTTGCATTCTTAGCCAGGAGACAGTGTAAGAGCTCAGCAATGGTGGCTTTCTGTTTAAGAAAGACACTGTAGAAATTAAGGAGCCCGAGGAATGCCTGCAGCTCAGCTTGATTGCGAGGTGTGGGGGCGTCCTGCTTTGATTTTTTGTGAGGTCGGGTGAATCCCAGAGCCGTCGATTAGGTACCCTAGGAATTCAACCCTTGGCACGTTAATTTGGCATTTCTCTTTTTTGAGATGGAGGCCTTTGTCTCTAATTCGAGCCAAAACTGTTCGTACTCCTTTTAAAAGTTGCGCCTTGTTTGCAGCCAATGCCAAGATGTCGTTGAAATAGGGGATGACTGGTTGGTGTGCTTCTAGGCTGCCATGTGGTAGCAGGGAATTCGGTCTGGCACACCTTGGCAATGTGCCCCTTTCGCTCGCAGCGCTGGCAGGTTGCGTTGCGAAAATGGCAAGCCAATCGGCCATGATCTCCTCCGCAGCTAGCACAAGGTGGGAGATATGGTTTAAATTTGCGCGCTGGTTGGGCGCAGCTACTGCACATGCAGCAGCTGTCCTCTTCCTTACCTTCAGAACTCTCGGGATCTGCAGCCTTGCGATGCATGTGTGTGCTCTTTCGTGTGTCTGGTGGAGCAGTTTGGCGCTGCAGAGTCTCAGTAGATTTGACGGATGATTCAGATGCCCTGGCTTCATCCAAGGCGATCTGCAGAGTGAGGTTAGATTTAGCGAGTAACCTCCTTTGTAGGTTAATGCCTTCTATGCCGCAAATTATGTGGTCCAGAATCAGCTCGTCCAGGTCTAGGAATACGCAGTATGCTGTGACTTTGAGGAGCGCCGCAATGTACTCGTTAATTGACTTCCCTCTGTCTGGTTTCTGATGTTACACTCATGCCGGCGAAGGTGCTTGGACGGCTTGTGCACATAATGGGTCCTAAGCATCTGCTGCAGCATGGACCAGGCCACTGATTAAAGCAGTGTCGGCTCTGACAGGTCTTTCGCCATCTCCAACACTTCCCGGCCATAGTATCTAAGGAACATGTTCTTCTTGCAGCTTTCAGAAAGGCCCATGAGGTCATTTGCCTCGAGGAAGCAGTCAAAATCATAACATGTATGATTCCCAGTGCTCGGTGACTGGGTCATACGGAGTTGGTGGGGCATGCATGGCCATTTTGTGTTCAGAGGGCGATTTGAGTTTGCCGCTCAAAAATGGCTGCTCAAAGCTGCGCTGACCTCCGGGCTGGATGTACTTTCTGGATTGCTACGCTCTTTTCGGTTTGCCTAGTTGCCTTCCAATCCCATCCTCATCAGCCGTGTTAGATTGGGTAATAGATAGGCACACACAGGCTTAACGGTAACAATAGCTCTTTATTGAATACAACGAGAACAATCCTGCGAAGGTTGAGTCTGACAGCAGCCCTTTTATAGGGAGCTGTCAGACTCTTCGACCAATAGGATTAAACCTCTGTTCCTGCCGGAACAAAGGACCTTGGTGGAAACCATTGTAGTTAGAGTAAATATCTAACAGTCACGAAGGAAGGTTCCTCCCATCCAGTCTAGGTACAGGGACAAAATGACATTGACTCTCTGAGAAAGAATATTATTATGGCTACATATCTTCCATGCTCCATACCATCCCTCCTCCCACTTTCCCACAGTCGAATATATTTGAATATGTAACAGGCTTGAGGCCCACTGTAAAATAAGGCTTCCAAGCCTTACAAAAAGATCACTGAAGTGAAGACCTTATTAGTGCAATTTGTGCTATATTTTAAACATTATCAAGTGAAGGTCTCTTCCTTTTGTGAGGTTCAGGCTGAATGTTACGTATAGTACATTGGGTGGGATTTTTTAAAATGTTTATCTCAAGTTGAAAATTCTCTAAAAAAATAACTAAGCTATCTAAGTTAAGGATGGAATTTTGAAGTGACCATTTACTACAATGAACAATATATACAGATAGAGTAAATTAATGTTGTATCCTTGGTTTGATGGTTTTCTTGCAGACTTTTCATTACCAAACAAGGTAACATCATCAGTGCTAGTGGGGTTATTAAGTACCTGGTTAGTTAGTTTGGTCATGGAAAATCTGCAAGGAAACCAGAAAACACTAAAGTCTCCACAGTTTAAATCTGAGCTACAAATATTCTCTTCTATTGGTGTTAAATTAATGGCATTGTTCAGGATTCACAATATTTCCATAAGCACATTTTAGCATTCAAAACAAATGAGTTCTTAATTATTTGCACATGAAATTGTTTGTAAGTTTTGCCTCAAATGTGGAAGCAATTGACCAGAAAATATAATGAACTAGGTGTGAATCATTTGTGAAGAAAAATTAGGTGCTTTACTACAAAAAATAAAGGAAAAGAAAACTTAATGATTGATAATAACTATAACCATAAAGCTATCAATTGGTTAAGAGTCTTTTAGTTTTATTATTAATAGTTCGCTCAAAATCCTAATGGAATGCATTGAGAAATTAATCAGAAGAAAGATTTAATGCCACCAATGAACTATTGCTGAAATGGCCCCCAGGGTAAACCTTTCTGAGCATGTTAAAGATTTAAGTATGTTAGATATATTTAACTGAAAAAAAACGTGACCTTTTTTCATCTTTTGCTCTTTAACTATATCTACCTCTCTAGGAAAATTTGAATGTGTTTTCCTCGGGCTTCCATTATGTGACAATTTGTCTCTCATTTTTATTAAAAGTAGCAGGAGTAGAGAGGTATTCAGCCAGTTCACTCCGGTTTGGGTGAACCAGTAATGGTGGGTGCAGGAGGCTCTGCCGATCCACCTTGACGTAATGCATGAGCCTTGTTTAAGGTGACCAGACGTCCCGCTTTTGGCGGGACACCCCCGCTTTTTGATACATTTTCCCACGTCCCGCCCGCTTTTTTAAAAGGCACGCTTTTTTTGGCGCTCGCGGCTCCCGCCCATCAGCTGCTGGGCTGGCTCATTGTTCTGTTCTATGCTACCTACAAATTTAAGCCAGCCCAGCCTGCCGCTCACTGATTTAATTGGCCTGGACTCCAGCCAATCAGTGAGCTGGCTAGGATGGAAAACTTTAAGCACGCACGAGGGTGCTTAAAATTTTCCATCCCAGCCAGCTCACTGATTGGCTGGAGTCCGCTTAAGCACGCCGCGCGAGTCGTGACTCTCACAAGTCTCCATTTCATTTCGCCTTCGCTGTTTGTTTTTGCTGCACTGCCCTGGTGAGTAACTCCGGTGCCGGTGGGAATTGGGAGGCTTTGCTGCTTCGGATGGGCGGCAGTGGCCTTTAGCAAGGGAAGGGAAGGCCTTCCCTTGCGAGCTACTCATGAGAGGAACTCGGGGGGGGAACCGGGCAACCTGAGAGAGGGGAAGAAGATCGTCCCTCCCCGCAACTCCCCGGATTTTGGAAGCCGTGTGTGTGTGGAAGGCGGGGTTTTTGAGGAAAGCACTTGGCCGTCCCTGTTAGCCGCAGCCCCAGACGGAGGAGTGAAGCGCGAGCTTTCATTGCCGTTCCCGCCAGTCGCAGCGGGGAAGCCGGCATCGGTGACTCCGAGGTGCGCTAACTGAAATGCGGTCTTCCTTTAATCTCTGTTTGCAGCCTCTGGGATGATCGTTGGCGGGTAGGGGAAGCAAGGGCGCAGCTGAGCCGGGGAGGCAGAGATGAGAAGTGAGGGCTACAATGCAAAGCGCGCCGAAGAGAGCAAGTGAAGGATCCCCAAAGCGAAGGACGGGCGGGAAGCGCTTGACCAGCATGTGAGAAGGCAGGCTGGAAGTGGCCGCGGAAGGGAAAAGAGGCGGCCACGTGTATCGGTTCTCCTTGCGGAGGTTCGTAGCAAGGGTCCGCTGGCAGGTAGGTTTGGGCGGGGCGAAGGCCTCAGTCGAGGGAGCGAAAATGGGCGGGGAGGAAATGGAGCCGAGCCCGGGGAAAGCAGTGAGACTAGCCGCGAGGAAGCCACGGTGCCTGCCCTCCAGCTCAATGTATACCTGGCCGGTAAACTCATGGTACGGGCGAGGGTTGGCCGGCTGGGGGTGGGGGTGGCTGCTGCCGAGGCCTCCAGCCTTGCAATCCTGGGCAGGAAGGCGAAGGTTAGCTCCGGAGCTGTGGAAGACCGTTGCACCGGGAGGCCTCCGCCCTGGGGATCCCCTGCTCCACCCATTTGGATTAGCCCCAAACCCAAAGGAGCCTGGGCGCAGGGGTGCAGGCCAGGGAAGACAGGGTTTGGGGGCTCAGAGAAGGAAGGGGTGATCTCCCCCTCCATTCGTCTGTCCCGCTGCAGAGCTCCTCCCGGGGGAGGGGGAGGCGGCGAGTGCGCTGATCCCCGTTTGCAAGGGAAGCGTCGCTGCCCACCCGAAGCCTCCTGATTCCCACCGCCGGAGTTACTCACTCATGTGAAGCTGCCCGCCCTTCCCTTTTTCTTTAAACGAGCTTCGGAGGGGGGAAAAAAGCTTTATGTGCCAGCATTACTGAGTTCCTCATCAATTGAGATCCGCCCATGATCAACTGAGGCACCTGCAAAGGCGTCACATCGCCACCACCCATGTTCATGAGGCACCAGGCATCGCAGGGCACAGAGGAACTCAGCAGACAGACGGGAGACCGGGGGGTGGGGGAGGAAGAGATCCCGTCCAGGGTAGGCTCTCCGCTTTTCCCTCTTTTTACCCTGGATGGGATCTCTTCCTTCCCCCCTCCCCCGGTCTCCCATCTCTCTGCTGGGTTCCTCTGCTCCCCCCAACTGGCAACGATCAATTCCAGACCCTCTAACTGGTAAATAGACCTGAGGCCATAAGTGGAATTGGGATCCGTGGGGTCCGTGCAGGGAGGAGAAGAGAGATTCCTCCCAGCATGAACTCCACTGACTAAAGCGCTTTCACGTGCAGAAAGAATAAACTGACAGTTGGTCGGAGGGAAGGTGGGGGTGGGGGTGGCAGCTGAGTGTCCAAGGAAGCCAACCCAGACGGGCATCGCAGGGCGCAGAGGAATCCAGCAGACAGACGGGAGACCGGGGGGGGGGGGGAGAGGGAGGAAGAGATCCCATCCAGGGTAGGCTCTCCGCTTTTCTCTCTTTTCACCCTGGACGGGATCTCTTCCTTCCCCCCTCCCCAAGTCTCCCGTCTGTCTGCTGGCTTCCTCTGCACCCTGCAATGCCCGGCGCCTCGTGAACATGGGTAGCGGCGATGTGACGCTTTGCATCTGCATTGAGGTTGGCATGTTTCCGGTGGTGCTCTGGGAGGAGGGGGAATGATGGAGGGGAGGATGGCAGCGCGGCGGCCGGTGCCTAGAGCGGAGCCAAAAGAGGTCCGTGATGGTGGCTCGGAGCCGAACGGGAAGAAAAGGCGCTGCAGGCCTGGGGAGTGGGGGAGCGGGAGGAGCGCTGGTGGTTTGTTTTTGGGGTGGGGGGTGTGACGGGGAAGGGGGTGACTGCGCGGAGAGGCTCAGAGGCGGACCGTGCAAGCTCCCTTTCCCAGCGCACGCCCCTCTCAGCACCGTCCCCATCGACTGCCAGGCGTATCCGCCTCTGAGCCTCTCCGTTTTGTTCCGAGAACGGGCTGCTTGATGAGAGGAAAGGGAGCTCCCTGGGAAGCGAGAGCAGCGAAGAGGTGATGCAGTTGCAGAATTCCCCGACACTCGCTTTTTTTTAAAACCCAGCCTACCTCGTAGGGTTGTTGTTACGGGGCTAGACTAGGAAAGGCAGCCTCTCTCCCGTTTTCGAGAAAAAGTAAGGATGTCCATCTGGTAGAACAACCACCTGTGCAATTTGGTGGCGATCCGCGAACGTTCAAGCCATGTAATGCGTGGGAAGGCATAGAATAAAGTTAGCATACTTGAAGTGAAATAGGCTTTGGTTATGTTTAGGTTGCATTAGCTAAAATGTGCCAATACCGTCCTTGTTGGTAAGAATTGTTGTCATGTTAGAAGAATGACTAAGGCTGACAGCCTAATCTACTCTGTATTAAATAAATAAAATGGATGGAAGGAAATGAAAGAATACAGAAAAGGTTGGTGAGGCATTTAGTGGCCTATGGATGAGAATGGTGACTGTTTAGTAAGAAAATCTGTTTGGAATGTGCATATATATTCATATGTGGCCATAGCAAAATAATAAATAGAAATAAAAAAGCATGAGTGATTTTTACTGTTTTTGATGAAAGTGAGAGGATTAGTAGAAGGCTTGGTGCAGCAAGGATCCCACTATCTTACTATTTTATTTTTCTTTATGTACACTGAGAGCATATTCACCAAAGACAAATTCCTTGTGTGTCCAATCACACTTGGCTAATAAACTATTCTATTCTATTTTACTCTACTCTATTCATTTCTATTTCAATTCTAACAAGGAGTTTAGCTTCTCTCTCTTGAAAATGTAAGCTGGCATAAGGCATTATAATGCAAGTCTCAAACAGTTCATTTAGTGACCAAAGTTACAATGGCATTGAAAAAAGTGTCTGATCACCATTTTCACACTTAGCGACCATTTTCACACTTAGCGACCGTTGCAGCATCCTCATGGTCACGTGATCAAAATTTTGATGTTTGGCAACAGATTCGTATTTATGATGGTTTCAGTGTCCTGGGGTCATGTTTGACAAAATATAAAAAATTTAATCAAGCGCCCCCCCGCGCCCCCTCCCCCGGTCAATGGTGTCCCTCTTTACCAATCTGAAAATCTGGTCACCTTAATTAAAGGCCACTATCCAAGCACTGAATCACGGCTTTCAAAATAATGCACTGCTTTTTGGTACCATGGTTTATAGCAGTGGTATAAAACTCTATTTCATTGAGGGCTTCATCGGGGTTGTGTTTGACCTTGTTGGGGAGTGCATGGGGGCATGGCCAGTTCGACGTCACTCATTGAGTATTTTGCTGTGATGGCCTCCTGTAGCACTGTGCCAACTAAAACGGAGTCCAGGAGCCATGCAAGGCCCAGCTGAGCTCTGTTTTTTTCCACAATAACCTTCTTGAGCTCTGTTTTTGGTGGTAGAGGCACTGTGTACTGGTCACTCGCTGATTCCAGGGTAGCCCCATGGGCCAGATCTAAGCACGCGTTGGGCACCATCCAGTCCCCAGGCATTGATTTTTTCACCCCTGGCCTGTAATAAGCCAAAAGATACTCTCATAGTCAAAACTTGACCATTTTTGTCAAATCTCCCCAAATTTATAAAAATGTGTCTGTTAGGTAAGCTCCCCGTTAGGAGAGTGAGTACATTCAGCGAAGCGTTGTGAGAGTTGTGTTGGAGAACACATAAACCAGCATACAGAGACACTGCAGGCTTTTACTTTCGTAGAAATAGAGGAATCAGAGTCCATCAAACAGTCCAAGTTATACACGGATAATTCAGTCAGTCATCAATGTCTTTCAGTTAAGGGATAATCCAAATAACATAGTCCAGTAACATTAATCAGTTCAGTACACAAAGTTTGCTAGCAGTTGCAAAATTCACAATAGCTCATGGCACTCAGATCAGATCAGCCCAGCATCTAACAAACACACAGAGAGAACTAACAGTCATTCTGGCTCCCTCTTATGGCCGATTGAGGAATACAGCATCCAATCACATTTTACAGTGTGATTTAAAGAAACATACAACATTGTTACATGATTTAGATATTGCCGACCTAACAGTTAGATTATATTCCTAACATTCTCCCCTTTGAGTAGGACAATATATAAACCTTACAATCTTAATCTGTATTCTTCGCAACAACGTTTATGCTTTACATTACCTTGGGCTTTAGTAAAATGATCTGCGATGTTGTCTTCAGACATACAATACTCCAGTGAAACTAATTTACTATTCACACTTTCCCATACATCTTATATCTGTGTGTTTTGAACTAAGTTTTACAGCAAGATTGGATGCCATCTGAATTGCTGCTTGATTGTCTTCATAAACAACAATAGGCTCTCATATGTCAATTCCCATATCCAGCAGGAGTTGTTTATAACACACCAAATCTGTACATACTAATGACAGACATGAGAATTCAGCCTCCATAGTCAATAGACTTAAATGTTTTTGTCTAATAGACCGCCATCCAATTAGTGCCTTTCCCAGGAATACAACAAACCCTGATGTTGATTTCCATGTAGACACATTTGTAGCAAAACTTATATCAGCATATGCAGTCAAGCTTAAATCATCTCTAGGTTCTAAATACAATGCATAATGCATTGTTTGCTTAATATAACTTAATATCCTCTTAGCAGCTTGCCAGTGTTTTTCAGTAGGTTCAGCAAAGAAACAGTTACAACATTGTTACATGATTTATATATTGTCAACCCAACCATTAGATTATATTCCTAACAGTGTCCAAAACTTTGATTCACTCAGATTAAATTTCTTGGCCACCTCTCCTCCACCCTTGTAATACACTCTTCCCAGTAGTGGTTTCCTACTGGTTCGGCTGAATCGGTTGTAGATTGGTGGTCTGGGTCACTGGAACTGGCTATGACCCAGACCTGCCTTGCCCCTGAAGCAATTCTCCATCTTTTTTTTTTTTTTGCTTCTGCACATATGCAGAGCAATTTTCATTGTGGCTGCCGGAACCCACCACTGCCTCTTCCCCATTCATGATAAGCCCCAACAGTTTTTTTAAAAATAATGACTGAACAAAATATAATAGGATGCTAAAAGAAATATTTATTATATGATAGCATGGAGGGAAATTGAACATTCAATCACATGACACAAAGTACATAGTAAAGAACAATTTGCAACTGCACAATTTCCTGCAGAGAAGAATAAAGGAGGAGGAATAGCACAATGAGACTTGCAAGACCCTTTCATCAGAGCCCATTTCAATAGAGGGGCTTTAGCCTTCCTCTGGGGATCTCTTCCATGACTCCTTTACTCACTGGGGCTGATAGAACTCTCTCCCTAAATAGGACAATTGGAAGTTCATTACTCATAAGGGGAAAAGAACAAGGAACAAAGAAGATGGAAAAAAAACCCCAAAGAATGGAAGGGAAATGTGACCCTCTGAAAACTCCCAAGTTGGATCTAATGCAGTGATTCAGCAAAGCATAAACCCTGGTCTACCTCTCCCTTTGTTGCAGAATTTTATCAAGAGAAAGGGCTTTATAAAATCAATGGAGCCATTCAGTGGTGGGATTCAGCCAGTTTGCACCACTTCAGGAGAACTGGTTGTTAACTTTCTGAGCAGTTTGGTGAGCTGGTTGTTGGAAGAAATCATTCAGGCACAGAACCGGTTCTTAAATTATTTGAATTCCATGAAAGAAATCCTCTCTGCCATAATTTCAGTGGGCAATCCATTTTGACAAAATGTTATGACAGTATGTGTTAAACTTACACCAAAATATCCATTATAAGCAAAACAAACAGTAACTGGAAAAGCATCGGCAGATATCAATAGACCAACATATTTCTCAGGGCAAATGTCTTTTAAACGATTTTCTGGGACATGAATAAATGTATTAACATTTGAGTCAGGTTTCTGGACTTCATCATGTATTCACAGTAGGTGACACCTTTTGGAGGGCTGGTCCATGGATAATGTAAATGATTCTTTTTTAAGATTTCGAAACTGTCAGCTTCTGTCTCCAAGATGATCCAAGCAAGTGAAAAGAGCACGCAGAGCAGGAGGATTCCCTTGGAAGCCACGGCTTCTCTCTCGCTTTTCTGGCTTCTATGGAAAGATAGGAGAAAAGGAAACACGAAACCATGAAGATGGTCAACATGCCACCCCAAAGGTTGCAGGGGAGAGCATGAGAGACCTTTTCTTTCAGGATGAATTCCAGAACCATTTTGTGTCATTTCAATTCAGCAACTTTTTATTGTATTTACTTATCAAAGGAGAAAATATCAATTATGAATGACAGAACAATCAAATATTATGATAAAAAGAAAGAAAGGGTTTGAGCATGTTGAAAACCCTCAAGTAGAGTTAACATACCTGAACAGAGTAATAAATTGGTTGTAGGAGAAATCCTCAATAGCAGATATTTCCTAATAAGACAAAACAAAATTTGAATTAGTATTTGGCCCCTGAGACATTTCAGCCCAAAGAGAAAACTCATATTCCAGGGATTGTCCTGTTAAATTGAAACATTTGAAATATTTGAAGATCCTTCTTTTATTATCTCAATTTTGCGGATAACTCCCTTTTTCTAAATAACTATTTTTTTCATCTGTTCTCTACAATCCTTTTTAGCACATCAATGGGATTCAGGATTCACCATGTTTCAAAACCACTCCTTCCATTGTCCATTTTCATTGTGCTAAGACATTTTAACTTTAAATTAAAGAGGTTTTTTTAGATGTCTTAATGCCTTTGAATAATCTCTTCCTATATGGTATATCACAA
Source organism: Thamnophis elegans (assembly GCF_009769535.1). Classification (NCBI taxonomy): domain Eukaryota; kingdom Metazoa; phylum Chordata; class Lepidosauria; order Squamata; family Natricidae; genus Thamnophis; species Thamnophis elegans. Next base: position 49,878,581 of record NC_045550.1, read on the forward strand.
AGACCTTCCTCTCTGGAAAACTGTTCATGTTTGAACTTTGTAAACAAATTACTAGTCTACATAGACAGATTACCTATCTAGCATCTCTAAAATGTGCTCTCCAAGCAGAAATTAAGTGTCCAATTTGGCCATTCCATTCTATGGAGATGCCATGCTATCAGCCCCCCCCCCCCCCACCGCAAAGATCCTGCAGGAGAAGAGCAGTCTGGACAACCGTGGGATCTGGCAGGGTGAGAGCTGTGAACCATAAACACAAAGCTTTTGCTGTGACCCACCATAACAGATATAGCGCCCTTAGTGACCCTAATGGGACTGGTCAAGGTAGTTGTGATAATGATGACTCAAATAAGCAGGGGATCGTGGTCGAAAATGAAGAACTTACTTCGGAAAGGTGAAATGGGGAACCAGGTATCACACATCAGTCGCTCAAGAAGAGCAAGGTATCCAAAATAGAAGTCACCTTCTGGTTGGTGATTCAATCATAAGGAATGTAAATCTAGGAATGGATATGGAGGTTTTGAAAGAGGTCAGGTGTCTGGCAGGTGCTACTGCCAGCAGAGACAAGAGGCATATTCTTAAGATAGTCAAGAATGCAAGTAAGGACTGTGATGTTGATGCTATTATACATCTTGGCACAAATGTTCTGTCCCAAAAAGATGTACTTTCTGTGAAGAATGATTTCCAGAACTTGAGGTATGAACTTAGTAGTATAGGTTATCTTTTCAGAGGTTTTACCAGTATATAAGGAACAAAAAGGGCCAGCGTATAGCAGAGTTTAATGTGTGGCTAAAGGAGTGGTGTAAAAAAGAAGACTTTGGTTTTATTAGACATGATGCCTGCAGCAGGTCCAATGAAAAACTGTATAAAAGAGATGGTTTGTACCCATCCAAGAAAGGGACTGAGTTATTTGGCATTAAATTCACAGATTTTCTGGATAAACATTTAAACTGAACAGTGGGGACAGAGAATTAATTGATACAAAACATTTAATGTCCCCAACAATCTAAAACTCATATGGTTATCAGTCCATGTAACACAGATGTTTGTGCGGGTAAGATTATCACTCCCACTATCAAGCAAAACCAAGCATTTAATAGTGAGTGCCATACCATGTGCATGAATCATACAAGTGGCAAGAAAATAGGGGCAGTCAGGCATAACACAGGTTATGTAGACAGTAAACACAGGGTCAATCAAAATGGACTCAACTGTCTATACACCAATGCACAGAATATGAGGAATAAACAGAGTGAATTAGAAATTCAAATAAATGAGGGCAGATACGATATTGTTGCCATTACAGAAACTTGGTGGGATGAAACTGACAAATGGAACATACAGCTAGAAGGATTTAAATTATTTAAAAGAAATAGACCAAATAAAAGAGGAGATGGAATTGCACTATATATAAGAAATAAGTACATCTCTACAGAAATAGAGCACAACAATGATGAGAACTATCTTGAATACATTTGGATCAATATTAAAGGTTCGGGGGAGGGGCGGAATGACATTGCCATAGGTCTATACTACAGGCCATCCAATCAAGCAGAGGAAGTAGATGAACTTTTTGCTAGTCAGCTAACTAAGGTAGGAAGCACACCACAATAGTAGTGGGGGATTTTAAATACCCTGACATCAACTGGGAAACAAACTCTGCACCAAGGGGAAGATCCAACAAGTTCCTAACAAACCTAGCAGACAACTTTGTTTCCCCAAAAGTAGAATAACGGAACAAACGGATCAGCCATATTGGACTTAATTCTCACTAACTGTCAGCCTCTGCTTTGCTGCTGCTTCGGCTGCCATTGAAACGGGGAGGGGGGGCATGGTATTTGGGAGGGGAATCATTTTGTGCTGGAGGAGTGTTCTAGAAGCTGTCCTGACCATCTCTTTGCACATATGGAGAAAGGGAGTTTCCCGCCAAGGCTAACTGTCCAGCATTCCACCCTGATGATGTTTTTTGAAGATATCTCCCACCTGACAGTTGGGTGAATTATTATTGGACTATGGAATGGGATGCCAAGGGGAGGGGATTGAACTATACATGATATCCATTGCTTTCGCACCAAATTAACCAGACTCAGCTTTGCTTTGCTACTTATCGTTTGTAATTAGTAAAAGTACACTTAATTTCAATAATTGAGTTGAGTGGTTTCTTTCCTGATTATTAAATGAAGCAGCACTAACAGAGAGGAAATAATAGAAGGTGTTGAAGCCACAAAAACCTTGGGGGCATGTGACCATGCAATACTGGAATTCAACATTATGCAAACACAAGTAGTAGAACAAAGTGAACAAAGTGAAACTAGAGTCTTGGACTTTAAGAGAGCTAATTTCAATAAACTTAAAGAGAGCTTGGGAAAAATTCCATGGATGAGAATCTTCAAGGGGAAAACAACTCAAGAAGCTTGGGAAATTTTGAAAAATGAGATTACAAAACCCAAGTCTAGCACAATACCAATGAAGAAGAAAAATAACAGCTCCCAAAAGAAACCAGCATGGCTGCATAAAGAACTTTCTGACAAATTGAAAGACAAAAAAGATAAGTATAAAAAGTGGAAAGAGGGGGACATAACTAAGGCAGAATATCAGCAAATAGTCTGAGCATATAAAGATGAAGTGAGGAAAGCTAAGGCTCACAATGAAGAAAGGCTTACCACAAAAGTGGCTGCGCATGTGCAAGGCGGAAGATGGCTGCTTGAGCGAAACGCTCGAGTTTTGCGAAAAAAGAGGACCGGAATTGAGAGGGACGGAGCCCCTGGAAACTCAAAGGGAGAAGTTCTCTCATGGAGGGGATCGAGCAGGCAGTCCGGGGGTGCGTTTTTGGCCAGAGGGGGGTTGCATAAACACTCCCCAGGCACCTGGAACGTGTCGAATCTTCCCACCTTATGCTGGTTTGCGGCAAGTCGGCTCTGAAGATCAGCTGTAGAGCGGCTTTAGATCAGCTGTAGATCGGCTTTTTTGAACTCAGCAGCGGCAGCAGTGGCAGTGTTAAGTCAATAAGCCTAACAATAAGACTCTAACTCCTGGCTGCTAGACTTTGGAGAGAAGAGTGGGGGAGTGGGGGAGCATTGCAAGTGGGACTGCTTTAGCGACCCCTGGACATTTGAATGCTCCGGAGACCTGCCCATCCCCCATGCCGACTATGGAAAATGGTGGCGGTATTTTGAATGCAGCGCATTTCTAAACTTAACTCTGGTGGTAGCGACGACGTTGGGAGATCGGCTAGAGCCACCCGAGCCTGCTGGAGCCTGGAAGAGCTGGCTGAGGGGATTCGATCTGAGACCGGCCTGAGATCGGCTAGAGCCACCCTATTACCGGAATATGGAAGAGCCTGCTGGAGCCTGGAAGAGCTGGCTGGGGGGATTCGATCCACTGAGACCACCATCGGCTACTGAGGGGGAAGCTACTGGAGGCCTGTCTTGGGGGGGGGTCCGACCCCTTCGACTGCCTGACTCCTTCAACTGCTGGTGTGCTGCTGCAGGGTCAGGCTAGGGACAGGTTAGGGCTAGGGCTAGGACTAGTTAGGGTTAGGCTAGTTTAGGGTTAGGGGCAGAGTTAGGGTTAAGCTTAGGGTTAAGGGTAGGGCTGGTTAGGTTTAGAGCTAGGGCTAGGGTTAGGGTGAGGGATGGGGGTGGGGTTGCTAGCCTGATGGCCTACCGGTTTGCTGTTGCCGCTTGAGAGCGTCGCGGTCCAGCTGAGATTGGGTTTTCCCCCCTCCTTCATCATGGTTATCATTGTGGGGTCAGTCCCTTGGCTTCTCCTGTTCCTGTGGGAGGCTGTGTTTTGATCTCGGCTAGTCATCGCCCATGGCCAACTCTATGACTCTCACTTTTATATCCGGTGCCTATGGCCTGCTTGCCTTCCAGCTATCCCTTCCCTTATCTTTGCCCTCTGGATCATCATCGGGGAGTGAACTGAGACTTACGATTCTGTTGCTGGCCCTTTTGGGTCCCACGTTTATGCCTCTGCCGATTACCCTACATCTCCATCCCGGCAAAGAGAGAGGGCAATGGACAAAGAGGATGTGGTTGAGGAGTGTACTTCCCCCTCCAGCTGTTGTTAATATACTGTTTTTCTCAATCTTCTGGACCTTGTGCCCTTTGTGGGAGAGGATCGGGACACTAACTTCCTCTTCCATATCAGGACAATTCTGAGCAAATTTCACTTGGCACTACTGCACAGTTTTTAAATTTTAATTTGTATGGAGAGTGTTTGTGTTATGACTGTGGTTGATTGAATGTACCCACTTTTATTAATTATATTATTGTTATTTTGTTTTAAATTGTTTGTGGGGATTGTCTGATAGTATGGTTGTGTATGTTTGAGAAGGCTGGGACTACAGCCAGGTACTCCACAGAAGTGTCAGGGGGGGCCTAGGCCTAATCCCATCCTTAGGATGTCTGAGTCGAAGGGCCTGCCGGGGAACACGGTGGCCATGGGGTGTGTGTGGAGGGACCATGGACACAGGAGTGGGCTGGAGCATTACGGTCATAACAGGGAGGGGCAGATATGGCGGGGACTTTAGGGCTAGCCATTACCGGGGAAGAAGGGTTCGCTACATCACAGAGATCCCTCCTTCCAGCCCTATTAGTTTCACTCCAAGGCCAGATGGCATGAGTAGTCAGGGCCCTGGTCTCAGGCTGCTGTTGCTAAATGCCAGGTCTGTGGTTCACAAGGCTCCCCTCGTCCGGGACCTAATTTTAGATGAGAGGGCAGACCTGGCATGTATTACTGAAACCTGGCTGGGCCTGGAGGGAGGAGGATAGAACAAGAAGCAATGGATGGAAACTAATCAAGGAGAGAAGCAACTTAGAACTGAGGAGAAATTCCCTGGCAGTTAGAACAATTAATCAGTGGAACAACTTGCTTCCAGAAGTTGTGAATGCTCCAACACTGGAAGTCTTTAAGAAGATGTTGGATAGCCATTTGTCTGAAACAGTATAAGGTTTCCTGCCTAGGCAGGGGGTTGGACTAAAAGACCTCGAAGGTCCCTTCCAACTCTGCTATTTGTAATAAAAGGGAAAAGAGGAGAGAAAAAAGCACTGTGTGGAGTGCAGATCAAAACATAAGAGTAAAAGTAGTTGTTAAATTGTGAAACAAATTTAGAACCCATGTCTGAAAAAAAGAAATATGCTCATGTTCCGCACTTGCGCAAAAACTGGTAGGCGGTAAGGAAATTTTTCCATCAAGAAAGATCCATTAGTGGGCGGTAAGTAGAAAAAGGTTGACTACCACTATTCTAGAGTATTACCTATTCCTGCTAGTTTGGTGTCTGCAAATTTGATGAGTTACCGATCTATCCCCTTGTCCAAGTAATTGATTAATTTTGATGAATTGATAAATTTTGTTGGTTCACTGCAGGATTGTGGATCTTTTCAACTTTGAACAGAAGCAAAAATTCCTACCTACTGCCAGATTCAGAAAATCTCCCCAGACTCAAAGACTGAAAGTTTTCTGTTTCAGTGTTTTCAATGTTGGCTTACATAGGGAGAGTGCAATTGTGGAAAAGAAATGGAAAGAATAATGGATTATATTGCCAAACTTCAAACAAATTAATCAATATAAAGAATTGACATCGTTGTTTTAGGAATAGAAAGGTCATATTTCCTTTTGAATAAAAGCTGGCCATTATTATCAGTTGGTATATTGGATGGTAGGTATGCTCTACATGATGTAATGTTTATAAACATTCTGGAAGACAGGATGTCCTTCCTTTTTCATATGCCAAATTTTAACTTTCTTCCCTATGATTTCATAGTGCCAGAAGCACTATTCTTAACCTCATGTCTAAGGCAGCATCTTCATGGTGGTACGTTGCTCAGAATTTCAAGTAAAAAAAAACAATTCTTTAATAATCTGATGCACTTCAAACTTTTGAAATAAAGGGTCGAATGTGTCAACTCTGGAGCCATCTTTAAGTGTCTTGAGGGTTGCAACAGCGAGGATGGCTGAAACTGTGGGAAAGGGAGGTGGGAGTAGAGATAGCTGAGGGGGAAATGTAGCCGAAATAATATTCTTTCTCCGCGGAATCAAGGACATTCTCACCAGCACCTGATGGGACATGGATGGGAGGCATCCAGAATGGGGAGAGAGACCTGATTAGGGCATATGATGGCTGTGTGTATTGTGGGGAAGAACTGGATTTTGAACTGGGTGGGGAAAACCCGGGGGAGGGGGAGGACTTCAGATTCAGTTTTCATCCTCTGTGCCAATATGACATACCTAATAAAATTATATTTTGAGGAATCTCCTGGCCTTGGAGTTTTGAATTCCTATAGGCTGTTACTTGGAACCCTGACACAACAATTTATAATAGGCATCCAATGAAACAAATAAGTACATTTTATTTGATTATACAAACTTGCATGTTTCTGTTTAGTTTTTTAGGAAGTTTATTATAGACAATGTATGTAACAGTTATAAAGGCAACTGCAGTTATTCACTTAACAAATGTGGCATGAAAAGTCTTAAAATGAGGCAGGATTCACTTAATAAATTTCTCACTTAACGACATAAATTTTGGGCTCAATTGTGGTCCTATGGTGAAGACTGCTTGTGTTTAGTTATACAATTTCATAATCTTATCTATTTAAGATTATTGAGAAAGATTATTATAGAAGATTTCTGTAACAGAAATACAGGAAGCTACCATTATTGGTTCACTGACAAAAGGGCGCCCGACAAAAACGTGCCCAACGAAACCGCAGTGACAAAACCGCGAGTTCTAAACTGCACCGACAAATGAACGCTGAAGCGCGCCGACAACAGCGCGCCAACAGAAATGCGCTCTAAACCTAAGTCTAACCCTAACCCTAACCCTAACCCTAACCCTAACCCTAACCCTAACCCTAACCCTAAACCTAACCCTAAACCTAAACCTAACCCTAAACCTAAACCTAACCCTAAATCTAACCCTGACCCTAACCCTAACCCTTACCTTAACTTAAATCGCGTTTCTGTCGTCGTGCTGTTGTCGGCACACTATTGTTGACGCATTGATGACGTCGCGGTTTTTGTGCTGCGGTTTTGTCGGCGTGCTTTTGTTGTGTGCGCATTTGTCGGGTCACGACCATTATTGTTGCCATGTGAGAAATTATTTGTGAGTGCAATTTTTTTCATCTCTCTTCCTCAACACAAAGTCTGCCAGATTAACTGATTTTGAAAAGTATTTTGGGGTGGTCAAAACCACTTCTAATGAGGGTCCTAGTTTTTCTGTTTACTAAGGGATTATTCTGGATGGCAGTTCTAAATGGACAAGCATTCTCAGGCAGTGTTATTGCTGTTAGTAATGCAATGGAATATGTTTGTGGAGAATCATCCCCAGACTAAAGCTGGTTTTATTTGGAGACTCTCAAGGAATTTCATCATCTTCAGGAACATCTATAGCAGTGAATCTCAACCTTCCCAATGCTGCGACCCTTTAATACAGCTCCTCATGTGATGACTTCCAACCATCAAATTGGTGTCTTGGTTCCTAAGACCATCAGAAATATGTGTTTTCCGATGGTCTTAGGAGACGTCTCTGAAAGGGTCATTCGACCCCCAAAGGGGTCCAACCCACAGGTTGAGAACCGCTGATCTATAGTGTAGAAAGATCTTCAGAACTCTCTTATATTGGCCTTAGCAGAAGGGAGTTACTTAGACTGCCTCAGTGATGCTCAGCAATGCAGCAGATTAAACATGACCAACGGATGCTGGAGCAGATATACTGTAGGGAATAAAGAGGGGGGTCTTGAAAGAGATGTGGTCTAGGCAACAGGTGTGGAATGCTCTTTTTTAAGTTCAGAGCTATCAGAATGGAGCAACCTTGAGCCTCCCCAAAATTTGGATTCTCAAGAAAGACTGGGATTGAGGAGGTTGGCTGTTAATCCCTGAGATGAAATTCAAACCCATTGTGGTGCTTGTGCTAGGGCCAGATAGATGATCTTTAGGATGGCCTAAAGTAAATAGTGGGGCCCGTTGAGAGGGCCTTTGTCGAAGCCTCAAATCTGTAAATGCATTTGCCCTCTGGAAAGGTTTTTCCCATTCTAAATATAAAATAGCATATAATTTTTATGTCTTTTATTGCAGGGTCCCCAACCACTGGTCCTAAAATCCTAAAATGGTCTACAGGATGCCAAGAAACCAGCCGTTAAAAGAAGTAAAGCTCATCCGTGGGATGCAGGAAGCACGTGAAACCACACACACCTCTGGCCCACAGAAAAAAGTCTCTCCATGAACCGGTCCCTGATGTCCATAAGGGAAGACAGGATGTTCTTCCTCTTCCATCTGCCAAATTTTAATTTTCTTCCTTATGACTTCATAGTGCCCAAAGCGTTATTCCTAACCTCATGCCTAAGGCAGCATCTTCATCAGTTCATAGTGGTACGATGTTCAGAATTTCAAGTTAAAAAACCAATTCTTTAATAATCTGATGCACTTCAAACTTTTTGAGATAAAGGGTATTTGTATTTGTATTTAATAAATTTATAGGCCGCCCAATCCCGAAGGATTCCGGGCGGCTTACAGAAAATAAATTTTTTAAAAATAAAGAATTAAAAAACAGAGGAAACAGATTCAAAACCACACCATGCACCCAATCTGGTCGAGGCTGGGCCTCAGTCAGGCCTGCCGGAATAGCCAGGTTTTGATACCCTTTCGGAAGGCCATGAGAGTGGGTAGGGTCCGGATCTCTGGAGGTAGTTCATTCCATAGGGTCGGAGTTAACGTGTTAACTCTGGAGCCATGTTTAAGCGTTTTCAGGTTACTCCAGTGAGGCTGGCTGAAGCTGTGGGAAAGGGGGTGGGAATAGAGAGAGGTGAGAGGGACATGTAGCCAAAATAACATTCTTTCTCCTGGGAACCAAGGACAGTCTGGTGGGGCATGGATTGGAGGCATCAGGAGAGACCTGATTGGGGCTTGTGATGGTTGTGTTGAGTGTGTGTGTGTGTGGGGGGGATAGTGTCTTGAGTCATTTTTATAACTGATTTCTATAACTTGAAAATGTCCAATATAGTAAATTTCCTGGAGCTCTGCATAGGCCAACCCAACAGCCTAATTGCTAATTAGCCCTTTCTTAAGCTTTGAAGAAAATATTCACTTTTAGAGAGGTTGACCTGATTTCAAACTGTATCTTTGAGTCAGATCTCCAATGCATTTCTGAAATTTAAAGTTAAGGCTTTCAAAACCCTTTAAATGCACTCAAATGAGAGATATAAACGAGACTGGAAAAAATGGATTGACTATATACAAAATAAATACGGGACCAAGAAACTCCAGTTAGCCTATGCTTAAGATCAGAAATGATTTAAATTGTTTAAAGTTAGTTCAGCAAGAAAAAGCTAAGGTCAATGTAGAATGTCATTAATTTCTTTATTTCTTTTTTCTCAATAGATTTTAGACTGTGTTTGTTAAAAATCCATACCGTGTATGGGTTCTGGGAAGTCGGGGGGGGAGGAGGAGGGGGGTAGGGGGAGGGAGGGAGGGGCATACAAAAAAATTGTACTTCGATGTTTTAATGATTGAGGAATGATGAAATATTTGTGTTTTAAAAGAAATAAAACCTTTGAAATAAAAAAAACCATTAAATGAACTCGGAGGGAATTCATAGAATTAGTGGATTTTCTGATGCTTAGCGTTTTTGCAAGGAGTCACCAAAATATCTCTGAAACGTCATGGAATGGAGGTCTGTTAGTTTGGAGTATCAGCTAATGCGCAAAGAATAATTCAGCAACATGCAGGCAGTTCTCTGGGTAGCTGGACAAGGAGGTCAAAACAGCAGACACACAAAAATGCTACCTTGGGGAAAAAATGTTAAAATTTAAAAAAGGGAAGGTTCTCTTTTGAGAAACAGGTATCATACTAAATAAATATGTGAGTAGATAGGAGGTCTGTTCAGATTCAAGATTTTTATTAGTTTATCCAAACATAAAATACAAAGATATAAACAAATGTAATTATAAAGTTAAAATAGCTGCGGAAAGGGGAAAGAGAGAAATGTCTTGGGTAAAGGAGAAAAAGAAAATAAAAAGATTGATTACTCACTCCTTTTAGTGCACTAGAACGGGGTAATAACAAGAAACCTTTTTACTTTTATAATATATATATATATATATATATATATATATATATATATATATATATACATACACACACACATATACATACATACATACATACATACATACATACATACATACATACATACATACATATATATATATATATATATATATATATATATATATATATACTGATAAATAAATAAAGGGAGACTAGTATAGATCTATTTCAAGCTATTTAGCTCTCATCATCTAGCCATACCCTATGTTGGGAATCGAACCTGTGCTCTATTGCCTCTCAGGCAGATGTGTTAACCATTGAGCTACAAGGCTCGACTCCTTATTAGCCAGCCAGGGTGAGAGGTATATATTTAAAATCACAACCCCTGGTATGCCCAAATATGGGAGGAAGGTCACACTTCCACTCTCTGTCTTCGGCTCGTCACAAGAGACCATCCAGAGAGAAACCCAATATTTTTTACTGTTGCCATTTGTTATATTTATGCTGATAAATAAATAAAGGGAGACTAGTATAGATCTATTTCAAGCTATTTAGCTCTCATCAGCTAGCCATACCCTATGTTGGGAATTGAACCTGTGCTCTATTGCCTCTCAGGCAGATGTGTTAACCATTGAGCTACAGAGCTCGACTCCTTATCAGCCAGCCAGGGTGAGAGGTATATATTTAAAGTCACAAACCCTGGTATGCCCAAATATGGGAGGAAGGTCACACTTCCACTCTCTGTCTTCGGCTCGTCACAAGAGACCATCCAGACAGAAACCCAATATTTTTTACTGTTGCCTTTTTGTTACATTTGTTATATTTATGCTGATAAATAAATAAAGGGAGACTAGTATAGATCTATTTCAAGCTATTTATCTCTCATCAGCTAGCCATACCCTATGTTGGGAATCGAACCTGTGCTCTATTGCCTCTGTTACATTTGTTATATATATATATTATATTATATTATATTATATTATATTATATTATATTATATTATATTATATTATATTATATTATATTATATTATATTATATTATATTATATTATATTATATTATATTATTATATTATATTATATTATATTATATTATATTATATTATATTATATTATATTATATTATATTATATTATATTATATTATATTATATTATATTATATTTGTGTGTGTGTTTGTGTGTGTGTTTTTTTATTTGTGCTGATAAATAAATAAAGGGAGACTAGTATAGATCTATTTCAAGCTATTTAGCTCTCATCAGCTAGCCATACCCTTACTGGGATTTGAACCTGGGCTATATGGCATACTAGGCACACTAGGCAGAGATCTTAGCCATTAGGCCACAGGCTCTTATCCGTTATCAGCGAAGCCAGGGTGAAAGGTATCTATTAGATTTTTACAACCCCTGGTAAGCCCCAATTATGGGAGGAAGCTAACTGCTTCCATCATCTATCCTTCGGCTCGTCACAAGAGTCCATCACGACAGAAACCCAATATTTTTACTGTTGCCTTTGTTATATTTGTGGTTTTTTTATTTGTGCTGATAAATAAATAAAGTTAGCTTTCTCCCATAATTGGGGCTTACCAGGGGTTGTAAAAATCTAATATATGTTATATATTATATGTGTATATATACCCATATACCCATATACCCATATACCCATATACACATATACACATATACACATATACACATATACACATATACATATGTATATAGTCATTTCAATGTACATAGTCATTTCAATACTAACAAACCTATCTAATGAACAAAATCAAAATTTTATTTTTTCCCACCTCAAGCAAAGTCCAAAAGCAGTTCCAAATAGGAAAAAAATAAATAAATCATTTCCTTTAATCAAAGCAGTCGATTTAGTTATGTCTGCTAATTCTATCAAGTATTGTGCAGCCATCCATCCACTGTGGAAATCACAATGTCCTTCTCTTATTGTAAATAAAGTGATATTTCAGCCAGAACATGTATGACTTCAAAGTTCCATTTTTTCCCAAGTGATTTAAACATTGGTCCTAAAATAAAAATCTCTGGTTTTAAGATAACATTCACTTTAATTATATTCTGTATTAAGATGTGAATTCTACTGCAGTATTTCCTTGCTTTAACACATGTCCGTCATATATGAGAAAAAGTTCATTCTTTACATTTATATTTTCCACATTCATTTGAAATACCTTGGTACATTCTTGACAACTTATCCAGTGTTAGGTACCAATGATACATCATGTTATAATTTTTTTCTTTTAAATTATAATTTAACGTGAATTTTAGACCTTTCCTCCACATATTCTCCCATTGTTCAAGCCTTACATTATATCTCAAATTCTTTGCCCACTGAATCATGCAATGCTTTGCATAATGACTCTCCAAAGACAGAGGTCTGTTGAGTGAGCCTCTGTTGGAATGTTTTGAAGCCTCAAATCTGTCTCTGTAAGTGAAAACTGAGGAGGTTTTTTGCCCACTGGAAAACCTATGCCAGGTTATGAATTATAAAACTGAAAAAATATAAGAAGCTGTACAATAAAGACTAGGCAAAAAGGATTTCTGCAGAGACTCAGCTGAAATATCTCTCTGAACAGATTTCCATATCTTCCTTCAGAGCACTGAAACCAATCTTCACAAAGAAGAAAAAGATAAGCCCTTTGCAAGGAACATAGAGCCGAGGTGGCGCAGTGGTTAGGGTGCAGTACTGCAGGCTACTTTAGCTGACTGTGATCTGTAGTTCAGCGGTTCAAATCTCACCGGCTCAAGTCGACTCAGCCTTCCATCCTTCCGAGGTGGGTGAAATGAGGACACGGACTGTGGGGGCAAGTTGCTGACTCAATTTGCTAAAAAAATTGTAAACCACTTAGAAAGGGCTGAAAGCCCTGTTAAGCGGTATATAAGTCTAATAAATAAATAAATAAAATAAACATGGAGAAAGGATAATAAAAAAGTGGAAATGATTTCTTTATGGAACATATATACCAGTGATGATGAACCATTTTAGCACCTAGTGCAGTGATGGATTCCTACTGGTTTGGATCAGTTCGGCCAAACCGGTAGTGGTTTGGCGGCCTGGGTCACTGGAACCAGCAGCAACCCAGGCCTGCCACACCTCTGAACTGGTTCTCCACCAAGTTGTTTTTCTGCACATGCGCAGAACAGCATGGGCATACCGGTGCGGTGCTGCAAAGGGCCCATCTGCCTGCCCGCTCTTCTTACCTTTGAGCCAACCGGGGCATTTGCGCATGCACATGCAGTGTAAGGCACCTGCATGACGCTCCGCCGAGCAGCTGGAGTGTCACAATGGTGCGCATGTGTGCACCCTGCCTACCATACCATGTCCAGCATACTGGTTGCAACGGGAGCCGAAACCCATCACTGCTGTGCATCTATATGCATGCAAAACACGCACACGAGTGAACCAGCAGTAGTGCCTGCCAGAACCCCTGACTGAGTGTCCAACTGGAACATGTGTGCATGCTCGTTGTATTGCCAGAAACCCAAAGACCAACTGTCCAATGCATGTTGGGTTTCCGGTATGTACCAGTGCATGCATGCCTGGTTTTTTTTCCAGGCCATTTTCTGGGCCCCTTTTCAGGGTGTTTTTGGGGATGTTTTGAGGCTGTTTTTCAGGCCTGCTGCAGGGTTAGCTGCCTTTTATCTCAGTTCTGATCTGGAGTTGTGTATCTCAAAATCACTAATGCCACTCACAGAGTTGATCTATTTTGAGTGTCCTCCTAACTCTGGAATTTAACTGACCAATTTGAACTATTCTTCTCACACCTCACACATTTGGTCACTTCAATGGAAGATTGCTGACCCTTTCCGTTTTGAATAGAGGCAGAAATTCTTGCCTCCTGCAACATACAGAAGATCTCTGTTAGTAAGCTCCCCGTTGGGAGAGCAAGTACGTTCAGCAAAGCGTTGTGAGAGTTGTGTTGGAGAACACACAAACCAGCATACAGAGACACTGCAGTTTAAATAGGCTTTTACTTTCATGGAAATAGATGTATCAGAGTCCATCAAACAATCCAAGTCATACATGGATAAGACATTCAGTCATCAATGTCTTTCAGTTAAGGGATAATCCAAATAACATAGTCCAGTAAAATATAATCAGTTCAGAACTCAAAAGTTTGCTAACAGTTGCAAAACTCACAATAGCTCACGGCACTCAGATCAGATCAGCCCAGCATCTAACGAACAGAGAGCTAACAGTCATTCCGGCTCCCTCTTATGGCTGATTGAGGAAAACAGCAACCAATCACATTTTAGAGTATGATTTAAAGAAACAGGTATAGCATTGTTACATGGTTTATATATTGCCAACCCAACTGTTAGATCATATTCCTAACAATCTCTTCAGACTACAAGGCTGAAAACTTTCTGCTTGAATGTTTTGATGGTTTATATGAGCATCGCCCCCTAGAGTCGGGAACGACTAGCATATATGTGCGAGGGGAACCTTTTTAAGGAGAGTGAGGTCAGGGAAGGGGTCATATAAGGGGAAGAATAATGGATTATATTATCAAACTTCAAACAAGTGAATCAATGTAAAGAACATCACTTTCTTAAGAATAGAAAGGTTATACTGTATTTCCTTAAGAATAAAAGCTGGTCATTATTATGAGTTGTTCTTTTGGATGGTACATGTGCTCTACCTGATGTAATGTATCTAAACATCCTGGAAGACAGAGTCTTCTTCCTTTTTCATCTGCCAAATTTTAACTTTCTTCCCTCTGCCTTCATAGTGCTTGAAGCCCTGTTCCTAACTTTACGTCTAAGCCATCACCATCATCATCAGTCGATGCTGATACGATGTGCAGAATTTCAAGTTAAAAAATATGCTTTAATGATCTGGTGCATTTCAAACGTTTGAAGTAAAGGGTCAAATGATTTCTAAATAAGCAACAAGTGAGAGAAAAATACATTTTATTTAATTATACAAAGTTACATGCGTTGATTTGGGTTTTTGGGAAGATTATGATAAGACAATATCTATAATGGTTATAAAGGAAACTGGCTTTATTTCTGCCCTCTGACAAATGAATGAAATCATTGCCAGTACTTGAAGATCAATGTTCCAGAAAACTGAAACTATTTACTAAAAATAAATAGTATAGCAAGATTTTCAGAACAATCTTATATTGGCCTTGTGTCTGCTACAATGCTGAGCACCCCTGAGGCAGTTTAAGTAGCTCCCTTACTCCCTTACTACAAGGCCCATATAAGAGTATCCTGAAGATCTTGCCACACTATAATGTTCCTAAGATGATGACATTCCTTGAAAGTCCCCAAATAAAAGCAGTCTATTGCTTTTGGAGTTGCCACTCCACAAACGTATTTCCTTCAATTCAGTTTATTACAGTCATAGAGCAGAGACCAGAACAAATAAAAGCACTCAGAAAATATATAATTAAAAATTCTAGTTGTTATTTGCGATGTCATGTCCGACCCATTGCGACCCCATGGACAACATTCCTCCAAGCCTTTCTGTCCTCTACCATCCTCTGGGGTCCATTTAAGCTCATGCCTACTGCTTCGGTGACTCCATTCAACCACCTCATTCTCTGTCATCCCCTTCTTCTTTTGCCCTCATTCTTTCCCAGCATTAGGCTCTTCTCCAGTCAGTCCTTCTTTCGCATTAGGTAGCCAAAGTACTTGAGTTTCATCTTCAGGATCTGGCCTTCTAAAGAGCAACCAGGGTTGATCTCCTCTAGAACTGACCGGTTTGATTGCCTTGCAGTCCAAGGGACTCACAGGAATCTTCTCCAGCACCAGAGTTCAAAGGCCTCCATTCTTTGGCACTCAGCCTTTCTTGTGATCCAACCTTCACAGCCTTACATTGCAACTGGGAAAACCATAGCCTTGACTATACGCACTTTTGTTGTCTCTGCTTTTTTAGTATGCTGTCTAGATTTGCCATAGCTTTCCTCCCCAGCAGCAAACCTCTTTTAATTTCTTGGCTGCAGTCCCCATCTGTGGTGATCTTGGAACCCTGGAAAATAAAATCTGTCATTACCTCCATTTCTTCTCCTCTCCAGCCCCCAGGAGCACTCTGCAGGCTTCAGCAGGGCTGAAGAAATAGTTGGTACACCAGGTGGTCAAAGAAAATAATTTATTTTTTTATTCAATCTTGTGCAAAACTGATCATCAAAGGACTGACCAAGTTCTCACTCAAAATTAATTAATCAGAGGACAGCAATAGTCAGTTTTCTTTATAACTGTTACAGTCATTGTTTATGATAATCTTCCTAAAAAGCTAAACAGACAAATGTCACTTTATATAATTAAATAAAATATACTTATTTGTTTCATTTGATGACTTTTTAGAAATTATTGGACCCTTTATTTCAAATGCATCAGGTTATTAAAGAATTGTTTTTAAAAAAATATATATGAAATTTTCTACATCGTATCAGCATAGATTGATGATAGTGATGGTGATGATGGTTTAGACATGAGGTTAGGACAAGCGCTTCAGGCACTATGAAGTCATAAGGAAGAAAATTAAAATTTGGCAGATGAAAAAGGAAAAACATTAGGTCTTCCGGGATGTTTAGAAACATTGCAAATATAGACCATATCTAATATACAATATACAATATCAACTGACAATAATGAGTAGCTTTTATTCTTAAGGAAATATAGAAAATGATGTAAGTTGTTTACGCTGAAACTTTCCCATGATCCTTGACTGAACTTTCCATATATAAGCCAACATCAAAAACCGTGAAGATGAAAACTATCAGCTTTGTAGTCCAAAGAGATTTTCTGTACCTTGCTGTAGGTAAGAAGTCTTGCTTCTCTTCAAAGTTGAAAGGATTCCAAACCTTACAACGAAGTGCAAAATGTGTAAGAAGAATAGTGCAGACTATTCAGTTAAATTCCAGAGGGAGGACATGTAAATTTTAGGATGTTAGATAAAAATAGATCAAGGCTAGAAGTAGCATTTCAGATTTGGAGTGTTAAAACTCCAGATCAGAACTGAACTTATTTAAAAAGATGTGGAGACTCTAGAAAGTGTACAGAGAAGAGCAACTAAGATGGAGGCTAAAGCATATAAAGAACAATCGCAGGAACTGGGTATGTCTTGTTTAATGAAAAGAAGGATTAGGGGACAAACGATAGAAGTGTTCCAATATCTCAGGGGCTGCCACAAAGAAGAGGGAGCCAAGCTATTCTCCAAAGCACCTGAGGGCAGAACAAGAAGCAATGGGTGGAAACTAATCAAGGAGAGAAGCAACTTAGAACCAAGAAGAAATTTCCTGACAGTTAGAATAATTAATGAGTTTGCCTCCAGATGTTATGAATGCTTCAATTCAATGCTCCGATGATAACCTCTCCCCTTTCCTTCTATTTATTTCCCAGCAAGGAAAGGGCCATTCATTTTCCACGTGTGACTTGCTTCGTGGGTCGGCTCCCTGTCCTCCATTGCTCACTGTAAGTTTTTAAGAAGTTGTTGGATAACCATTTGTGTGAAGTGGTGTAGGGTTTCCTACCTAGGCAGGGGGCTAGACTAGAAGACCTCCAAGGTTCCTTCCAACTCTGTTATTCTATTCTATTCTATTCTATTCTATTCTATTCTATTCTATTCTATTCTATTCTATTCTATTCTATTCTATTCTATTCTATTCTATTCTATTCTATTCTATTCTATTCTATTCTATTCTATTCTATTCTATTCTATTCTATTCTATTCAGAATGCAGGTTTGGCAATGTAATCATTTATTCTTTCTATTTCTTTTCCATGATTCCTGACTACACTCTCTCTATATAAGCCAAGATTGAAAACACGCAAGCAGAAAACTTTCAGTCTTTGAATCTGGAGAGATCTTCTGAATCTTGCAGTAGGCAGGAAGTTTTGCTTCTGTTCAAAGTTGAAAAGATCTGCAATCCTGCAGTGAGGTAACAAAATGTGTGAGGTGTGAGAAAACTAGTGCAGATTGTTCAGTAAAATTCCAGAGGGAGAACACACAAATAGTTGAAAATAGATCAAGGCTACAAGTGGCATTTCAGATTTGGAGAGACAACTCTAGATCAGAACTGAATTTATTTAAAAAGAAAGAACGGAGGAGCATCAAGCATATATGAAGAGGAATCAGTAAGGCAGGGATTTGTCATCATTTATTATAGATTCCACATTTACTTTCTAGAATGGAGAAAGGTGGATGGAGAAGAGAGTGGTATCTGGGAATGACATAGGACAATGAGATGCAACTCAAAAACACACAGATAAAAGGGAGCTAAGCTAAGGGAGCAGAACTGTGGACAGGGCAAGAGGCTCAGGAGAAACCCTAGTTTTTGGGTTAAAAGGGGATGGATGAAGGAAAGCTCTTCCATACTTGCAAAGTTCTCTTTAACATAATAATGTAATTAAGCTAATAATGTAGTTAAGGGAGGAGGGTCTTTTATGATCACAAATAAGAAGATGTTAAACAATGGCATTAAAGCAATTGAAAATAACTTTTAATTTTATGTTCAAAAATGTTTAGATAATGAAAGGAATCACCTTAGGAAACAGATATGTTTAGACATAGGAGGAAATTTAGATAACCAAAATGTGATGGAAAAAGGCCATACAACATGGACTATTATTGTATTTGCTAACTAACAGTTTTGGGGTTTTTTTGCATTTTAATTTGACTTACGGTATTTGTCTCTCTTTTAAACAATGTTAATGGTTAACCAAACTATTGCAGACTGGAGTTTAGAAAGCTCTTTATTCCTATGGATTGATTTATAACTTCTAACACTCATAACATGCAAATCAGAGGTGGGTTCCTTCTGATTCAGATCAGTTCGGCTGAACCGGTAGTAGTTTGGCAGACCGGTTCGCTGAAACCAGCAGCAACCCAGGCCCCCCACGCCTCCGAGCTGATTCTCCTACGGTGCCGCCATCTTGCTTTTTGCTTCTGCAGATGTGCAGAGCAATTTTTATTCGCATGCAGCACACATCAAGCGTGCGCGGGGCGCAGCTACAAACAAACTGGCAGTAATGACTGCCAGAACCCACCCCTGGTGCAAATGTAAAAATCTTCAGATCAGGAAAGAATGTGACTGTGCTTGTTTGATAAGAGAAAGAGCTTGTTAGGGTTAGCTAGTATTTGGTCTGTGAACTCCAAACTTTTTTCCCCTTGTTAATTTAAGATTAACATCTTAAATTTCATGCCCCTGCTTCCATCAAAACTTATTTAAAAGCACATATAGGTGACTTGTTTAATATCATGTAACCAATTTTCTATGCAAGGGGGGAGGTAATCAATCAACTTCTCTTTTGTATTTTTCTTTGATGTGTTAACTATAAAAGAGAATGTAAACTGAGGATAGGTCCCCACCTTGCATGAGATGAATCCTTTTTAATCAGAAGGTTTCTGAATAAATTGTAATAAAAAGAACTTGGTTTTTTGGTCTGTTTCTTTGTAAAAATATGCCCGAAGAGACGTATTTGGCCATCAATAGTCTCCATTTTTAAAGAAGACAAACAGAAGCATGTTCATAGGCATTTCAGCAGGACAATCGCTTTTGAATATGAATTTCGTTCTGGATTTACCTGTCTCAGGAGGTCTAATATACACTATATTGCCAAAAGTATTCGCTCACAACTGATTTTGATTCTGTGGAAGGGTAAGCAAATACTTTTTGCAATATAGTGTATAACTCTATTAATAATTGTGCTTTGTCTTATCAGGAAATATTTGTTATCCAGGTGTGGAAAGTTATCACCCATCACTCTCCCAGAAAAATGAAATAGCCTAGGAAATATTGAAAAGGCAGAATAGTATATTTCCCTCGATGTGAAAGGGAAGACAGAGTAGCTCCCTGCAGCTTCCTGCCCATCCCCCTTTGTCAATGGGCCTTTAAGGTGTCCAAGCCAGTTCCTTTACATAATAAAGAGTTCTCCCCTTCAGATCCAGGGAGATGTGATTAAGGCATGATTAGCCTTTACCTAAGGTGACCAGATTTTCAGATTGGAAAAGAGGGACGCCTTTGACCGGGGAGGGGGGGGGGGCTTGATTAAAAAAAAATTTTTTTGTCAAAAGGTCACCCCAGGACACTGAAACCAGCATAAATACGAATCTGTTGCCAAACAAAATTTTGATCACGTGACCATGAGGATCACGTGACCACGGTCGCTAAGTGTGAAAAATGGTCGCAACAGTCGCTAAGTGTGAAAAATGGTCATCAGTCACTTTTTTCAATGCCATTGTAACTTTGGTCACTAAATGTTTTCCCCCTCCTCGAGACTCCTCACTTCTTCCTTCATTCCTCTTGCTTATCTACCTTCACCTTATCCGTCTTCTGCTCTTTCCCTCTCTTCCTTCCTTTCTCCTTCCATCCTCTCTTCTTTCCTCACTCACTCCCTTCCTCCTTTTCTCTTCCTTCCTCCTTCCATTCTTTCAGCTTCATTTCTTTTGCCTATCTACCTTCTCTGTCTTTCTGCTCTTTCCATTTCTCTCTTCCTCTTCGCTTCTGTTCCTTCCTCCTTCCCTCCTTTCCTATTTCTTCCTTATTCCTTCCTTCTGCCTATCTACCTTCACCTTCTCTGTCTTTCTGCTCTTTCCCTGTCTTCCCCTTTCCTCCCTCCCTTCTTTCCTTTTTAGTTCCATCTGTTCTTTTTTCCTCTCTCCCTCCCTTTTTCTTTTTTCCTTCCTTCCTCTTTCCTCTTGCCTATCAACTTCATCCTCTTTGTCTTTCTGCTCTTTCCCTCTCTTCCCCTTTTCTTCCTACCTCCTTCCCTCTTTTCTCCCTCCCTTCTTCTTTTTCTTCTTTTTTTCTTCCATCTTCCTCCTTCTCCTCCCATTCTTTCTCCTTCCATCCATCTTTTCTCCTTCCATATTCTCCCCCCTCCCTTCTTCTTTTTTCCTTCCCCCCTCCCTCCTTCCTTCCTCTCCTTCCCTTTCTCGCACATAGGAAGGTGAGGGGAGGCTTTCTAGTCGCTTTCACAGCATAATTTCTTTATCTAACTTTTAAAAAACAGTGTGCAAATTTCGTAACCTGCGAAGCACCAAGTTATTATCTTCTGTTGTTACAAATTCGCAGCTACTCCATTCTTTCCGATAGGGAACTGCATTTCCCAAGATGCCTCAGGTCCTCAAAGCGCTGAACGCGGTTTTGCAATTGACTCCAGTGAGGCCCGGTAGCCGCCGGTTGGGGTGGCTGTCAAGGCGCTGAAAGGAAGGAAAGGAAGCTGCAGCCGAAAGGAGAGACGCTCGCCCCCGTGTTCAGCAAAGCAAGCCCGCTGGCGGTGCCTGTTCTGTGGTGGGAAGCGAACTGCGGGTCCCCCATGCCGCCACCGCCTTCTTTACCTCTGCCTCTTCCAGAGCCCGGGGTGGCTGTCAGGGCGCTGACAGCGGAGCAGACGCGCCGTTTGTTACTGCTTCCAGCAATCGAGACGGACGAGGGAAGCGGTGGCGGTGGACGTCAGCAGCGACTGTAACGAGGTGCGGAGGAAGAACGGAAGGTCCAGCCATGGACGAGCAGGCTGGCCCCAACAACAACAACGTGCTGCTCTTGCCGCCACCTCCGGATGGGAAGCAACCAAGCCTTGCAGACTCGCTTCCCACCGCACCGTGTTGTTGTTGGGGCCAGCCACCGCCGCTTCCCTCGTCCGTCTCGATCCTGGAAGCAGTAACAAACTGGCCGCGTCCGCTCCACCGTCAGCGCCCTGACAGCCACCCCGGGCTCTGGAAGAGGCAGAGGTAAAGAAGGCGGCGGCGGCAGGGAGGGACCCGCAGTTCGCTTCCCACCACAGCACAGGCGCCGCCAGCGGGCTTGCTTTGCTGAACACGGGGGCGAGCGTCTCTCCCTTCGGCTGCAGCTTCCTTTCCTCTCTCCGCCCTGCTTCTCCACCTCTTTCTGGGGATTGTGGAGGAATCTTGGTCTGGCATCATTGAGGAGAATCTGCCAAGCAGTGGCGGCGGCAGCAGTGGCAAAGGCAGCCAGGAAGGTCCGATCCTGGCCCGAGAAGACCCAGGTTACCCTCCCCATCTTCTAGCGGTGGGTATTTGCTAGTGATGAGCCTCGAAACAGGCGCGCGGCAGGTTCTCCTCAATGATGCCAGACAAAGATTCCTCCACGATCCCCAGGAAAAGGCGGAGAAGCGAAAAGCAGCTATAACATCCCCTGGTTCCTCCGGCGCTCCCACGGGTCGCTGTGTCCTGGAGCCGTCGCCCTTTCCTTTTTTCTCCTTTCGCGTGCTCACTCCCCACTCCATGCGGGCGGCGGAGGGGAAGGAGTCTCTGGTGGCTGCTGCAGCAGCAGCAGAAGCGGTGGCGACGGCTGGAGCACAAATCCGGGCAGGTGGTTCTGGCTGTCCCTTCCCCAAGCATATCCCATTGCTGCTGGGGCCGCAGCGGGAGGAGCGAGCGAGAGAGCCACCGACCGACCCCGCGTGTCCCATCGCCGACTCCAACTCAGCGGGCGAAGGGGCGAACTCTCATTAGCAGCGGCGATGGTTAAATGTTACATCGGAAGATTGATGGGGTATTTTAGAATTCAATCAGCGCAGTAACAACTAAACAGGCAGGCATGCCAAGTGGCACAGGACAGGCAAGAATTTACCAGGGGCTTTTTAATTAGGGGTGGAGGGAGATGGACCTCAATTCAGGACCGCGTGAGGGAGTCCTGTTTTTTCAAGCAAGAATTCTCAAAGAGCAGTTGCTGCCGCGAACGAAAAGCAGTTTTTAACCCCAAGCGCGATGCCACGAATGTCACTATTTCCATCCAAGCTGCCACCACAATCCTTGCAAGCCGGCAAGAAAGCGGAAGCAAGAAGAAAAAAATAAATAAATAACCATCCTCCCAAGCAGCCAGAGCTTGCAAATGGCGACGTTGCAATGAGGGTCGTACTCCTGACCCTCTAAAACTCTCGGGAAACTCCTTTGCAGCCACGGAGGGGGGACCACATCACAGGAGCAGCCCCACTGGCGGGAGAACGATGGGACGGCTGCGAAAAGGCACAAGGGGGGGGGGAGATTGACAGCAAGGGTCCGTCCCACCGCTCGCCTTAAAGTTCTCGCCTAGCCGAACTCTGGGGTTGCAGCCGCTGCTCCCATTCCCTCAACTCAGAGTACGGAGCGCGCGCAAAACCCTGCCATGCGGGACTCCCCGCAAACCTCTCGCATATCCCCCCCCGCTTGCTCCGTCTTACCAGATTTTGGGGGGTTCGCTACACTACCCCGCCCATGCGAGCGGCAACAGATGGGCGGGGGACTCATGCGGCATGCTAAGCGGACTCCAGCCAATCAGTGAGCTGGCTGGGATGGAAAACTTTAAGCACGCTGCGTTTTCCATCCCAGCCAGCTCACTGATTGGCTGGAGTCCAGGCCAATCCAATCTGTGAGCGGCAGGCTGGGCTGGCTTAAATTTGTAGGTAGGGGGTAGGATAGAGAACAGAACGATGAGCCAGCCCAGCAAGCTAGCAGCTGATGGGCGGGAGCTGCGAGCGCCAAAAAAAGTGTGCTTTTTAAAAAAGTGGGCGGGATGCGGGAAAATGCATTGGAAAGCGGGTGTGTCCCGCCAAAGTGAGCGGGGAGCGAGCTCGCCTTTCCAGCTCCACTTCCGGACAAGCTGTGGAAAAACCTCTGCGAAAAGTGCCACCTGGGGCCGCCGCTTCTTCTCCGAACTCAGAGTAAGTGACGGGCGGGGCGAGTGAGGGGGGGGTGGCGAGATCGCCACCTGCTGCACTGCAGCTGACTCACCCCGGGCCGGGTGGGCTGGGAGGCTCTGGGCATCCAGGTGGGAAGAGCACAGAGAAAGGCAGAGCGGCGCTCGACGCAACTCTGCTATTTCTGCTGGAGGAGTCCCTACATAGGGAAGGCGGGTGGCGAGGCAGAGCAAGGGAGCACAAATGGCGGATCCCGGGCTCATATGCAGAGGGAGCTCTCCAGGCACAGGAGCGCTGGAAAAGTGCTCCGCTCATGCACCCACCGGGACGGAGCACGCTCGCTCCAGCCCTGCCTGCCGGCACGACTTTGAAGTGTTGGCTTGCCGCTTGCCTTTCACTTCGGCCAGCGCGGAAGGCAATCCAGCCCTTTCAAAGTCATGCCGGCAGTTTAGAACTCGCCCGCCATTCAGTGAAAGATGTTTCGCTGAATGGCGGCCGAGGGGCACGCTAAAGTGCCAGCATGAGTTTGAAGGGCTGGCTTGCCGCTTGCCTTCCACTTCGGCCCGCGCGGAAGGCAATCCAGCCCTTTCAAAGTCATGCCGGCAGTTTAGAACTCGCCCGCCATTCAGCGAAAGATGTTTCGCTGAATGGCGGCTGAGGGGCACGCTAAAGTGGCAGCATGAGTTTGAAGGGCTGGCTTGCCGCTTGCCTTCCACGTCGGCCCGCGCGGAAGGCAATCCAGCCCTTTCAAAGTCATGCCGGCAGTTTAGAACTCGCCCGCCATTCAGCGAAACATCTTTCGCTGAATGGCGGCTGAGGGGCACGCTAAAGTGGCAGCATGAGTTTGAAGGGCTGGCTTGCCGCTTGCCTTCCACGTCGGCCCACGCGGAAGGCAATCCAGCCCTTTCAAAGTCATGCCGGCAGTTTAGAACTCGCCCGCCATTCAGCGAAACATCTTTTGCTGAATGGCAGCCAAGGGGCACACTAAAGTGCCAGCATGAGTTTGAAGGGCTGGCTTGCCTTCCATGTCGGCCCGCGTGGAAGGAAAGCCGCACTTCAAAGTCATGCCGGCAGTGGGAAGCCTTTGCCGGCCCGATACCAGCTCTGAAGTTGCTTTCCTTTCTACTAAAGCCCCTGCTCAGCAAAGCAAGTCCGGGGAAGTCCTTTGAGCCGGCTAGAAAAGGTCTGCCGCAAACTGGGAAGCTGACGCACCCCCCTCCTCTCTGCCCCCCCTCTGCAACCCCGGATACCCTCTGCCACCGTGGCTGAAGCATGGGAGCGCTCACCAGCCGGCAGAACGCCGGAGTGGAAGAGGTGGATGTCCCGTCCAATTCCCTCTACAGATACCCCCCAAAATCTGGTAAGACGGAGCAAGCGGGGGGGGGATATGCGAGAGGTTTGCAGGGAGTCCCGCATGGCAGGGTTTTGCGCGCGCTCCGTACTCTGAGTTGAGGGAATGGGAGCAGCGGCTGCAACCCCAGAGTTCGGCTAGGCGAGAACTTTAAGGCGAGCGGCGGGACGGACCCTTGCTGTCAATCTCCCCCCCTTGTGCCTTTTCGCAGCCGTCCCATCATTCTCCCGCCAGTGGGGCTGCTCCTGTGATGTGGTCCCCCCCGCCCGTGGCTGCGAAGGAGTTTCCCGAGAGTTTTAGAGGGTCAGGAGTACGACCCTCATTGCAACGTCGCCATTTGCAAGCTCTGGCTGCTTGGGAGGATGGTTATTTATTTATTTTTTTCTTCTTGCTTCCGCTTTCTTGCCGGCTTGCAAGGATTGTGGTGGCGGCTTGGATGGAAATAGTGACATTCGTGGCATCGCGCTTGGGGTTAAAAACTGCTTTTCGTTCGCGGCAGCAACTGCTCTTTGAGAATTCTTGCTTGAAAAAACAGGACTCCCTCACGCGGTCCTGAATTGAGGTCCATCTCCCTCCACCCCTAATTAAAAAGCCCCTGGTAAATTCTTGCCTGTCCTGTGCCACTTGGCATGCCTGCCTGTTTAGTTGTTACTGCGCTGATTGAATTCTAAAATACCCCATCAATCTTCCGATGTAACATTTAACCATCGCCGCTGCTAATGAGAGTTCGCCCCTTCGCCCGCTGAGTTGGGGTCGGCGATGGGACACGCGGGGTCGGTCGGTGGCTCTCTCGCTCGCTCCTCCCGCTGCAGCCCCAGCAGCAATGGGATATGCTTGGGGAAGGGACAGCCAGAACCACCTGCCCGGATTTGTGCTCCAGCCGTCGCCACCGCTTCTGCTGCTGCTGCAGCAGCCACCAGAGACTCCTTCCCCTCCGCCGCCCGCATGGAGTGGGGAGTGAGCACGCGAAAGGAGAAAAAAGGAAAGGGCGACGGCTCCACGACACAGCGACCCGTGGGAGCGCCGGAGGAACCGGGGGATGTTATAGCTGCTTTTCGCTTCTCCGCCTTTTCCTGGGGATCGTGGAGGAATCTTTGTCTGGCATCATTGAGGAGAACCTGCCGCGCGCCTGTTTCGAGGCTCATCACTAGCAAATACCCACCGCTAGAAGATGGGGAGGGTAACCTGGGTCTTCTCGGGCCAGGATCGGACCTTCCTGGCTGCCTTTGCCACTGCTGCCGCCGCCACTGCTTGGCAGATTCTCCTCAATGATGCCAGACCAAGATTCCTCCACAATCCCCAGAAAGAGGTGGAGAAGCAGGGCGGAGAGAGGAAAGGAAGCTGCAGCCGAAGGGAGAAACGCTTGCCCCCGTGTTCAGCAAAGCAAGCCCACTGGCGGCGCCTGTGCTGTGGTGGGAAGCGAACTGCGGGTCCCCCCCTGCCGCCGCCACCTTCTTTACCTCTGCCTCTTCCAGAGCCCGGGGTGGCTGTCAGGGCGCTGACGGTGGAGCGGACGCGGCCAGTTTGTTACTGCTTCCAGGATCGAGACGGACGAGGGAAGCGGCGGTGGCTGGCCCCAACAACAACACGGTGCGGTGGGAAGCGAGTCTGCAAGGCTTGGTTGCTTCCCATCCGGAGGTGGCGGCAAGAGCAGCGCATTGTTGTTGTTGGGGCCAGCCTGCTCGTCCATGGCTAGACCTTCCGTTCTTCCTCCGCACCTCGTTACAGTCGCTGCTGATGTCTGCCGCCACCGCTTCCCTCGTCCGTCTCGATTGCTGGAAGCAGTAACAAACGGCGCGTCTGCTCCGCTGTCAGCGCCCTGACAGCCACCCCGGGCTCTGGAAGAGGCAGAGGTAAAGAAGGCGGTGGCGGCAGGGGGGGACCCGCAGTTCGCTTCCCACCACAGCACAGGCGCCGCCAGCGGGCTTGCTTTGCTGAACACGGGGGCGAGCGTCTCTCCCTTCGGCTGCAGCTTCCTTTCCTTCCTTTCAGCGCCTTGACAGCCACCCCAACCGGCGGCTACCGGGCCTCACTGGAGTCAATTGCAAAACCGCGTTCAGCGCTTTGAGGACCTGAGGCATCTTGGGAAATGCAGTTCCCTATCGGAAAGAATGGAGTTGCTGCGAATTTGTAACAACAGAAGATAATAACTTGGTGCTTCGCAGGTTACGAAATTTGCACACTGTTTTTTAAAAGTTAGATAAAGAAATTATGCTGTGAAAGCGACTAGAAAGCCTCCCTTCCCCTTCCTGTGTGCGAGAAAGGGAAGGAGAGGAAGGAAGGAGGGAGGGGGGAAGGAAAAAAGAAGAAGGGAGGGGGGAGAAGATGGAAGGAGAAAAGATGGATGGAAGGAGAAAGAATGGGAGGAGAAGGAGGAAGATGGAAGAAAAAAAGAAGAAAAAGAAGAAGGGAGGGAGAAAAGAGGGAAGGAGGTAGGAAGAAAAGGGGAAGAGAGGGAAAGAGCAGAAAGACAAAGAGGATGAAGTTGATAGGCAAGAGGAAAGAGGAAGGAAGGAAAAAAGAAAAAGGGAGGGAGAGAGGAAAGAAGAAAAGATGGAACTAGAAAGGAAAGAAGGGAGGGAGGAAAGGGGAAGACAGGGAAAGAGCAGAAAGACAGAGAAGGTGAAGGTAGATAGGCAGAAGGAAGGAATAAGGAAGAAATAGGAAAGGAGGGAAGGAGGAAGGAACAGAAGCGAAGAGGAAGAGAGAAATGGAAAGAGCAGAAAGACAGAGAAGGTAGATAGGCAAAAGAAATGAAGCTGAAAGAATGGAAGGAGGAAGGAAGAGAAAAGGAGGAAGGGAGTGAGTGAGGAAAGAAGAGAGGATGGAAGGAGAAAGGAAGGAAGAGAGGGAAAGAGCAGAAGACGGATAAGGTGAAGGTAGATAAGCAAGAGGAATGAAGGAAGAAGTGAGGAGTCTTGAGGAGGGGGAAAACATTTAGTGACCAAAGTTACAATGGCATTGAAAAAAGTGACTGATGACCATTTTTCACACTTAGCGACCGTTGCGACCATTTTTCACACTTAGCGACCGTGGTCACGTGATCCTCATGGTCACGTGATCAAAATTTTGTTTGGCAACAGATTCGTATTTATGCTGGTTTCAGTGTCCTGGGGTGACCTTTTGACAAATTTTTTTTTTAAATCAAGCCCCCCCCCCGACTCCCCCGGTCAAAGGCGTCCCTCTTTTCCAATCTGAAAATCTGGTCACCTTAATGTAAGCCCCAGTGAGGGTGGGAGGGTACAGGGAGCCCCCTGGGCTGTATAAAAGCAGGGGCCCCTGCAAACTCCAATCACTTGTCTCCAAGTCTCAGAATATTCTTTGGCTGAGGAGAAGAAAGGACCGAGTGAGATGAAATCCTTGCTCTTCACTTTGGGCCTGGCCCTCTGCGTCTTCGTCCAGGCTAAGCGTGACAAGCTATTTGTGACAATTGATCATAGCAAGGTGAGTCCATATGGATGGGGGTGTATGTCTCTGCTCTGGGTGCCCCTCCCTGACCCTCCCCTGATCGAAGGAACCCAGGCATCAGAACCCCGCTTCAGGCACAGAGGGGACAGCTGGTGCAATGGGTCTGTGCCTTCCCTCTTCAATGGGGCAGTGAGGGCCTTTCTCACTTGGGAGGGGACCACAATTTAACAAAACTGGCAAATAAATAAACCTGGGATATTTTTGATGCATTGTATGAAAAAACTCATCCCTAAATATGCATTTGGGTGGAATTACTCATAAAATCAACTCTTTCCAGACAGCACATTTTAAGTGCAATGACTTCCTCAGAGAAGTCATTCGGGGGCTTCCAAAGGGTCTGTAAGGCTGCCTCCCAGTCAGGGGGATTTCATCTCTTGCCCACTGATGGGCAGCCTCCCTGGCACAAATGCTTCTGGGGAGATGCTCCTTCTGCAAATGCCAGATGGGTCCCTAACACCTTTGGTCCCCAGATGAATGGAGAGTGGTTCATTGCAGTCACGAAAACCAATTGCCAGGATATTCCCCAAATTCAAGTAAATCCTGTGTCTTTTATGCAACTGACGGCGGACAAAGTGAAAATGACAGTGGTGATGAAAACGTAAGTGCCGCGGTTTGCTGCTTGCTTCCATAATACCCAAGTGGCCAGGGGTCCAGTGGTGCTGCTCTTGGGAGCCAGAAGTCACCCCAAAGTCCTGGAACTGCCCTGGAGCTGGGGTTGTTTCTTCAGCCCCCTCTGAGATCCAGGGAGAAGGACCAAGAGACCTTCAGGGCACGTTCTCCTGACGTCTCAGGCAGAAACGACTGAGGCAAGCACCTTCAGTCAGGGCCCAGGTTAACTTTGGTAGGCCAGGATGAAGGAGTGTTTGAGGACTAAAGGAAGGGCCTCTGGGGCAAGGCCACCTTCCATAGAGCCCAGGGGTTTCAGGCCATGAGCGAGATCAGCTGGAGAACCTGGAGGTGGTTCCCTTATTTGGAACAGAAGGACCGTCAGGAAGGGCAGGTGGTATACCTAAGAGCTGAGTGATCTGATAATGGCCTCAGAAGCTTTGCCATCATTTTGCAGGCCACAAGGTTGCAAGACAATGGAACTGATGCTTGAGAGAAAAGATGGAGTTTTCTCCACCACATTTGGTACGTAGTGAAGGGGGTGGGCTGGCTTTTAACATTGGGATCCTGTGGGGCCAAGAAGCAGGGATACTGGTGGGGGTTGGGAAAGGAATGAGGCAGGAGCTGGAACAGATGCTCTGCCCACCTCAGGACCCAAGATCCAGCACTCTTGCCAGAGGAGCTAAGGGGGCGGGCGCCTTAAGACCCAAAGAGTCCTGAGTCCAGAGGAGCCAGGCTCCAAAAGGATGGCAAAGGAGGGGATTCTGGGGCACCCTCTCATTTCTGGGGTGCAATGGAGTTTAGCTGCAGCTCAAGCGAGCTGCATCTTCACCTTCTGAGGGGCTTCCTTGAAGCAGGTGGGCAGGCACGGCCCATTTGGATGCCTCGATGCTGTCTTCCATTCCAAAGACCCCAACTTCTTCATCAGGGGACAAGATCTCCTACCTAAATCTCAAAAGCTTACAGCTGGGGATAACTCCCCACACTTTCTGCGAGAAAGCCCAACCCAATTTACAGTTGCTTCATTTCTTCTTACAGGGGAAGGCAGTAAAATTACCATGGAAACAATAGAAATAGATAAGAAGTTTATGTCCACCGTCATCACTGTTGACACCGGCAAAGGCACTTGCAGAATTGCAATACACCTGGGTGAGTATTTCAGCTGGAGACGAAAGGAAGTATGGCCCAGATGAAGTTTGCATGCCTCATTAATCCACCATTTGTTTGAATCCTTTGCAGCAATGGGAAATATTGATGGAAATAGCTCATAAACCTGGTTTGCTTTGCAAAATCAGCCATCACCCACAAGGCTCTATCAAAGGGAGAGTGGGAAGACTGCGATGGAGGCTCGGGGAGTGGGGGCTAGATTTGAGGTGGGGGTAGATTCCTGGGCAGCAGCTCTTAGAGCACTGGGGGCCCCTGGGGCAGCCCTTGGTAGCCGGGAGACCTCAGGGACTCAGCCCCCCAACATGGCACCTGCCTGTGCTGTGCCTTCACTGTGGCATCACCTCCCCTACCCCACTGCTCCTTCTGGTGCCCTTGGCCTGAGCTTGTAGGGGCACAACTCACTGAGCTCAGATTCATGCCTGTGCATCCTCCCCTGAAAGCAGGAGTCCACCGGGGGGCCCATGATCCTCCCACTCCTCAGTCCCTAGTGGGCCCCCATTGCAGTTGATCCAAGGGACCCCCGCCTACCTCTTTCCTTTGGAGAGACTTGCCCAAGAAGGGGGTTCCTCACCCTCTTAGAAGCCTACTCTGCCCCCTCCCCCCAGGTGGAAACAGGCCAAGGGCCCACTCAAGTCTGACTCTGTTCTCTCTGCAGTTAAGGATCTGAATGACAAGGGAAGCCTGGGTAGTTTCGAAGCCTTTGCTACTAGAAACAATGTGAAAGGCGAACAGGTTAACACCCTGTCCACAGAAGGTAGGTATTGTGGAGGGCAGCAGAGACCCAAGGCCCAGAAGCTGGAAGAAGGACCCAGGGCATTGTTATGGCAATTAAATTATGGGCGGCATCACCGAAACCTGGTGTGCCTATTTTGTGCCACTGGAAAGTGTTGCATCACAGACAGTGCCAGCTGAAATTAATTTCTTTCACACTTTTCTTGAAGGGAGGGAGGGATGTAGTGTAATTCTTCCAAGAGTGTCTTGTGTGCTGGCAGCAGCCCTGTGAGAAGGATCTGAGAGGACTGTTGGCATGGCAGTGGCACCTTGGTACAATATGGCTTTTTACAGGCCTCCCACTTCCCCTGGGCAAGCCAGGCAAGGAGTAGATGAAGGGGCTTTGCTTCCCTGCTTTTTTGGGTGGCTGGAGTCCTTGGAGGAGGAGGGGGTGGTGCCTGCTGGTGGCTTCTTTCCTTTCAGAGGCCCACCTGTGCAGCCAAGGGCCTTGCCTGCATTTCAACCTGCTCTTTTCCATTTTCCACAGGGATGTGCCCACATTCCTCATAGGTACGTTTATTCTGGTTCTTAGAGCTGGTGGTCTTTGGGCCCTCCATCACAAAGGGGTCCTTCTGTAATGTGTCTATGTGTGGGGAGATACTGGCAGTGTCCTGGGGTTATCCTGGCTGACCATCTGAAGGTCTCGGCCTGTCAGCATGAAAACTGGGGTGATGGGCAGACCTGAATTTAAGAATGTTGAGGGGGAAAATATGTGTGGGGGAGAGGGTAGGACAGGACTGCATCTTCGGCAAAAGCCCCATAGCTTGTGAACCTCTAGGGAGATGTGGGGGAGGGGAGATCCCACACGGCTGTGCCTGCCCAGAGAAGCCCCTCCCTCTGAGCCCCCCTGACTCCATCTGATCCTGAGATCTGGTTCCCAAATTGAGAGCCACATGCATGGAGAGCTTACCCCACCCAGATGGTGTACACATATTCTAGGCAAATCCCATTAAGGTTATTGTAGTTTACACATAAATGAAAAGAGCCATCTTTCTTTTCTCTAAACAATACAGGTGCGGACACTTGTGGTCTAGCCAGCTCTATGATACCCCGTTTCAAGTTTTTGTCAATAAATTTCTGCAGTTCTTCCATTTCGCGTGGTGTCATCAAATGAATTTGGGGTTTGGGGAGTTTTACCCCTGGGAGGATCTCAATGGGGAGGGTGGGGAATTTATTAGAAGCCTTTTCGCTGAAAATGTCTTTAATGTCCCAGTATTCTTTAGGGACTTTCTCTTCGCCTTCAATTTTCTGCTGCGTTGCAACTGCTAAGTTAGGTTCAACTTTGGCTATGTGGGAGACCATCCCCTTGCCTTTTGGGGTTTTAACGGAATGGATGCAAAGCCACCTTTTCCTCCAGTTCATGTGTGGGTTCCATTTCCATAGCCAGGGTAATCCTAGTGTGAGGGGCTGATCCATCCCAGGTGAAACTATGAAACTTAAGTTTTCTTGGTGATCCACATATCTACCGGTTCAGTCACAAATTGGGCAGGAGCCCCCCCCCCAAGCTATTGACCCATCCAACTGGCAAAAGGCAATGGGCACTTTCAAAGTTCTCAGTCTTAAGCCCATTTTTTCCACAACGTCTGGACTAATGCAACGTGTGCATCCAGAGTCTAAAAGGGCCAGCATTTTTGCTTGGGCTCCAGTAGAGGGCACTTTAAGTTCTACAGGAATGGTCATGAGGCCCAATCAGGGATGATCATCATCAGAGTCAGTTTCACATTCCCCCGAGAGAAAGGAGGATTCTTCTCCCACTTGATTGGGAGGGAATTCTTCAACAGGATCCACCCCTTTCATGGTGGTGTCCCAGGCTATTTGTTTGGCTTCCTCTCCCCAATGGCAGGGTGATTTGGGCCAATTTTTGAGGGGCAGTTCACTGCTCAGTGCCCCTCTTTCCCACAGTGGAAACAAGCAGTAGACTGGAGCTTGCTTGCAGACCAACATTTCCTCCCTTCGGAGCTCCTTTGGGAGGGTTGAAAGGGAGATTTTTACCTTTCTCACTGTCTTCCTAGTGTTTATTCCTAGCTAAGCTGATCTCCACATCTGCTGTCAATTCATACCAGCATTGCAGGTTGCGGGGGGGGGGGGGGCTGTTTACACAGTTCTGGTATATATTTTGGTGCAAGCCAACCATCAGAGCTTCCTCCAACCACCCCGCATATAAACTGACAGTTCATGAAACTCTTGGATGCATTCAGCACCTGGATTTTTACCCTGAGTAAGGGTTTTCATCTTTGTTCTGGCCTTTCACTCGAGGAGCGGGTCATCAAAGCATTTTCTTAAGGGAGCCATAAGCCTATTATAGTTCCTCAGCAGGGTGGGGATCATCGTTATGCAAAGCGACCATCCAGGCTGCCACTTTGTTCTCCAACACCATGGTAACAACTCTCACCCTGGCTTCCTTGATGGGGAGATCTTCTCCAAACTGTTACATAAAATTCCAGACCTGCACCAGGAAAAATCCTAGCTCCTTTGGATCACCTCCAAATTTCACACCAAGAGGAGGAACGCTTGCCATCTGGGGTCTGTGGGGCATCTCTCCACCCCTTGGAAGGGATCTTACGGTGGCTGCTGCTGCTGCAGCTCTCCCATCCTGATCAGCTGTGCTGTCTGTCCCCAGGCCCCCTCTGGGTGAGACAGGTCTCTCTTCTTGATCAGGGAAATCAGCTTCTCTTTCAGACCTGCTCTTGCAAAATGACATTTCTCCCAAGCCTCCTGGAAGAGTTTCATAGCGTGGGACATCATGAGATCATCTTCTTCGGCTTCCTGCCAGGCAGCTGCAGGTCACCAACGTCAGGTTGTTGTAACTCCAGCCAGAATTTCCTCAAAATCATACTTCTGTCCCACTAGCAATGACCACCTGGGATGGACGAATTTTTCCTCCAAATTCAGTTCTGCCATCCACTCCGTCTCCAGAGGACATGAGGATTCCCCAGCCCCCATGTCGTCCTTCTGCCCGGGTTGGACATTTCTTTGAAGGTTCTGTTTTTATTACACTCCCCTCG
Source organism: Thamnophis elegans (assembly GCF_009769535.1). Taxonomy (NCBI): domain Eukaryota; kingdom Metazoa; phylum Chordata; class Lepidosauria; order Squamata; family Natricidae; genus Thamnophis; species Thamnophis elegans. The sequence goes on from NC_045550.1 coordinate 49,912,607, forward strand.
GAAGGTGTTAGCTCTGGGATAAGTGTGAGAGTGAGATCTTGCTAAATGTCAAGCACGCCTCCTTCAGCAACCAATAAAGAAACCACTTAACTCCATTTTTAGAATGAAGAGTACTTTTATTGGTTATGAAAAGATAGCAGAGAAGTAAAACAAGGTCTGAGGCAGAAACGTGTGAAACCATATGTATCAAACATTTGCCCAATCCCTCCCCCCAACAACCCCCACCCCATTGCCCAATCTGCAAATCCCTTAGGTATCATGTGGGTGCATCTCCAAGAAGTATCATCAGGTTGGAATGCAGGATGATTGGCCTTGACCAACACCAAGCACCAGTCACCAGCATGCACAGAAAATGGTGAGAACAAAACTCCCTTTTTAACTATCCTCCTGTACCAATTATTTCCCATCCCAAATACCATGCCCCCCTCTCCATTTCTATGGCAGCCAAAAGCAAGTAGCGAAGCAGAGGCTGACATCAAGATTAAGACTAAAACTAATGCTGGACTAGAATGGACTGGACTGGACTGGACTGGACTGGACTGGACTAGACTAGACTAGACTGATGCAGGAGGGGGTGCACAGGTAAACTCACCAGTGGCTGGAGAGACTAGACTAGAACAGAACAGAATAGAATAAAGAGTGAAAGAGATAGAATAGAATAGAATTCTCTATTGGCCAAATGTGATTGGACGCACAAGGAATTTGTCTTTGGTGCCTATGCTCTCAGTGTACATAAAAAGGCAAGATACATTCATCAAGAATCATAATGTACAACACTTAATGATAGTCATAGGGTGCAAATAAGCAATCAGGAAACAATCAATATCAATATCAATATCAATTGGAAGAATACAAGCAACAAAGTGACAGTCCTGCAGTCATAAGTGGGAGGAGATGGGTGATAGATGGGTGATAAACTGCAATCAAACAACAAAAATAGGCTGCACCCTTCATCCTCCAAGACTTTGGACCCGGCCATGGTCAGTCCCAGCCCTTCCCTTTGCCTAGCCATACCAGACCAAACTGGCCATCCTGCTCCCAAATAAAGCCCCCAAACCCATTCAGACCACAGACAGAAACCCCTCCACAAGTCCCAGGGCAGCCTATAGGAGGAGCTGCAAGACAGCAGCAAGTGGAGAAATCCCATCCTCGGTCAGAGACACCCCCTTTTTCCCACAGTCCATTTTCCCCACAAAGGATTCCACAAGTTGCAAGGTCCCCCAATGGGAGCCAACCCTGGCTCTCCCTCAGAAGAGGTGAGACTGAGCCCTTGCCAAACTGACCAGGGCAATAAAAGGGGAGTCAGGGTTAGAGGTGGAGCAATCACGCAATAGCCATAGTCATAGCACTTAGGCTTATATACCGCTTTACAGCCCTCTCTAAGCAGTTTACAGACTCCACCTATTTTCCCCCAACCATCCTCATTTTACTGACCTCAAAAGGCTGAAACGCTGAGTGAACCTTCAGCCTGGTGAGATTCAAACTGCCAAATTGCAGTCAGCAGAAGTAGCCTGTAGTACTGTACTCTAACCACTGAGCCACCACAAGCAGCAGCCCCTGTGGGGGAAGGAGGCTCCAGGCGTGACAGCCAATGGGACCTCCTTGGCTATGTCTGTGAAGCCCCATGCTCCTTCCTCCTTCCAAGGCCCCCTTCCCATCCCGAACAGAGTCCTTCACCTGAGCAAGGGAGGGGATTCCCCTCCACATGTTCCCTCCTGTTCCCACAAGTTCTCTATCATAGAGGTCACCAACCTTTTGGACCTCAGGGACCACTAAATTCATAATTTTAAATCCTGCAGACTACTAACGAGATCTGCCTAATGGGTGGGTGTGGCTAGGTTGTTATGTGACTGGGTGGGCATGGTCAACTCAATGTCACTCACATTGTAATTGCCAGCCGGCACTGGCTGGCAGATGGAACTCGGAGGAGGCCCAATCTATGAGATCTAATTGGTCGCAGGGAGGTAATTGGCAGAAGGTGGTCTCTCAAGTACGCAGACCCACTACCATGGAGGGCTTTGTGGGTGACTAGTAGCACCTTGAAGCGCACCCGGAGATCAACAGGTAGCCAGCGCAGCTCGCAGAGGATAGGTGTTATGTGGGTGAACCGAGGTGCACCCACGATCACTCGCGCGGCCGCGTTCTGGACTAGCTGAAGTCGCCGGATGCTCTTCAAGGGCAGCCCCATGTAGAGCACATTGCAGTATTCCAGCCTAGAGGTCACAAGGGCCCGAGTGACTGTTGTGAGGGCCTCCCGATTCAGGTAGGGTCGCAACTGGCGCACCAGGCGAACCTGGGCAAATGCCCCCCTGGTCACAGCCGTCAGATGGTGGTCAAAGGACAGCTGTGGATCCAGGAGGACTCCCAAGTTGCAAACCCTCTCTGAGGGGTGTAGAATTTGACCCCCCAGCCTGAGCGATGGAGTACTGGTCGAATTGTTGGGAGGGAAGCACAACAGCCACTCGGTCTTTTCCGGGTTGAGTACAAGCTTGTTAGCCCTCATCCAGTCCATAACGGCCTCAAGGCCTCGGTTCATCACGTCCACCACTTCATTGAGTTGGCACGGGGCGGACAGATACAACTGGGTATCGTCCGCATATTGATGGTATCTTATCCCGTGCCTGCGAATGATCTCACCCAGCGGTTTCATGTAGATGTTGAATAGTAGGGGGGATAAGACCGAACCCTGCGGCACCCCATATGTTAGGGGCCTAGGGGTCGATCTCTGCCCCCACACTAACACCTACTGCGACCTGTCCGAGAGGTAGGAGGAGAACCACCGCAGCACGGTGCCTCCCACTCCCACCTCCGGCAGTCGTCGCAGAAGGATACCATGGTCTATGGTATCGAAAGCCGCTGAGAGGCCAAGGAGAACCAGGATGGAGGGATGACCTCCATCTCTGGCTCTCCAAAGATCATCGGTCAATGCGACCAAAGCGGTTTCTGTGCTGTAACCGGGTCTGAAGCCTGACTGGAAGGGGTCGAGATAACTTGCTTCCTCCAAGGACCGCTGAAGCTGGAAGGCCACCACCTTCTCAACAACCTTCCCAAGAAAGGGAAGGTTGGAGACTGGACGGTAGTTGTTAAGAACAGCTGGATCCAAGGATGGCTTTTTCAGGAGGGGTCTCACCACCGCCGCTTTTAGCGCGGCGGGGAAGTTCCCCTCCCGAAGAGAGGCGGTAACAACCGCCTGGATCCAGCCTCGTGTCACCTCACTGCTGTTAACAACCAGCCATGAGGGACACGGGTCCAGTACACAGGTGGAGGCACTTACAGCCCTCATGGCCTTGTCCACATCCCCAGGGGCAACATCCTGAAACTCAACCCAGGGGTGGTCTACTTCATCCTCTTGTGCCTCGGCTGGAACTGCAGAGATGGAGTCCAAGTCCGACCGAAACCGAGCAATTTTGTCCGCTAAGAATTGGGCATAATCCTCAGCTCTGCCCTGTAAGGGTTCCCCTGCTTCCCTCCTATTTAGTAGGGAGCGGGTTATCCTAAAAGATGGATGGAAGGAGAAAGAATTGAAGGAGAAGGAGGAAGATGGAAGAAGAAAGGAAGAAAAAGAAGAAGGGAGGGAGAAAAGAGGGAAGGAGGTAGGAAGAAATGGGGAAGAGAGGGAAAGAGCAGAAAGACAAAGAGGATGAAGTTGATAGGCAAGAGGAAGGAGGAAGGAAGGAAAAAAGAAAAAGGGAGGGAGAGAGGAAAGAAGAAAAGATGGAACTAGAAAGGAAAGAAGGGAGGGAGGGAGGAAAGGGGAAGACAGGGAAAGAGCAGAAAGACAGAGAAGGTGAAGGTAGATAGGCAGAAGGAAGGAATAAGGAAGAAATAGGAAAGGAGGGAAGGAGGAAGGAACAGAAGCGAAGAGGAAGAGAGAAATGGAAAGAGCAGAAAGACAGAGAAGGTAGATAGGCAAAAGAAATGAAGCTGAAAGAATGGAAGGAGGAAGGAAGAGAAAAGGAGGAAGGGAGTGAGTGAGGAAAGAAGAGAGGATGGAAGGAGAAAGGAAGGAAGAGAGGGAAAGAGCAGAAGACGGATAAGGTGAAGGTAGATAAGCAAGAGGAATGAAGGAAGAAGTGAGGTGTCTCGAGGAGGGGAAAACATTTAGTGACCAAAGTTACAATGGCATTGAAAAAAGTGACTGATGACCATTTTTCACACTTAGCGACTGTTGCGACCATTTTTCACACTTAGCGACCGTTGCAGCATCTTCATGGTCACATGATCAAAATTTTGTTTGGCAACAGATTCATATTTATGCTGGTTTCAGTGTCCTGGGGTGAACTTTTGACAAAAAAATAAAAATTTTAATCAAGCCCCCCCCCCCCATCAATGGTGTCCCTCTTTACCAATCTGAAAATCTGGTCACCTTAGCCTTGTTCATGCGCAAAATGGTAGTGCACATGCACAGATGAGGTGCACGCGAGCGAAGAAAGCACTCACGTACCAGTGGTGGAATTCAAATTTTTTTACTACTGGTTCTGTGGATGTGGCTTGGTGGGCGTGACAGGGTTGGTGGGCATGGCTTGGTGGGCATGACAGGGGAAGGATACTGTAAAATCTCCATTCCCTCCACACTCCCCACTCCAAGGGAAGGTTACTGCAAAATCCCCATTTCCTCCTGATCATCTGGGACTCAGGAGGCAGAGAATATATGGGGCAGGGACAGTCAGAGGTGGTATTTACCAGTTCTCCGAACTACTCAAAAGTTCCTCTACTGGTTCTCCAGAACTGGTCAGAACCTACTGAATACCACCTCTGGCACTCACGCAATGCTCACATTTGCGAACTGGTAGGAAAGGTAAGTTAATCTCACCTCTGAGCAGGAGGTCTTCAGAAGTAGGAGCTCACAAAACATATATCAGGCAGTGATTCAATTATAATTTGAAAAATCACTACTCAATCAAAAAAATCACCCAATCAGCGGTGTCTGCAGACTTAGGAGACACTTAGGTCACGCAGGCCAATTTCTGCTTACTGTGGGAATCCAAATTAAATTGAAGCAGCTTATCAGATAAATACCCTGCTTTCACTTGAATGTATCCAGTGAAGGTTTCCCATTGTCTCTCTAAATAATAGCTTCTCCTGTATGCATATATTAAGATAATGAGTGACAATCTTCTAGGTCTTTTCTTCTTTAATTTAGAAGGAAATAAAGGTTTCTTGTTTATGACATACAAATACAAATACATGCAAACTACAGACACTAATGTCTTTCAGAAATCTCTCTTGGAAATAGTCAGAGGTGGCTTTCAGCAAGTTCTGACCAGTTCTGGAAAACTGGTAGCCAAAATTTTGAGTAGTTTGGAGAACCAGTAAATACCACCTCTGACTGGTCCCATCCCCATCTATTCTCTGCCTCCCAATTCCCAGCTAATCAAGAGGAAATGGGAATTTTACAGGGAATTCCCCTGGAGTAGGGAGGGAATGGAGATTTTACAGTATCTTTCCCCTGCAACGCCCACCAAGCCATGCCCACAGAACCAGTAGTAAAAAAAATTGAATCCCACCACTGGAAATAGTGAAAGCAACTCCATGAAGTAACATCATCAAGCTAAGCTTTTAAATCAGACTGAATAAGTTTCTTATTATCTTGACATCACAAATTTAGTTCTAAATAATACAATTTAACTAAAGTTAAATTACAATCAGAGATAAACACAGTGGTTTTTGAATTTAAGACTAAAAGAAAAAAAATCCAAGAACTTCATTACACCTTATTGATACTAAAAGTTCAGAGAATTTGGTCCTGGTTATTTTATTTAGATAACTGACAATATAAAAAGAAATAACTTGATAATCCTCTTGAGCACGGATAGCAAAAATATGAGTGCTTAGAGATAATTGTATATAAGTCTTGTTCCTTTTTAATATTGCTGGTAAGATAAGAGATAATTAAAATCATTTTAAAGGCTTTACCCGTTAAGTGGCATTAGAATTGAATTTGCTAGCCACAGTTATGCTTAGAACTGGGTTGAAGTTACACAGTTGTAGTCCAACTGCAGCAAACAGATATGAACACACAAAACACTGGGAAGATTGTTCAGCCTTAAATGTTAAATATGCATATCAAATTCTGTTGAAAGAAATCCATGGAACCTAAATTCTTCATTAGGTGGTCTAATCCCAGTATTTTTACTATAGTTAGAACTATGAAAAAAAAAAGACATTTTTCCTGTTCTGCCTTATAGCTGAGGAAACTGACAGTACAATTCTGTCAGGCCTATCACTTTGTACAGGGAAAACTTGATCCCTGTGATATTAACTCTGGGATTTTTTTCCCTGACTATGCCTGGAGAAACAGGAAAAAAAAGAGTGTTGGATTATCTACTCCAATGTGCGCAATAATTTAACAAAGGATTCTCTCAAAATATATTAACCAGCAAAATGAATGGATGGATGGATGAATGTAACAGTACCTTGAGTGTAATCCAAAACAACTGGAGCCCTTGGAACAACATTAGCATCGATAAAGTCGCCACAAGTCAATTACAAACGTCAGCTTTACTTGAAACAACTGATAGGCTGTGACATTGTGACAATACCTTCAAAACCAGAGGTGGTATTCAGCAGATTCTGACCAGTTCTGGGGAACCTTTTGGGGAACCTTTTGAGCAGTTTGGAGAACTGGTAAATACCACCTCTAACTGGCCCCACCCCCGTATATTCTCTGCCTCCCGAGTCCCAGCTGATCGGGAGGGAATGGGGATTTTGCAGTAATCTTATAGGGGTTTTCTATGAAAAAAATATTTTATTTATGTTAAGTATCTCGTGGGCTTAATATTATTCTTTTTTCATGATTCAATAAATGTTCTATGAATACATCAACTTTAGTTTTTTGATATAGTAAATATTGACAAATATAACCCATATAAAGAAAAGCTCTTTTAGAGATCATCCATATTTTTTAAAAGTGAGAAGAAAATCTGAGAGCAAATGGATTTAAGAAACTTTGATCTAGGGAACTTAAACTATGGCCCCAGAAACCAAATCTTTCCCATCCATCCATCTTTCCCATGCATCCCTCTCCCCCCTTTTGTCTGTCTGTCTGTCTGTCTGTCTGTCTCTCTCTGTTTGTGTGTGTATGTCTCTGTGTGTGTTTGTGTGTGTGTGTCTCTCTCTCAGTGTATCCTATGCTTTTTCTGAACTGGAAGGATGAATAAAAACACCACCTGAGGTCCCCGGTACTTGAACATTGTCATAAAACTTTGATATTTATAGCAATTCTTTGCACTCCAAAAGATATATTGGCAGAAAGAGATAATGATCAGTGAATTTCATAAGCTCTAAAAGTTGTTTTGTCACATTGTTGTTCTTTGATCCTGGCAGCCAGCACAATTCACTAGTTGATAGGTTCCTTCAGTATAGTAGTGAATCAGCAACTGAATAGAGTGTCTTCTTTTTTGCCTCCTTGCAGGTCACAGTTATATCTCCTCTGTTCTTCAGGGATTCTTCCTCTAGTTTCACAATATTTCTTCTTCTTTCTCTGAAGACTCAGAGCCTGCTTCTTTTGTGAAGGCTTCAACATTGTCCCTGAGTACAAGTGCTACCGAACATATTGTATATATCACGATTCTGTTACTTTTATGTTCCAAGTTTGTTCCTTTACTTGATTGTTCCGTTATTCTGTTATAATGCTTCATTTCCTTGATGAGATAAAATATCAACTGAAGTATAGCCATTTATTGCTGCAGTGCTTTGACTTTTTCACCAGAGATTGTAACAAGCTTGTGCTTGGTAAAAATATATGCAAGGTTATTAACTTATCACAAACATTGCATGTCACATCTAAAGTCTATTCCTTATGTTTATGTTTATTTCTTACAGCAGGAAGGCATATATTCTTCTTTGTCAGGCTGTCAGTTGGCTAAGTACAAGCTGTTTATTTAGGGAGATAAATCTGTTGGAAGTTCTTTTTGAAACATTCAAATTTCCACTAAGAAATTCATTTTCCTTATTCATACATTTAGCAATAGCAATAGCACTAGAGTTATATATACCACTCCACTCTTGATCTCTCTTGGCCACTTTGAGGGACACGTCATAGAGAGGATGAGCTACCAGAAAAGAACAAGGTTTTGGACAGGAAAAAAGGAGATGTAATTTTCCAATTGAAAGAAACAGAAATGTTAGCAATTGCTGATATAGGATGAAATGCACTGTGAAGACATACAAGCTACTGATGAAGGCAGTTGCTATGTTAGGAATGCCTAGGTATTCCTAGTGATTTTGGTTTATTTTTATACAAACAAAAATAATTAAAAAATCCATCAACTCTGAAGCTGTAAACACTGTTCCCTCTAAGGTGCGCGGCTACGTGGCCGCGCGCACATGGCAAGAAAACACTGTGCGGCAGTTTCTAACTGCCGCGCAGTGATTTCTGTCACAGGCTCTGGAATCTGAGGGGCGTCAGAAAATCTAGGGTTAGGACGGGCGCGGGGATGGCGGCAGGAGCTTACATGGCACAGTCGGTCTCCTAGGTCCTCCTAGGTGCCGGCTGCGCCGCTCATTACCATCAGTCGCCCAGTGTTCATCAAAGCAAACGCGGGGAAGTTCTTTGAAGGCGACTAGAACTGGCCGCCTGCAAAGGACCTCCCCAGACTTGTTTTGATGAGCATGGAGCGACTGATGGTAGTTTGCACCGGCCGCGGCTGCTCAAACTAGCATCAGTTGCTTTCAGCAAAGCAAGCCCAGGGAGGTCCTTTGTGGCCAATCCTAGCCACTTGTGCCCGGCGCTGTGGCTGAAATGAACCCCCAAAGCCCCCGCCACCACCAGAATATCTGCCTCCTCCTCCTCCTCCTCCAACAGCACTGCTGGATTTGCACCCGACGCTGCAGCTGAGGTGAAGCCGCCAAAGCTCCTGCCGGCACCTCCGCCCATGGCAGTGGTGCCTCTCCCTCCACGTGGAGCACCTGAGCTGGCCCCCATGTTATCCCTCCCCCTTCCTCTTCCGCCATGCTTTTGAGGAGCCATGAGGCCGCAGGAGCTACTAGGAAGGCAGTGGAGGGGGTGGGAGCAGGAAAAAAAAAGGCCTCATGGCTTCTCAAAAGCACGGCGGATGTGGAGGCAGTGGCAGGGGTAACCCGGAGCCCAGCTGAGGTGCTCCGAATGGAGGGGGAGGCACCACCGCCATTGCCATGGGCGGGGGCACCAGCAGGGGCTTTGGCAGCTTCACCTCAGCTGTAGCACTGGGCAGCAAATGTGGTGGTGCTGTTGGAGGAGGAGGAGGAGGCGGCAGCAATTATTCTAGTGGCGGCGGGGGCTCGTCGGCATCTTCAGCGGTAGCCTTGCCCCCTGTGAAAAAACCTGAAAATGGAGCAGATCCAAGCAGATGATGTCGCCGCAACATGACTGGAGGAGGAATTCTGGGAGTTGAAGTCCACAAGTCTTAAAGCTGTCAGGTTTGAAGACCCCTGGTTTTTTTTCCCTAAAGGGTTATGGGTGCAAGGATCATGTAACTTGACAGCTTTAAGACTTGCATGCTTCAATGCAGAGTTTCTGAGCCAACATGACTAGAGGAGGAATTCTGGGAGTTGAAGTCTACAAGTCTTAAAGCTGTCAGGTTTGAAGACCCCTGGGTTTTTTTTCTAAAGGGTTAGGGGTGCAAGGATCTTGTAACAACAGCTTTAAGACTTGCGTGCTTCAAATGCCAGACTTTCTGAGCGAACATTTTGGTTGCTAAGAAGGAGCTTTGTTAAGTGATACTGATATTATATAACACTTTTAATTAAGTGGGTACCTTGAATAAATATAACTTTGAGTTTCAAATAATACTGATTTCGTTGTTGCATTAGGTGACATCTGTGAAAAAAATTCAGGTGCTCAGGCATGAAAATGTGCCGCTCAAACACTATACTTTTCTGCTCACACTGAAAAAAAATTAGAGGGAACATTGGCTGTAAAATGAAAACTCGAGTGGCACTCAACATTTCTCACTGCCTAGAAAAGCCAAGGCTAATATCAAGAGTAGGCTGATATGCTTTATACTACTTTATCAGTGAGTCAGTCTATTCTTCTGTAGCCTCAAATTGCATAAACTTTCAAGGATCATCTTGAAAGAAAAAACAACTTCATTCTGCCTATCAGGCCTTGGTAACTGACATGTTGGATGGCTCAGTCCTGCTGCCTGCAGAACTATGAGATCAGAAAAAAAGAGGGGGCTGTTATCAAGACACTCAAAATAAGGAATCTTTTACTTCTTCAAAGTCAACTTCTTAACCTGGGTGTGAGAGGAACAAAGAGAGTGAAAATAAGCAATTTACTTATTTTCTTTCCTTTAGATCCTAATTTGCTTTAAAATTTGATTCGAATTAAGGAGAGTTTTCTTGACCTGTCAATTATGAAATCTTCACTGACAAAAAGAGCTGCTTTATGACCAATCTTTTTTGTATTTTGTCACAGTGGTCACAGATCTTGAAATGATTTGTAGTGATTTCACTGCATCCTAATTCATTTGTTTTCTAAATCTCCTGCCAACAAATCTTCATTTCATTATTTAATGTTTTCAGAATGGTTGCTCTGTCTTTGTCTATCACATCATTTTTAAATAGAAATAAAATCCTGAAGGCAATTAAGTAGAAGCTACTACTTTTGTATTTAGAGTGCTTCAAACATAAGAACACAAACTCTGAATTTATTTCAAATGATTTGTCTGTGTAATGGACATGTTAATGATAATACATGTGGTTCCTTTCTTCTTTTTAATTAATTTATTGGTAAAAGAAATAAGAATACTTTAATCCCAGCATATTTATCACAACGTCAAATATTAACCTTGGCTGATCCTGTAAAAGCTGGATTGGATATGATTATCATTACATAGAAGATCACTAAGATCCTGGCATTTTAGTCTAGGTTGGAAAATAATGATTAGAAAGAAACACTCCCAGAAGCCTAGAAGACAATGTCAAACCACTTCTATTCTGTTGTTAAGAAAACTACATGAATGCTGAACTTGACTCAAGGCAGTATTTGCTTTTAGCTTTATATATTCCTGCTGGTGATATCTTAAAACATACTACATGTTGGAAAAAAGTTGGAAAAGGACAGCCAGAATGATTCTGAATACTAATTGTCAGGGACAAAATATATGGGAATTGCTGTATTCATTCCTAATCTGAGTTCCTAGTGTTTTATAGCTGGTCATGGAATACTGAGATAAATAAACTTTTGGACTTATCTAAAGCAAAGTTTTGGAATATCAGTTTTTTTGATGCAGCTATCTGTCTGTCTACCTAGTTATTTGTCCAGATTACACACACACACACACACACACACACACACACACACACACACACACACCTAAAATCATGCCAAACAGAACACTAATTTTCTTTTGTGTATGGAGATTCTCAGTCATCCAAGACATAGTTGACTCAAAGATGTTTTTTTTTTTTAAAAATGGCAACCGGACTTGAGGAAGAAGATAGAGAGGATCATTGGTTTGAAAGAGGGGTAAAAGAGTCCATTTATGTGTTCTCATTGAACAGCTCTCACTCAACAGAGGGGAGGAAGCACCACCTATCTTCTGTCTACAACGCAGCCCTTTCAGCAGTTCCAACAAATTCCACAACCATTTGCACTCTGATTCAGGTTGCCCTGAGGGTGCAGATAAACCCCCAAGTGGCCTTAATGGCTCTCAGAGAGAGTGCTAATGACCAGATGACTATAAAGAAATAGAATCCTTCCATCCCCTCACAATCCCATCAGACATATACTCCCATCTCCCCACTATCCAGTCACAACTGATGAGGCTTCTTTTTACGCACCTTGGGACTAATTTTCTATTGTAGAAGCAATCAAAATATTTTAAGACTATTTACATTAAGTGGTTTTAAAAAACATCAAGTTTTTAATGGATTCTGAACAAAGAGTCCAGGCTAAGCAATGGGAAAACGGTTGCCAATGTCAGGAAACCTATGTTCAGGAAATTCATGAATTTATGAACAATTAAATCTTTGGAATTTGTGTAAAGTCCACTTATAAAACAAGGGACACATGAAAACAAATGTTTAAAACTTTTTTTTCTAAACTATTTCATGGGAACCTTTGTTCTTAAACCCGTTGCCACTGAGGGACTGGAACTCCAGCCTCTCTATCAATCAACTTTCCTCACTGTATAATTAAAATCCTGCAAGGATTACGTACATTTTTCTGATTAGCCACACATCAATTAGGATAATACCAATAGGATAATAAGTATATTTACCTGAGGGAGAGTCTGTAGAATTCATTAAAAATGAGTATTTCTCTTTTAGGCCAATAACATCTGAGATCTTGAGAATTGTGATTTATTTTCCTCACGGTGCTTCAGAACTTACAATGGACATACGTTGCCCTAGAACAATATGCCTCAGGGTTACTGGTGACCAGAAACTGCTGAGCATTAGGATATTATTAAGTACGTGATAAAGTTCCCTATGGCATGAAATTGTATTTGTAGTAATAACTCTCGAGCCTCTCCAGCCAGGTGGATTTTCTTCTTTTAAAATGGCAAGTTGTACAGAAGAAGCAGCTTCAAGTATGAATATATTTTGCACTTTGTGTCAGGTTTTTTTTCTTTGAGGCAAATTCTGCTGACCTGTGAATCCATTTCACCTCAGAAGACTTTGTCACATTTGTCACAGATACATTGTAATTCTTTCAGTACTAAAATATCACTTGCATTAATCCATTTAGTAGCAATCCGTTGAAAAATATTTCATACTTCAGATACTTTTCAGCAACAAGGCATTACTCATCCAAAATACTTTATTCGTGCAGTTATAGCATGAAATTTAAAATTAACTCATTAGTAGATGAGATGAACATGCTATAGCTGAGGGACAATTATTTGTTTGGTTACTGTGCAATGTTCAAAAACAATGATACAATTTAAGATAGTGATCAGTTGAAGTAATTTCTAAATTGATTTGAAGATGCTCTCCTGGTTCCACCACAAAACCGCGGAGGACAAAATCGCGGTCGACGAAAGCGCGTATGTGACGTCATCACAGCGCGATGAAAAAGATCGAAAAATGTAAAAATAAAGCGAAAACCTTACCCTAACCCCCCCAAACCTAATCCTAAACCTAACCCTAAACCTAACCCTTAACCTAACCCTAAATCTAACCCTAAACCTAACCCTTAACCTAACGAAAAACCTAACGCTAACCCTTAACCTAACGCTAAACGTAACGCTAACGCTCTAACCCTAACCCTAACCCTTAACCTAACCCCAACCCTAACCTTAACCTAACCCTTACCTTTATGTGAATCGGCTTGCTGTAATTTAATTTTTATTTCAATTTTTCGATCTTTTTCGTCGCGTTGTGATGACGTCACATACGCGATTTCGTCGACCGCGCTTTTGTGGAACGCGGTTTTGACGGGTCACGGCTCTCCTATTTGTTTAAGTGGACAATGTATGCAATGAAATTTCATTTTTATATATGCTGATTAATGTACATTTAAAGTGACAGTAAAGTTATTCTAAATTCTAATCTAAAGAAGAATCATCTGAAGCATTTTCTGTCAAATCTTTTCTGGTTTGAGAATGGAGACAGCATTGGTTGCTGTTCTGTGACCTGTGTTAGGATTTGGATGGAGGAAATATGCCATACTTTCCTTGTTAGATCTCTCAACAGCTTTTCATACCATTGACCATAGTATCCTTTTGGATTATGCAAACAATGGGTAGCTATAATAAATTGCATGTTCTGTATAGATATAAAAAAGTATTGCTAGAAACTCCTAATGGAGCACTTCCCATCATAGAAATTAGAATTCCACTCTGCTCCCATGATTAATAAAACCAATAGCAACAGAAGTTTTCACAATCTGAAAAAAAATTGGCAGAAAACTACAATAGTTTAGTATTTGAAAGTGATAGTTAAACATTCACATGTCTGAATAATAAAAGCCATCTGGATTATAATGTTGATTTATTTATTAAAAAGAAATATATACCCATCTTTCTCTCCATTACTTGGTAATATTACAAATAAGTGCTATAAACATAATATTAAAATGAATGTTATTAACTTTGCCACAATAAAGAAGAACTAAATAAAAGAACAGCAAAAAGTCATAAAAACAACAGCAAACTACAAATTACTGCATATTAAAATCCCGGGTAAATAATTTGGCACATAAAGTTGAACTGTATGTTGCCAAAATTAATTAGGCACCAAGAAATAAGTCATCCGTTATGATATTCATATATTAGAAAATTTATATTACACTTTTGTGGCACGTTTATAGATCTTCCTCAGTTAAAACCAGCACATTCAGTTGAGGCTAGAAACAAAATTGAGACAATAAAGCTATTTTAAATGAAAAAGAAGAGTTATTTTGTCCAATTAGAATGAAACCCCTTGTTTGGGCCAGGTGCACTTTTGGAATCTTAAGGTATGGGGCTATTGCCAAATAACTTCACAAAATGGCTACCCTGGGAGGGTAGACATACTCTATTACAAAGTACTGATTTGCAACAATGCTATCAGAATCTTGTTATCGTCATTATAGCAATAGCACTCAGACTTATATACCACTTTACAATGCTTTTACAGCCCTCTCTAAGCCCTCAGAGTCAGCATATTTGCCTCAAACAATTTGGGTCTTCATTTTACCCACCTTGGAAGGATGGAAGACTGAGTCAACCTTGATGCTGGTGAGATTTGAACTGCCAAATTGTAGGCAGCCGGTGATTGGCAGAAGTAGCCTGCAGTACTGCACTTTGACCACTGCGCCACTCTGGCTTCTCCTATATCTTTTCCCATTTTTTTTTCCTGTGTAAATGAATACAATCACAAGCAACAACGTTGATGTTGAGATGAACGTTTCATCATTCTGATAAAACCTCAAAACTATGATTTTTTTTAAAAAAAGTACTTTGGCATGTGGAACTAGTGTTTTAAGGCAGATGTATGTGAATGTACTCAAGGATCCTGTTTTGACCTCCTGAGTTATGGAGTGGTGGTCAGAATTATTTTACACTGCTTTATCTAGCTTATTAAATGTGTTCATTCCTAAGATAAAGCTAGCTTGGCCTCTGTCACATGCTGTCCTAACAGGGACGTGTAGTCAGGAGAGGCAGGGGAGGCGGGGCCTCACCAGTGTCAAGAGGAAAAGAAAAGAAAATTTAAAATAATTTAAAAGGCTAAGGTAGTTGCTGCCAGACTCCAGAGTCACAGTGACTCTGAGTCTGCTTAGTGCTAAGTGCAGGGGGAGGCGAGAGAACTATGGGCCTCCTTTACATTAGGAATTTTTCACCTTTTAACCCTTGCTCAGAGTTAAGCAAGGGTTAAAAGGCGAAAAATTCCTTATACAAAGGAGGCACGTGATTCTCCCGCCTCCTGATCTGGGAGCAGCAAATAGTGCCTAACCTAAGTGTTGTGGCCTGGCAGGAGCCGTTGGCCACCAGGTGGCGGCAGAGCATTGGATCAGAGGGAGTGTTCAGGGAAACACTTGAGGGTGGTTGTAGGACGCACCCCGCTGAAGGGCTACTCAACGGAAGGAACAACTGAGTACTTACAGGAGAAGATTGCGAGCAGCTGTTGCTCATTGGGATCCTCTCCTGAGTATATAGAGAATGCTGGTGCCACGCCCTGGTTGCAGAAGTCAACGTTCCATTCCCGTTCTAGTGACTGTTCTTGTTTGCGTTCACAAACTGAGAGAAGCCAACTTGGATAAGTGGTTTGAGATAAGAGAAGCCGGGTTTGCATTTTGGTGTGAGTTATAGGACTTTCTGCCGGAGTTATTATCTTTGTTTATTTGGGCTTGCAGCCAACAAGAGCTTGGACTGATTAAAAGAAACCTTTTTAGTTACGTGGCTTTTGGCTTTCATTCCTGGACAGAAAAGTTGGGGTCAGAACACCTAAATAAGTTGCTTTTTTATTTAATTTTTTACATTTTCATCATGGCGGGCGGACAAGAGGAGAGTTGAAATCCACTGCTGAAAAAGGTATGTGGATCGGATGGAGGGAGGGGGTGAGATTCAAAATTATTGTAATTTAATTTGTAATTTTTTATTGTGAGGAATTTGTGTGTGTGTGTGTCCGTGTGTTTCTTTCTTCACAGTGGTGGGGCTGGAGGAGGCGGGGGGGGGTGAGCCGACGGAGTGCGGCAGGGACATTCTCGTCGCTGTGTCCAACAGGCCAGGCATATCACGTTTATGTCCACCATAAATGCGAGACGCCTGGCCTGTTGGACACAGCAGTGGCAGGCTGGCGCTTGCTTTCTTTTGCCAGGCTTCTCGCACCCACATCCAGCCCGCTGGAGCTCGCCGCACCAGGGAAGAATGGGCTGGGTGGGCTGGCTTGCTGGGGAGGGGGAAATCATGGCCACTCATGCCCCGGCGGCAGGGCTTTAAAGTCCCGGTGATGCACCGGGGCACTGCCGCCACTCTAAAGCCCTGCTGCCGCGTCCCGCTCTAAGGCAGACGCTGCAGCAGGGCTTTAAAGTGGCGGCAGGATCCCAGCGGCAGGGCTTTAAAGTCCCAGTGCCATGTCCCGCTCTATGGCGGATGCGGCGGCGGGGCTTCGGTGGGGCTTTCGCACTTGCCTCACCAGCCACGAAGCTTACCGCACGTCACTGTGTCCTAATGTGCCTTATGTGGGATTGATCCTGGCAACATTCTGGAAACTATAGCTGGGAGAAAATGTAGCTGCTAGGATATTAAAAACAATGTCCTAACAGCCATGGGGGAGCCCATGAAACTAATAATGATTTTATCCATCCTTGGTTTGCTAATAATTATTAATGTAAATGTGGTTACATCTCTTGGTTTATTTTAATATGTTATTTTTACTCATTTTATTGATGATGATGATGATGATGATGATAATGATGATAATGATGATAATGATGATGTTTCTGTTCATTTAATATTCTTGCTATCTACTTTGTAATATTTTTATGAAGGTCAGGATACAAATGGAACAAATAAACAATGAAGCAAACTACGGTATTTAAGTCTTTTTACATTAAATATAATATACACATAGGCAAGAAGGTATAGGAATATAGCCTTATTTTTATAATGAGAATGTCCCTAAATAAATAAATCAAAGAGAGAAGTTATTGGACTAGTCAATTCCAAAAAGGAATTTAGTGTCACCTTTTATTCTCTGCAATCCTTTGTTGTAGACCATGAGAGTTAAAAATTACTAGTAAGTAAATTTTCATTTGCTTTGCTTAATCTTGTCTTACCTTCCGATTTATGACAATTCAGTGTATTTTCACAAAAATGGAATAGCATGGTGGCCTAGTGGTGAAGACACTCACTTCCCACTCAGAAGCCTGAGAATTCAACCCCAGGTAGCAGCAGATATTTCTCTTTTAGGGTGGAAAGAAAAATATATATGCTGTGAACTCCATGTAGGCATCAGAAAAGGCAGCCGGCCAATAAATACTCAATCAATCTAGCCCCGACTCCACCTCGAATTAAGGGACTATGGGTTGTAAAAAAAAAGTGTATTTCATAAAAATAGAAAACAATCTTGTTTTTTTAAACAAGATCTTTGTTTTGCTCTAGATGGTATTGTCTCATAGTATCGGGTAGATGGATGGCTCTCATTAAAATAAAGCTGTTACAATCAGTCTCTATAGAGTAGTTAAAAGATATTTTTAACATAATTGTCCAGCTTTTTAAATACTGTCTTCAGTGTTGAATGTTAGTGATACAACCTCATTAAATCTCCAGTATGCAAAGTTTTAGATATTAAATGTCCAAGCAAATATTTTTGGATAAGAAAAGATATTAGGAAGGTTGGTAGCACAACAATGCAATTAAATCTGAGGAGCTTCTCTTCCTTGGGAAAAATTAATATGCTCATTAAAGCCAAAACAATAATAGTCATGTATGTATGCCAATTTTACTTGTTCAGCTGGCAACTAGTATTCTCCCGCTAACTGCAATATAGTACTTTTATACTATCCCGTTAATCAATGCATTGAAGCTATTCACCAGAGACAGGGATAATATTTGGTGTTGTTTCTGATCAGGGCCATTATTTCAGCTAAGCTGTGTGTGTTTTCAGAATCTACTTGGCTTTGATGCTTCTGCTATCTACTATTGGACTCAGGCACCCATTTTAATTGATTAAATCTGCTAAATAAAACTACATATGTGCACATATACATGTCATACTCTTTTAAAGTTTGCAGTGTTACATTGGGTAATGCAAGGAGTTATAAATAGTAAGCCAAAGAAAGCAAGAGGATAAGACAAGAGAAAAAAGCATTGTTAATATTAATTTATGCCATCATAATTTTTAAAAAATCTGTCCACACTTTTCTGTCCTTGCAAATCATTTTTTGCTTCCAACCATAAGCATAGCATTTGTTTTTAAAACTTCTTACCTTTATTTTTGAGGATCTGATGAATTCTCCATCCAACTCTCCATCCAATTATGAACTGGTTTACTTCTCCAAGTGGTAGCTTGTTTGAATAAGTTTTATAGGGTAGAATAGGCCAGAACAACCTAGCTAGCTTTAAACTTGGCTTAGGTCAGGAGAAATATGCAGCACACTCAAATTAGTTTTAGTATTGGTAATTTGGTATGTTCATATATGACATATATTTCTAACCATATTGATTGGAAAGATGAGGAAGAAACCTTCATCCTGTAGTGGACAGACAGTGGCTAAAATGATGCTGATGATGATTGAAAATAATTCTGGTCAAAATTGAAGCATTCATAGAACACCTGATCTGAATATTTGAGATTTAAACTTAATTGTGAAAATATGAAAAGACCATGGAAGCCATAATCTGAATAAAATAAAATGAACCAAATATTGGAACTGCTGGAGATCTGTCTACATGCATTTATCTTCTATAATTCTCACCTTCAGGTAAAGCAAAATATCAGCAAATAGCCCGAGCCTGTAAAGATAAAGTAAGGAAAGCTAGGGCTCAATGAAGAAAGGCTTGCCACAAAAGTAAAAAAATAACAAAAAAGCTTCTTCCAACATGTTAAAAACAAGAAAAAGGTTAAGGAAACAATTGGTCCATTGCTGGGAGAAAGTGGCAAGAAAGTGACAAGCAACAGGGAGAAAGCAGAACTATTTAACTTATTTTTTTGCATCTGTTTTTACACAAAGGGATAAAACAGTCCAACCTATCAAAAACAGCACCACAAAAATCAGATTAGGAACACAAGTTGAAATAGGGAAGAAAATGATAAGTGAACACCAGTCTACTTTCAAATCATCAGGACCAGACGGATTACACCTCAGGGTTCTGAAGGAACTGGCAGATGAGATCTCAGAACCACTGAACTATATCTTTCAGAGATCCTGGAGCACCGGGGAATTGCCAGAGGACTGGAAAAGAGCTGATGTGGTTCCCATATTCAAAAAAGGAAAAAAAAATAGATCCAGGAAACTATAGACCTATAGCCTGACCTCAATACCAGCAAAGATTCTGGAAAAGATAATCAAGCAACGAATTAGCGAACACCTAGAAGTAAACAAAGTAATAGCCAAAAGCCAACATGGGTTTGTCAAAAACAGATCATGCCAGACTAATCTTATTGTATTCTTTGACAAAGTGACAAAATTAGTGGACCAGAGGAATGCTGTCGATATAGTTTACTTGGACTTCAGTAAGGCATTTGATAAGGTAGACCATAACCTACTACTAGATAAAATAGAAGAATGTGGGTTGGGCAGCATCAACATCAGATGGATTTGTAACTAGCTGACCAACCACACTCAACATGTAGTCCTCAATGGAACTGCATCTACATGGAGGGAAGTATGCAGTGGAGTACCCCAGTGCTTTGTTTTAGGCCCAGTACTATTCAACATCTTCATCAATGATTTGGATGAGGGAATAAATGGAGAACTCATCAAATTTGCAGATGACACCAAGCTGGCAGGAATAGCCAACACTCCAGAAGACAGGCTTAAGATACAGAAGGATCTTGAGAAACTTGAACATTGGGCACTATCTAACAAAATGAAATTCAATGGTGAAAAGAGTAAGGTTCTATATTTACACAAGAAAAATGAAATGCACAGGTACAGTATAGGTGGTACCTTGCTCAATAGTAGTAACTGTGAGAGGGATCTTGGAGTCCTAGTGGACAACCATGCAGCAGCTGCCAAAAAGCCAACACAGTTCTAGGCTGCATAAACAGAGGGATAGAATTAAGATCACATGAAGTGTTAATATCACTTTATAATGCTTTGGTAAGGCCACACTTGGAATACTGCATTCAGTTTTGGTCGTCACGATGTAGAAAAGATGTGGAGACTCTAGAAAGAGTGCAGAGAAGAGCAACAAAGAGGATTAGGGAACTGGAGACTAAAAGATATGAAGAACAGTTGCAGGAACTGGGTATGTCTAGTTTAATGAAAAGAAGGGGAGACATGATAGCAGTATTCCAATATCTCAGGGGTTGTCACATAGAAGAGGGAGTCAAACTATTCTGCAAGGCACCTGAGGGTAGAACAAGAACCAATGTGTGGAAGCTAATCAAGGAGAGAAGCAACTTAGAAGTGAGGAGAAATTTCCTGACAGTTAGAACAATTAATCAGTGTAACAGCTTGCCTCTAGAAGTTGTGAATGTCGCAACACTGGAAGTCTTTAAGAGGATGTTGGATAGCCATTTGTCTGAAACGGTATAGGGTTTCCTGCCTAGGCAGGGAGTTGGACTAGAAGACCTCCAAGGTCCCTTCCAACTCTGCTATTGTATTATTGTAGAAACCATGTATACTTCCAAAGTCACATATTTTACTAAACTTCATCACTGAGTACTTGAGAAGTCTCCTACTAACACAAGGAGAAAAAACACATTCGGGTAGTTGCTAAGACCATGTGAATCATATATTTCAAAAGGAAATGCAAGAACCTTTACATAACTAGAGACAGAAACAATCCAGAAACATCAAGGGGCTGTGCTCTAAAGCAAAAATTCAGCCATGGAATTAATCAACAACAGCATAATTAATCAGCTTCTCCAGAGCTCAGACAGCTTGATTCCCCATACAAGTATGTACACTTAAATCACTGCTGATATAATGTTGCTGCATACATAAAAATGAAACTTACTTTCTTGTTAATAAGAGCAGAAATTCTGAATCTCTGGTTTAGTGATGTTATGCATAACATCATTAAGAATAATAAACTCCTCCCATCTTTGTTTTACATATAATTTTAACACAATATTGCAATAGTCTAATTCTTTAGGGATTCTCTGAACTAAAAAAAGGGGGCAAATAAATGAGGGTATCTAGCAACTTTAGCAACCATAGTCATGTCCAGAAGAAACTTGGGCCAATTGTGAGCTTTCCTATGACTCACTATCTGTACAGGCATCCAACAATTAAACAATGTACGTTGGAGCAGGATGACATTATAGAGCAGTTTAAAACTGATGTGTTGATTTATTGTTTACAAAGGCTGATTATCAGTCTACAAGGACTGATTATCAGTCTGGCTTTGATGTTTCTTCATGCTACATCTGGCTTTATTGCTGAACTGAAAACTATAATCTTCATCTCTGTTTACCTCATAATTAAACTTGGTTAAGGAACTGCAGCTTAGACAGGACAGCTAGTGGAGAATGGACTCCATGTTGTAGAGATGGCGGAATCTTTTGCAGCCATTCTTGTGAGTGTATATGCAGAACAATCTGAAGATTGATGAATTAAGATGGCCCAAAGAGGAAAGCTTTTGATTCTCAAAATCTTACTTGCTCAATTCAGAGGAATGTTCTTTCAGAAAAATTCGCAATAATTTAATTCAAATTAAATACAGTTAAGTTAATTTGTTTGCATTTTTATTCATAAAAAGTGCATATGTATGGCATTTCAGTTTTATTTTATTTCTTGCAGAACATGTAGAGAAACATGAGAGGAGTATTTTGAGCTTGGGCCTAGAGCATCGGGCTCAATGATTTTCTAGAATTTCTAGAATGTCAGCACAAATATTAACAAAATATTTTGCATTTATATATTAAACACCATGGGATATATGTTCTTTATGGTCCAGGTGGGTTTCCAATTTTTTTTACTATCAGTTCGCTCGTGCTTGTGCACATGCACGACACTTCTGCACATGAGCAGAAGCATCCGGGCGGGTGGGTATAACCTCCCACTGCCACTACTACCAGTTCACCCGATCCGGGCCAAACTGGGAACAACCCATCTCTGGTACCTTATAGGTAGGTAAATTCTAGCAAGGCATAAGACTTGCCCTTTTGGGAAAACTGTGGATAGATGTGTTGTACATTTCAATATAGTGTTCATGATGACATTTTCTTTCTTTTTTTTTAAGGTACAAAAATAGTCCTTCATTGTTTTCTGGAGTCTTGATTCCTTGGTTACATTTTTATGTTTGGCTGCTTCCCTGCACGGACTAAAATCTTTGAAGAAGTCACCCCTGCATTCTAGCCTGCAGCAAATGACTGGAGAAGGCAGTGGAATGGGCTAGAACGATTATAATTCTTCCCTGGAGATTCTGAATATGACCAGCCTAAGCAGGCTATATTTTTGCTCAGGGGATTGTTGTGTAAAGAAGTTGGAAAAAACTTTCAGTTATGATTAGGGGTTATATTCAGACCTTTTTCACAATTGCAAAAGCAGTGCTTTTACATAATTCCATTATGAGAAGTACTGTTATATTTCTTGCTAAGGAACTCAAATGAAGTCAAGTACAAAGAGGTCCTGTTGTTTTAATCAGGATGGAATTAAATTCCATTGCAATGAAATGGCTTTAAAAGGATATAACACAAATTAAAAGCAAACTAGACTAGGTAAGTACTATATGTGGCTTTCATCTCATCTCTGCATGCTAGCTACAGAATCAGGGGTCCTAAATATCAGTGCCTATAGAACAATAGTGGGAGAATGATCTCAATCTCTTGCTCCATTTCTGAATTTTCAGAATACATCTAGCTGATCATTCTATGCCAACAGAAACTAAATTAGATGGGTCCTTAGTCTAATCATATAGGACTTTCCTAGATTGCTGGGTTCGTATTTACAACCTGTATTGCATTATAATTTATTGTGTGCATTTACATTACTTTCTTTATTTGTCTGTTTGCATTTATCCCACCTCCTCCTAATTTAAAGGCTTGATGCTTTTCTACAAGATGCAAATTGGTGGTTAACCTGGATTTATGAAGAGAAGAAATGTTTCTTTTGGGAGTAATGGAAAGTTTATTCTGGGGGCAAATGGTAGATTTGTGAGGAGTTGAGAATAGGATTAGGGGAAAAAACAAGTGGCAGTTTCATATTCTAATTTCAGTTTCATTATTTTTAATACAAATACTATTACTACCTCTTACTGCTAGTAATAATATGTAGTTCATATTATGAGTCTCATTGCTGATCTATTTGGTTTCTGTTGCTGCTTCTGATGTATATTACAGTACCTGCATTAAAATCTCAAAAGTCATTAAGGTTAAGATTCTTTAACTGGTGGTGTCAGAGTTTAAACTTGATTAACTTTTGGCCAAAAACTGGGTCTACTTGAGGGCTAGAGGAGTATGATGTCACTAGAAGAGAGTAGACTGACATTTTCAACTTCAACTTCTGAATTATTTTAATTCAGTTTGTTTGACCTAATAAGATGCATTAACCTTAAAATAATGTATTTTTCTGCAAATCGCTATTTTACTACTTGAGTTCAGTAACCATGAGGGCTTCTGAATGATGCATAAAATACCTACACATGAAGATCTAGTTTTGGAATTAAATTGGTCAAATCACTTTCTCTCAATATGTATTAAGTTGTGATTTGTATAACTTTTGTTCATAGGAATTGAAAGAAGAGCTAAAACAATAACTTTTCACAAGATTATTGCCAAGATTATGGTGGTGGTTTATTTATTTATTTTATTGCAGGTGGCAAACCTGAGACGTTATGGGTTAACTACTATTTCATTCACTCCTTAAATACAAAAGCTTTAGAACAAGAAAGCAAATATTTATAGAAGAAACGTCACTTTGCAATTCAGCTATATTTTCTCATAAAGGCCTCCTGGAAAATTCTTCAAAAGATCATGGTGGAATAAAATATCACTAATGGATTTCCTACAACACCATAAGGGATAAAGTCATTTGCACTTAAGGGATTCATTATCTTAGTTGGAGCTTTATCTTTTCAAGAAGGACCTCTTAAAAAGACTTTATATCTGTTTGTTTTTAAAATGACAAAAGAGTGATGGGAAATGCAAAATGTGTGATTCACTTTTTCAATTATTGAATTGCCAACACTTTTCATAGGCTTTGAAGCTTGGCTTATTATCTTCAGCCAAAAGGGATTAATGTCTCTCTATATAACAAGCAGATTTGAATTTATTAGATGTGATTTTTTTTTTTTGTCGAGATAGATTCCGGATCCATAGGAATCAGTGGATAACTTTGGGACCATAGTTGCTGACAGTAATTACAAGCTAAAACTTTATATACTCCTAAATATTCAGAGAAGTCCAATCATATATTGATGTGGATTATCTTCCATTAAAAGTGTTGAAAAATAAGACATGCTGCAGATTTTTTTCTGCTGTATTAGTATTTTCTCAAATACTTTGCATTAATGTTGTGCTGAAATATACTTCACAATTTCTGAAACAATTTCTTCCTCTGCAAAATAAAACTTTTATTTTTCAAGCTTTTATGGTTTTTAAAAATCTCTTTGTGTTATTTTTGAGCTGGGCTTGTTACTGGTAGTGGCAGAAGGAGTCAGTCAACTGCTGATTCTGTTTTCTCTTACTACTCATCTCTCGCTTTTGAGCCTGTAGGGCTCTCAACACTTTCTGCTCTAAAACAATGCCTTAAGGGGAGGCATTTTCTTATGATGTTTTCCCAAGATTTAACTGAAATAAATTTCAAAGCAAAATTCTTTAATGAAATTGGATGACAATGATAGGAAAAAAAATTGTTTTGCTTCTTCTTTTGAAGGGGCATATATAATTCCAACCTACCTATTATGCCATAAAACATAAATCCTATCTTTGCTTTAGGAATGGAGAACAAATAAAGCTAGTGAAGGATTAATCAATGAGTGACACAACATAACTTTCTAAATTGTTGGATGTCAATTCCTGTACTGTGAAGATAATGTGAAAATGGAGGAAGTGGTTAAAAAAGTTTGAGGGCAGGAGTGGGATCCTACCGGTTTAACAACTGGTTCGATGAGCATGCGCTTCACTTTGCACATATGCGCAGTTTACAGAGAAATCAGCTTCTGTATTACTGCTGGGAAGGAAAACAGCCGAGGCATTGCAGAGCAGACTACCATGCCTATCAGCTGGGCTTCAAAAAAGGGAATATAGGTGAGTATAGGGCAGGGGTGGGCGAGCAGGCAGGCCCAGCTGAAAGTCGGAGCAAACAGGTTCGCTCCCAGCTGATAGTCGGAGTTACCGGTTTGCTTGAACTGGTTTGAACTGGTAGAATCCCACCCATGGATCAGGGATATCCATTGAGTTAAGGTGATTAAAAACAAGGAAAATGGTGGACATGTCATAGTGCCAAAGCCTTTCACCTTATGTATGGGCATCAATGTCCCATGAACATATAAAGAGGTGGGGTTTGAATCATAGCCTGTTTCAATCCTCACTGTAGATGCTACTCATCCAAATTAAATGAAGAGGAAATTCTACTAGCTTTGCATTATCCTAAGACTAGATAATATTTATATTTTTCAAAGCAAAATATAGCGATTATTTTTTGTATTTTTAAAAAGCAATAGCAATTATTCTGGATGCCTTGGAGTTCTTAAAATTTTGCAGTGAAATACTTAAAAAATGGATACAGAAATATGTACCTCCTGAAAGCTTTCACTACAGACCTGTAAATTTGAGGATGCTGCATGATCCAGCCTTTTTCATAAATAATGTGTGCATGATGTTGTATTAGTTGCTGGTTTCTCATGCTCTTATCTAATCAATTTAACAACTCAATGACACCATCATTGGTTAAAATTTGCATCTGGAAATAATGACTTCTGAGCACTTCTTGATGTTTCCTTTCTTAGAGAAGAAATAAATTGGCTAACTAATGGTTGTCTTCATGAAATTCTCTTTAGTATTTCCTGTAAAACCAGATGTTCCTGCAAATTGATCACATTGCACTATTAAAACTTTATATTAAGACTAGAAGTGAACTAAGTGATCCGGTAGTCAGATACAGGCTGGAAAAAAGGCATTTATCAGAAGTAAGTATTATGGCAAAGTAGGCGAACTAAATTCCAAAACACGTAGTTTTTATTTTGTCAAACCATCTGTTCCTTTACTCAGCTACTCAGAAACAAAACAAAGAACAGAAACATCCCACCCCCATGATTAATGATCTAACTCTTAAACATGTTTTTCTTGTAGAAGATGCTCATGTTGATTGAGCTGTTTGTTTTGTGTTACAGTAAAACTACAACCTGATTGGATTTTTCCAATAGAAAAAAAATGCCACTTTTTTTTTTAGAGATGCTCTACACTAGTGGTGTCAAACTCATGACTCACAGGCCAGATGAGTCATGCACTGGCCACACCCACCCCCCAGTTTAGGGAAGGGGGAAAAAGTTGCGATACATCATGTGGATAGATAGAATTCTTTATTGGCTAAGTGTGATTGGACACACAAGGAATTTGTCTTTGGTGCATATGCTATCAGTGTACAGAAAGAAAAATAAAATAGAATACATTTATCAAGAATCATAAGATACAACATTTAGTGATAGTCATAGGTTACTAATAAGCAATAAAATTATACTAGGAAACAAATAAAACAATATAAAATGTAAACATAAAGCAACATGGTTATAGTCATAAGTGGAAAGAGATAGATACTAGGAAAGAGACAGGTACTGGGAAGGAAGAGAAGAATAATAGTAATACACTCTTAGTAAATAATTTGTGGAAATTATTTGTTTATCAGAGTGATGGCATTCAGAAAAAAAACCTATCCTTGTGTCTAGTTGTTCTGGTGTGCAGTGCCCTATAGCGTTGTTTTGAAACAATTTATGTCCAGGATGTGAGGGGTCTGTAGATATTTTCACAGCCCTCTTTTTGACTTGCGCAGTATACAGGTCTTCGATGGAAAAAGCATTTTTTTTTTGCAGTTCTAATTATCCATTGAAGTCGTGTCTGCCTTGTTTGGCAGAGCCAAACCAGACAGTTATAGAGGTGCTGATGACAGACTCAATAATTCCTCTGTAGAACAGAATCAACAGCTCTTTGGCCAGTTTGACAATGTGTCGTCATCTCATCACATCAGGAGTTTGACACCCCTGCTCTACACTCATCAATATTAAGCAATAGATTTTAGCAATGCTCAAATGCCTCTTTTAAGAATGGAACATGCTGAGATTCTGCTACTTTTTTGTGTCAGGTATGACAGTACAGAGGAAATTGAAATCCATTTACATGGGCAATTAGCAAAACAGAGGGCTGGTAACTCTATAAAAGAGAATCTGAACAGTAGGCTCATATTTACACTAAGACATATCCAGAATCTACTTAATAGCATGTAATATCTGCTTGAATCTTTCACGTATTTGTTACCTGATATTCTTAAAAGTAGAAATTCAGGAATTGAATGTCAAATTCAAATTCAAATTATAGATATTGAACTATTCTGTTGTTTTAGACTGAATAATCAGGAGCTTCACACAATATTTTTGAGACCTCCTACTCACCCTTATATTATTAGGCTTAATAGTGACAACAATAGTGTCTCTCCATTGATCATGGAAAGGGTTACATACAGCGGAACACAGTTCAGCATTGCCATTACAGTACTTGGCAAAGAATGCAATACCAAAAAAAGTAAGACATCTATCATTGTGAGAGGCATTGTATTCAATTCTCCTACCCTTTGCTAGAGATCCCTGGCACAAAACACTAAAGTAGCATTTTATGCAATTGGCAGTGCCCCAGCGGTGTGTTCCTGCCAGTTCTAACCTCTTCTATAGAAAAGGTTCCACAAATCTACAGTGCTGTTTAGAACTGGTTCCAGCTCCCTCCCCCCGTCCGTCCGCACATCATCAAGATGAAGAGTGACAGGAGGAATTCTGGGAAGTCCACAAGTCTTAAAGCTGTCAAGTTTGAACACCCCTGGGTTTTTTTTTTCTAAAGGGCTAGGGGTGCAGGAGTCTTGTAACTTGACAGCTTTAAGACTTGCCTGCTTCAAATGCCAGAGATTCTGAGCTAAGATTTTGGTTGCTAAGCAAGTGCGTTGTTAAGTGAGTTTCACCACATTTTACAAGTTGGCCATGCCCACCCAGTCACATGACTGCCAAACCACTCCCACTTGGTCACATGGCTGGCAAGCCACTCCCACAAAGCAGGCCACACCTACAGAAGAGGTTCTAAATTTTTTTGAAACCCATCACTGCAGTGCTCCCTGTTTTAGGCCAGATGCTATTTTAGGGGGAGAATTACTCCAGTGCTCCTGATACAAATTACTATTGCATGCATATGGAATTTTGTATATGAAAGTAAGCTTTAGATCCAATGATGCTTCCAAGAGTATAAAGTTTTGTGTCTGCCTGTGATTTGAATACAAAGCTGGTAGCAGCCCCTTACAACAGAGATGATCAATATATAGGGGAGATCTACTGTATATTAGGCAAAGAATAAACAGGGCCATGCAATATTAATTAATCCTTTCCTATAAAAGTATTAAGGAAAAAAGGAAGCATGTATTTCTAAGTTTAATTTGGGGGAGTTTATAGAAGAAGAATGATAATTTGGGATATAATGCAGTCTAAAACTATGAATGAAAACAAGAAATAAAAGAAATAACCAATGTTGTTAAAATGTTCTTTTTTTTTTTTTTTTCGGACTTCCTGGGAGGAGCTTACTGGTGGAAGCAGCAAAAAATCAGCTGCCTCCGAATTCCTGGCTACGTACCTGATTAGAGGATCTTCCATCTGACGTCTTATCAGGTTTTCTTATCCTTCAGGCAAGAGGGAAAGAAGAAACTGTTTTGCTGGCAAATGCTCTTCGATTTTTGCAGCTTTTGTGCTTGCAAGGAAAGGGGGGCTAGCCCAAGGCAGAACGGCTGTCCGTGCTGGGAACTTCAAACTGCCTTGTGCAGGACAAAGTAGGTCTCTCCCACTCTGCTCTAAGTTTTGTTTGATTTAATCTTATCACGAGCTGAACCCGTTTACTGCGAGGACAATAATTGCTTATCAACATTTTAGCTTCTTCTCTTTTTCTCCTCCGAAAAATTATTTACTCAGAGGCTTTTAAAATGGCGCCGAGCAGGCTGGTTTCTCCGGTAATAACGAACACTTTTTGCTAATTCTCACAAGACTTCAAAAGAATTCAAAACAAAAGAGATAGCTTATCACATGTTTTGGTTTCACAATAGAAGAATTTTACTCCTTCATTAACTTTGCTTATTCGGAAGTTAAATGGTGATGAATCTGTTGAACGGTCTTGTTACAATGTTTACTCACTGAAACTTTTGCCAAGCCTTAAACTTCAAAATAAAAGCCTCTTTACTTAAAGCTGCATATTTAGGCAATAGAGTTTTATTAACTGCAGGCAGACAAATTTTGAAATGGCCTCAAAACCAAATATTAACTTGAAGTCGTCACCCTCTACTTCCAGGGGCACATCCTCAGTGCCTGGTACAAAGCTGCAGCCTCCGCTTCCTACGCCCCCTGCTGGGGATGTGTTAACGAAAGAATTTTTTCTGAGTAATCTAAGCGAGGCTCTTAATGCACAGACAATTAAAATGGAAGATAAATTTAGAGATAATAGAGAGGAGAGAAAAGAGGAAATAAAAGAAATGAAAGAAGAAATTAAAAGTGAAATTAAAAGTGAAATAAAAGGACTTAAACAGGAGTTGTATGAGAAATTTGAGGCTAAGGTTGATAAAATTAGAGACGACATGCTGAGTCTTGTAACTGTATTAACAGAACATATTTCTGGAGTGGAAGATACTCTAGAGGTTCTTAATGATGCCAATGCTAACTTGACATTGAAAACAGAGGTGGTGGAACAAAAAGTGGAAAATGCTGAAAAAGAAATTATTATGATACAGTACCGACAAATGGAGTTCGCATTAAGAGTAAGGGGGCTGCGTGAGGAGAAACAGGAGAACCTGAAACAGATCCTATCGGAAGCTTTTGACCGCCTGATGGGAAGACCAGGGACCAACCAAGGCTGGCAAATTGACAAAGCTTACCGCGTTAACTCCTGGCTGGCAAAGCAGAAGCAGCTTCCTCGAGACATCGTTATATATTTTACTACAAGAGAGTTCAGAAATATGGTACTGCAAGCGTCTTATAACACTAAGCTTCAAATTGGCGGTCAAGACCTGGCTGTTTTGAAAGAGATACCACCTCAAATGTTAAGAGCCAGAAGAGACTACGCTTTTTTGGTCGAAGAACTCAGAAATCGTCAGATACAGTATAGATGGGATGCACCATTTGGCATCATATTTACATTTGATAAGCAAAGGTACCGCCTCAACTCTGTATGGAAAGCCCGAGATTTTTATTATAATATATTGAAGGCCGGATTAGTTAAAGATTGTATGATAAAATGGGCTCAAAATATTGAGGAACCAATAATGTTGGATACATGGGAAAGAATTTGGGTAAGAAATGTGAAATTTACACAAGCTCAAAATCTGAGAGAAAATTTTTACAAGATGTTTTATAGATGGCATTTAGATCCTAAAAAGTTGGCTTCTATATATCCGAATGTACAGCCTAAATGTTGGAGGTGTGGTTCTCTCGATGCTACATATTATCATATATGGTGGACCTGCCAAAAGGTTAAGGCATTTTGGATAAAAATATGGTGGGTCATGCAAAATGTTTTTAAAAAAAGGATAAAGTTTATTCCTCAGTTATTTTTACTAGGTATATGTACTGATTTTACAGTGGTAGAGACCAATTTGATTCTGCACCTGATAACTGCAGCAAGACTGTTGGTGGCGCAATATTGGAAGAAGGAAGACTTGCCTACAATCCAAGAATGGACATTGAAAGTAACAAACTTAGCTGAAATGGCTAAAATATCGGCATATCTCAAAGATCATTCAAATGAGAGATATAAACGAGACTGGAAAAAATGGATTGATTATATACAAAATAAATACGGGACTAAGAAATTCCAGTTAGCCTATGCTTAAGATCAGAAATGATTTAAACTGTTAAAAGTTAGTTCAGTAAGAAGAAGCTAAGTTCAATCTAGAATGTCATTAATTTCTTTATTTCTTTTTTCTCAATAGATTTTAGACTGTGTTAGTTAAAAATCCATACCGTGTACGGGTTCTGGGAAGTCGGGGGGGGAAGGAGGAGGGGGGATGGGGGGGGTGGAGGGAGGGAGGGGTACACACAACAAAAAAATTGTATTTCAATGTCTTAATGATTGACAAATGATGACATATTTGTGTTTGTTTTTTTTAAAGAAAAATAAAAAAGTTCTCTTAAAAAATGTTCTTTTTTCCTTCTGGTAAATTTAAGGGATAAAATGTTGGAAGCTTTTGGATTAATATCATCAGCAAAACTACACTGTCAATGTTTTGGCTAGCTAGGATCCTCACCTAATATTAAATAATCCTGCCTTTTTTATCCCTAGCTGTTATTAAGAGAACAAAACTAAACCATATGAATTGATGTTTTAACTGTTGAGCTGCATATGCAACTTTTGGATTGTATCCAACTCTTATCCAACTGTTTCTGAGAAGTCCAAGTGAAAGTAAATTTAATGAAATTTTAATATCACAGGTAACCAGATTCAACTGCTTAAAGTGAACCTTTATTGCTTTTTTGGGCAGGTGTTCAGAAATGTTATTTCAGAGATTTTAATATCATTTTCATTTTTGTCCAGTTTTCCTGTAAAAGAGGTTACTGCTTAAGAAAACACAGCTGATTTTTCCAAGATTTCTATTTTTTGTGGAAATTCACAATTAGTAATATCATCTGGAGCAAATAAACCAAATAATCATTGTTATTCAAGCACTATTATAGCAATAGCAGAGTTGAAGGAGCCAACATTGGCAAAGTGCAAGGAGCTTTTACTTCAAAGCTGATTATCATGCCAGCAAAACGTGTGCAAAATTTGTGCTGACATTTCTATATAAGAGAACTGAAAGGAAAATACCGCCTTAACTTTAATTCGAAAAGGGATGTTTTAATTAATGAATCACAAAAATAGTCCCTGTTGGTTTGTTACTTGCATTTATTTTTCCACATAAACACTACCACTTCCTGTATATTTCTGTTACCAATGGAGTAAGTTACTAATGGAGTAACTTCTAGTAATGGAGATGTTTCTTAAAGCTGTCACAAAAAACATTTACACTCTATCTTTGTAATGAGCTCCCTTACAGTCTTTTCTACCTCTTCATTTGAGTCAGATGCCTATTAAGGTATTTGATGAGTTTTGGGAAATGTACTAGAGAAATTGCATGGTTTATATTTAGATAGGGTAAAAAGTGAGAGCCAGCTTTACAATTTTATCTTGGATGGCTTGGAGGCCTGTCATTGTCATATAGTAGCAAAATCCGCTTCTTATGTTTTAAACTCTGCTTAATGTTTCAAAATTTTGAGCATTGCAATGTAGTGAGACAATAGTAATGCCAGGTTCGGGGTAGCTGTGATCTCCCCTGCCAAAGCCTGGAGGGTTTTTTTTTTTCTCCTTTAGGTGAAGCTTTTATAATGATATTCTATGGATTGATGCTTTGTTTCTCGGTTATAATGATGAGTCCATGTTTTGTCAGCTGTCACAATGCTGTGTAGAAATTTCTTACCAGGCAACAACTGCTGGCAATTTCCAACTCCTGAAGTTTTCATGTCTGTTGTCAGCATGTGAAAAACCCATATTGCAAAGGCCTCCGGATGTTGAAGAATGGTGACATAAATTAACCTTTCCTGGGACATGACATGGTTGACATCAATTTCTCTTTGAGTTATCTGCTGATTGTCTTTAATCAGTTTACCATCTGGTTCTTGTTGTGAAATTGTTGGTTCTTGTAATATGGCATCTACTTATTTTTTTAAAACACAGGTTCTCTCTTTCTAGTTTATCACCTATATATTTTGGTGATCCAGTGATACCTAGTGCTTGTGTCAACAGAGTAATTAACATAAATAACTGGCATTCCGGGTTAAATTGAATCCTTGAACAGTAAAGGGAACAAATAATAGGAACAAAACTTCCCATCAAGTGAAGTGCAAGAATAGATGCTAAAAAACATGTTAGAACTTCCAGTATGTCGATCCTGTTATCTGTTGACAACATGAAACATTGGATATATTACTATTCATTCAACTTTTATATGATCCCCTATGATGGATAAGCAATTAGTGATAGCTTTTCAGGTATGGGCTGGAAGGATTAAAAAATAGGAGAATCCCCTAATTCAAGGATGTCAAATTCAATTTCATTGACAGCCGCATCAGGGCTATGGTTGACTTTGGGGGGAGCTGGCCAGCCGTCACTGACTGGGTGGGTGTGGCCTACTGGGTGGTCATGGCCAGCTTGACACCACTCCCCAAACTGCTGGCATATTTCCTCTTTACATTGGGTAGACCGGGCTGAAGCCACCCTGGTCTGATGTTTCCTCTTTGTATTGGATAGACTGGGCCAAAACAACATGGGTTAGCCCCTTGCATTTTTGAGGACAGCCCCACGGGCAGGATCTACCTCATCACGGGCTGGATACAGCCTGTGGCCCTTGTGTTTGACACCCCTGCCCTAACTGGTAGCCATATACAAGTGGCCATTACTGTGATCAATTTGGAAAAAGATGTGGAAATTTGGAAAGGTATTTTTAAAAAGCGGCTACATTTCTAGTTGGTTTCCCAGGGGCTACAAGCAGCTGTTGTCCAGAAAAAAAAGATTATCTTTCCGGATAGCTGAGCACATACAGATAAAACAAGCTATTGTGTAATTAAGACCCAGAGATAAAGAAATAAAACAGACTGAGTGCAACTCATACCAAAAGATAAGAAAAACAATCTTCTTCCTTTGACACAAGGTTTAAAAAATTTTTTTTTCAGCTTCAGCATGATTATGGTATGATTTCTGAGTATAATATGGCTAAAAATTTGAAGTATTGAATATTCTTATATGCAACACTTTTAACTTTATTAAACATATTTCTGAGATGAATTTCCTTAGCATGGAAAACCATAGTATAAAGCTTTTTCTCTCCCCAGTTCTTTACATCAATGATTTCGGCTTTTTGTATCATTTATTCCTTACAGTTTATCTAGGAAACTTCATGACAAATTAATTGTATTTTTCAACTGCATGAAAGAGAAGCTGGAATGATCCCTTTCAATGTTCAGTTCTCAATCAAAGGCAATATTTTCTCAATTAAAGTTTCCATACGGTGATCTGGATGGTCTTGGCTTCATCTAGAAATTCATAACACAAAAATTAGCATGATGGAAGCCTTTTAATTCTTTTAGTAAATCAGCAATAAATGTGTCTTCTGATTTCTCACAGCTTATTCTAGAGAATACATTTTCAGCCACAGGTAATCTGGAAACTGTTGTATTAATTGTTTGTTTGATAGCGTTTATATCTTTTCCCATCACGAGGAGAATAACCATCACATCTTTCTCAGTAACTACTTAAACTGTCACCTTAATGAGAAGAGAAGATGGCAGAACTTTTTTGGACATCAGCCAGTCAGATAATGGACAAGGTCTCTCTGATAATCAACACACATTCAGTCACCTGCTCCTAGCTCCAATAGTAGCAATTAGCATAGTAAATAAA
Source organism: Thamnophis elegans (assembly GCF_009769535.1). Taxonomy (NCBI): domain Eukaryota; kingdom Metazoa; phylum Chordata; class Lepidosauria; order Squamata; family Natricidae; genus Thamnophis; species Thamnophis elegans. Next base: position 49,947,293 of record NC_045550.1, read on the forward strand.
CAGTTATCAGGACAAAAACCATAGGGGATGCTAATGAATGCTGTTACTTGTCTGAGTAAAGTGCCATCTTTGACCAGAAGTCAAATAGCTGTTCATTGTTTTGTTTTTAGATTAAGCTGAGGGGGGAAATGAAGCATGCCAATTTCATAAAAATCACTGCAGGATTTGTGGAGCTATGCTTCTGTAAATCAGATCTTTCAAAAGATGCGCCAAACACCTTTGGGCAACATTTGCACCACTGATACAAGGACCACACAAAGCACTGGTGTTTTTGGACAGCTGGTGAAAAATCAAGTACAGGACTCAGGAATACTGGCTGAGCAACCAGGGTAAGCAACTGCGGAAAAAGTTTTTACCCATCACAAATATGCAAAGATCATTATAACAGATCATTATTATTTTGTTTTCATTAGAAATCAAGTCCAAGGAGAAGAGAATACAGTGAAACTCGAAAAATTATAATATCATGCAAAAGTCCATTTATTTCAGTAATGCAACGTAAAAGGTGAAACTGATATATGAGAAAGACTCATTACATGCAAAGCAAGATAGTTCAAGCTGTGATTTGTCATAATTGTGATGGTTATGGCTTACAGCTCATGAAAACCCCAAATCCACAATCTCAGAAAATTAGAATATTGTGAAAGGGGCAATATTCTAGGCTCAAAGTGTCCCACTCTAATCAGCTAATTAAGCCATAACACCTACAAAGTGTTCCTGAACCCTTAAATGGTCTCTCAGTCTGGTTCAGTAGGAATCACAATCATGGGAAAGACTTCTGACCTGACAGTTGTGCAGAAAACCATCATTGACACTCTCCACAAGGAGGGAAAGCCTCCAAAGGTAATTGCAAAAGAAGTTGGATGTTCCCAAAGTGCTGTATCAAAGCACATTAATAGAAAGTTATGTGGAAAGGGAAAGTGTCGACAAGAAAAAGGTGAACAAGCAGCAGGGATGACTGCAGCCTGGAGAGGATTGCCAGGAAAAGGCCATTCAAAAGTCTTGGGGACTTTGACAAGGAGTGGACTGAGGCTGGAGTCAGTGCCTCAAGAGCCACTACACACAGACGGATCCTGGACATGGACTTCAAATGTCATATTCCTCTTGTGAAGTTGCTCCTGAACAACAAACAATGTCAGAAGTGTCTTACCTGGGCTAAAGAAAAACAGACCTGGTCTGTTCCTCGGTGGTCCAAAGTCCTCTTTTCTGATGAGAGCAACTTTTGCATCTCATTTGGAAACCAAGGACCCAGAGTATGGAGGAAGAATGGAGAGGCACACATTGCAAGATGCTTGAAGTCCAGTGTGAAGTTTCCACAGTCTGTGTTGATTTAGGGAGCCATGTCATCTGCTGACTTCATTTTCCAGCAGGAGTTCGCACCTTCCCACACTGCCAAAAGCACCAAAACCTGGTTCAATGACCATGGGATTACTGTGCTTGATTGGCCAGCAACCTCGCCTGACCTGAACCCCATAGAGAATCTATGGGGCATTGCCAAGAGAAAGATGAGAGACATGAGACCGAACAATGCAGAAGAGCTGAAGGCTGCTACTGAAGCATCCTGTTCTTCCATAACGCCTCAGCAGTGCCACAGGCTGATAGCTTCCATGCCACGCCGCATTGAGGCAGTAATTGCTGCAAAAATAATTGCCAAACCAAGTACTGAGTACATATGCATGCTTATACTTTTCAGAGGTCCGATATTGTTCTATGTACAAACCTTGTTTTATTGATTGCATGTAATATTCTAATTTTCTGAGATTTTGGATTTGGGGTTTTCATGAGCTGTAAGCCATAATCATCACGATTATGACAAATCATGGCTTGAACTCTCTTGCTTTGCATGTAATGAGTCTATCTCATATATTAGTTTCACCTTTTAAGTAGCATTACTGAAATAAATGAACTTTTGCACGATATTCTAATTTTTCAAGTTTCACCTATATCTAAGAAGAATACATCAGATCTAGAAAGAACAACATTCATCCAAATCAGAAATCACAAAGGTTAGTAGATCAGCACTGATTTACAATACAAAATAAAATATCCACAGAAGTAGAATTGAAAGACCTGCAAGGACAAAGAAATCAAAGCTTTGTCACAATTAGCTCAGACAGTAGAGACAAACCAGGGGGAGTCAGTAGTAGACAGGTCCAGCATCACTACTGAACCATTTTCATTCAAACCAGCAGCACTTTTCTTTAACTTCTCGTCAGAAAGAATATCCTCTACATGGATAACATAGCAACTGAAAAAAGAGTATTTGAGCATTTAGAACAGCACAGAAACAACTGAATTAGGTTGTCTTCATTGGAAATGGTTGAAAAAAGTTAGCACAAGTATTAAAATACTATAATATGAAATATCCTGCAAAAAACAAACCAAGTATTATATAGCATAGCTGCAGTTATAACTCTTAAGATCTTGCATTCGAAATCATCAAAGAAAAAAAATCCAGACATGCATCAGTCAAATGGAAGATAAAATAAATATATATGCTAAGATCAGATGCAGGCAAGCCAGAAGAGAAGAAACAAAAGAAGCCAAAGAAGAGGAAGACCAAAGAATATTTGATCAAGAAATGTCATCAAGATGGAAAGAAGATCAAGGAAGCCATAGCCAAAAATAAAAATAAAAACCAACAGATCATTAGGAGGTGAAGAAGCAAAGAAGAAGCTGACACAGTACAACCTGTAGTAATAGCAGAAAGTGGAGGAGAAAATGGCAAGGAAGTGTTGAAAGAAATGTCCTTCTGGGTTCAGTTCCAAGTGGGGAAAAAGACACTGGAAACATGGAGGCTGCTTGGAAAGATGGTTTTAATGGTGGACAGGACCACATGGTTTGAAGTCCTGGGGAAAAAGGTGATCACATGCTTCAAGATGTTGGGTGAAAAAGAAAAAGAGATGCTGAAAGTCCCTGATTTTATTCTCTCTCTGGACTTTGAGCTGGATCTTTTATTCCTATTGCTTGTCAGACTGCCAAGGGACCATGCAGGGGCAACTCTTTAGGCTGTGCTTTGAGTCCAAGTTTGGTTGCCCTGCTGGCTGATGTAATTTTCCCAGGTGCCTTGTGGTGAGTTTCTGTGGAAAATTAATCCTACCTTTGTCATGTAGAGTGGACTAGCTCAGGCTTTTTAATGGCCCATTGACAAAGGTGGGGGCAATTAAGGGTGAGTCTGTTTCCTGCCTAAAAACATGTTTCTCCATTTCTTCTCCAGGGAAATATAATATTCTGCCTTTTCAATATTTTCCAGGATATTTCATTTTTCTAGGAGATGGGTGGGTTTTAACTTCCTTCAGAAGGTGATGACCAGGGGAAGATACTGCATGGTTTTGATTGAAATTTATGACTGTTCTACAGCAAGTCTTTCAACAAAAGAGGCAGTAGCAGGCAAGTATAGGCTAATTACCTGCTTTCCAACAATTTTCAAATTGCTCACTGGTGTGATAGCTGAAGCACTCCACCAGCATCTAGCTAAAAGCAAACACTTACCATCATAAATATCAGAGGAACAAAGAAAATAATCTCCTAATGGACAAGTTGTTTTCCAAAAAATATAAGAGAATGAAGTCCAATTTATTGAATGTAGCTTGGATTAATTACAAGAAGACATTTGACTCCGTGTCCATGACTGGATAATCAAGTGTCTAGAAAGACCAGGAGTCAGTGCAATGGAAAACACAGTTGCTGGTCAATGATGATGGACTGGGAGAGGTTAATGTCAAGAGACAAATCTTGCAAGGAGATTCATTATCATCCCTCCAGTTTATGATTGCATCAATTCTTCTAATTAACAATATTTTGTACAAGTCAGGCCATGGTTATCAAACATCAAAAGCATCTGACTACCCCATCTCCTTTATATATACAACCTGAAGCTTATGGAAAAAAGAGCATTTGAAATAGAATCACTGCTTAAACCTGTCCGTATATGAAGTCCATATTGAAATGAGATTTGGATTGGATAATTGCTATGTTTTTTTAACCGAAACATTTTTTAAAATAGTGTGCTTTGAAAGTAATTATAAAATGGTATTACAATAAAAAGAGCAATTTTGTTTATTTTTTTTAAACCTTTAAAAATACCATAACATAAATGCACTAAATGATCTCTCTCTCTCTCTCTCTCTCTCTCTCTCTCTCTCTCTCTCTCTCTCTCTCATCATCTATCAATCATCTATCATCTATTTCTCTATTACTCTAATCTAATCTAATCTCGCCAGTTTTTGTTTTTTTTTGTTTTCTTCCTTTCTGCCCATAGGATATTCATGAACCAAGAACCTGATAGGTAGCTAATTAGACATCCTGGCAACTATATAAGGGATTCCCTTAACTAAGTTGCCAATAATGCTTTTTCTTAAATTGCCATATAAGCAAATGTCTAACTATTGCAGGGTCTTAAGGGGATGCATGCATTTTAACAAACAGTAGAATCATTAAGAGTCATTATTTTGCTCAGATTAGCAACTTCTTGGGACTCTTTTACTTTTTTTGTAAAAAAAAAAGCCTATAGGGAGATTATTCATTTGGAGTTTGGACTTCACAGTAGCAAGAAAGAGGAATAAATATTTAATCGCATGGCAAGTTAATGAATGATTTGTTTGTGAATTCAAATAATGTAGTGTAGTTTTTCCTCCTGTCAGACATAGTAGGCAGTGCAAATGTTCTGAATTATTTAATACACAAGATCTGTATGTTCTTTCAATCTGTTGTTTTTAAAAAACTGAAGTCATAAAAGTAATTAATGTGACATCTTCTAAAACTTGCTATAATTTCAAGAAACTTGCAGGAAGTGTCTTAATTATTTTTGAAAGATCAATATGTCTGCAGTCTTTTTAAAAGGTAAGTTATGGTGAAAGATCTGCCTGCAGATTATTATTTTTTAAAGAAAAGTTACCAAGACTATCTCATCAAAAGTTCCCTATTTATTTTGAGGATGCATGAAGTATTATCAATCAAGACACATTCGGAATTTTCTAGGAAACATTTATTTTTCTTGGTGGAATTTTATTTAGTATAATTTGATGAGAAATGCATTAACATTTCTAGAAACTTTGGTTATAAGATCCAATGTAATTTGAAAAATATCACTTTTAAAGGCCTTATCAGCATTTTGGGGGGTGGATGGGGAGAATTATGTTTAAAGAGAAAAGTAAAGTCTTCAATTACATTTAGACTTTACAAGAGGTATTATGATTTAAGCAATTCAGTAGGAAACCTGCTTTACTTAAATTGTTGGCTTGTAGGGTTGCAACATAAATTTAGAATTTCTTGCCTTAGTAAGACACAATTTTATTAAGATGAACTTAAATGATACTAAAAATGGATTCTTGTCTATATTAGCGGTAAAAGTCTAAAACCTAATGCATCAACCACTGCAGTGGTGGGATTCAAATTTTTTTTTTTACTACCGGTACTGTGGGCATTGATTGGTGGATGTGGCATGGCTTGGTGGGCGTGGCTTGGTGGGAATGGCAGGGGAAGGATACTGTAAAATCTCCATTCCCTGCCCACTCCAGGAGAAGGTTCCTGCAAAATCCCGATTTCCTCCTGAACAGCTGGGACTTGAGAGGCAGAGATGGGGGCAGTGCCAGTGAGAGATGGTATTTACCAGTTCTCAGAACTAATCAAAATTTCCACTACTGGTTCTCCAGAACTGGTCAGAACCTGCTGAATACTACCTCTGAACCACTGAAGCTACAATATTTGAATATATGAGAAGAAACATACAAATCAAGGTTCCCCAAATGGCAGAAAACAGGTCTGAGTGAGACAACCTCTTAGTGATCAAGATGTAGCCCAAATGGAGACTTCTAATCTTTGGGCTACAGGCATCCTCAGGATCAATTGTGTGGCCCTTTGCCAACATCATGTTGTCAAAATGTGGTGGAAAATAAGTAGTTTTCATTACTATATGTGCACAGGAATGACTTGGAAAATTCTCACACAATGGCCTCACGTTGCATGGCTTTCTTTCTGTGGCAAAGAGGTGGTCTGCTTACTCTTGTGAAGAATTTGTCCTTAAAGCAGAACATTCATTGCAATGCAGTTCAAATGATATGGCCGGAAAATGGTATTTGGCATTGTAGAGCGCAATACAACTTCCTGTGCAGACATTTGAATGAAGAAGGAACCTGAAAGATATCAATGATCCATACTCTCAGCTGGCTGAGGTACTCTGGGAGTTGAAGTCCACAAGTCTTAAAGTTGTCAAGGTTGGAGACCCCTGATCTATAGGTCTCCACCTAGCGTGTTGTAGGGTTCCTCCCCTGCCTTCCATCTACCTGTAAAGCTTTGTGCTTCCTTGGCAATTTTGGCTTTGTCTGTCAGAGGTAACAAACAGCACCAATAGAAGAGAATGTATCTAACTCAGGGTTAAACTGGGGAATTCTTGGGGGGCCTCTGAGCTTGGTTGTTTGTTTGCAGACATTGATTACCAAACTAGGTAACATTATCTGTGCTAGTGAGTGTAGTGTTTGCTACCTGTTTATATATAGTAGCTGCCCTGCCAGTGTTGGTCTTTTCTTTATTTCCCTGAATAGGGTCTTGTTTTTTGGTTCACTCTTACAACTGTTGCAGTATTCCCGTGGTCACATGATCAACATTCAGATGCTTGGTGGTGACTTATATTCATGATGGTTGCAGTATCCCAGGGTCATGTGATCACCTTTTGTGACCTTCTGACAAAGTCAGCGGGGATGCCAGATTCACTTAACAACCATGTTAACTAACTTAGGTATGTCAGTGATTCATTTAACAACTGTGGTCAGAAAAGTCATAAAATGGGGCAAAATTCTTTTAACTCTATTGCTTAGCAACATAAATGTGGGGCTCAATGGTGGGCTCAAGTAGAGGACTACATACATATGCACAGTTTTGATGAACTACTACTGTACCTTAGCAAAGTTTACATGGATATCTTCAGTTTTAACTTGGGAATTAAAAAACCGGAAATGCAAATGAATTCTTTTGAAAAAGCATTATGTATATAGCATCAGTCCATGTACACCAGTAGAGTCAAACTCGATTTCATTGAGTGCCGCATCAGGGTTGTGTTTGATCTTGGAGGCTGGGGTGGGCATGACTGGGATTGGCATGGCTGGGATGGGTATGCTGGGTTGGGTGGGGACAACTCAACATCACTCATGTCGGGGGTGCCTTTGGTGGCTCAAGCGCTCTGCCAGCAAAAACAGGCTCCCGAGCTTCAATTTCAGCTGCAATGGCTTCCTGCAACCCTATGCTAGAGAAAACGGAGCCTAGGAGGGCCACTTCATTTTTCCTGGCAGAAGCACTTCAGGACGGTGCTTCGCTGTTTCCAGGGTGGCCCTATAGGACAGATCTAAGCACCCTGTGGGCCAGATAGAGCCCCTGGGCCTTGAGTTTGACATCCTGGATCAGTGGTGGGTTGCAGGCGGTATGCCCTGGAGCACCGGATACAATTCTGGTACGGTGCTCCGGAGGGCCCACCCACCCGCCCGAGCTCCTTACCTGTCTGTTAAGCGTTTGGCACTTACGCGTCCAACCATACCAATTGGAATGGGATCCAGAACCCACCACTGCCCTGGATGTACACTGTTCCTTTTAGTTATGAACAGTCCTTTAAATATTATCATGTTCTAATCAAGCTTGGCTACTTGATATAGTCAAATCTGGAATCAAATTATTTCTTCAGTACATTACTCTCAATGCAGGAAACTTACATGTTACACTAAGTTTGTTTTGCGGTGGCTAAGCTAACAAGCTTTCTTCAAAAGGTAGGATTTGTGTATGTGTGTGTCTGGGGTGGGGGAGGATGCTTTCTCTCAACTTAACTGTGAGGATAAATAAGGAACTATTGTGAATATGCCAGTTTGAACTGCTTAGAGAGGTGACAGAGTGTAATTATAAGGAATTCATAAATTTCTTCTATTTGGCTTGTCATTACTAAACCTTTCTGCCAAAACCAGACCTTTCCAGCAGAAAAGAAAGACAAACGATAATTATGCAATCACATTGTCTTGTAATGTGACTTGTAGCATATAATCAGGGAAGATTTGCTGCTCTAAATATCTATTAAAAAGAGTCCTGGGTACTTTCTGTTCCGGCAAGGTGTCCATGAGCTAAAGAACAGCAGCTTGTTTGCAGTGTGCTAAACTTGGAGACAGATACTTTTAGTAATAATACTATATTATCATTCTAGGATGATTATTGGAGGAAGAAACCAAACTAAATATATTGACTGACAAATGTTTTTAATTAGAAGTAGATAACAAATGGAGAGAGGAAGAGAGAGAGAGAGAGAATTCCAGCTCATTTCTATTCTTTAGTTCTCCTAAAAGGTAAATAGTACTTATTCTCAAAGTTTTAATTTTTTAATTAAAAAAAAACCTGATTCCTTCAGCTTTAATTTAGTGACAATACAATTTAGATATAATTAAATTGAAATGGTGAGTTAAAAAAAGTCATTTCTGGCTTTTGAACTGAAATTCAGTACCGGTGTGGTTTTTATTCAGTTTTCCATGCAATTAATTTATGCACCTTCCAACTGCTTAACAATAGCATATTCTTCTTCAATATATAGAAATATATGCTCTTAACCCAGGGGTTCCCAATCTTGCTGGCTCTGCGGACTGGCAGTGGTGACAGTAACGGCAGTGGTGGGAGAGAGGAGGGTTTTGCAGGCACGTGCCAACTTGCACAAATGCAACTTTGCACACATGCGCTTGCCTGTCACTTGCCCGGCCTGGCTCCCAATGGCTATGGCCCAGCATTGGGCTGTGGACCCAGAGTTGGCAACCCCTGTTCCAGAGATGGTATTCTATTTTCTTCACTACCGGTTCGGTAGCGGGAGCATGCACAGAAGGTTCTTGATGATGTCAATGTAGATGGGTGGAGCCTCGCACCGCTGCCACTACCGGTTACCCGAACTGGTGCAAACTGGCAACATACCATCTCTGCCCTGGTCTAACTCTTATAGTTATGATGATGATGGCAATGACAGTGTGTGAGGAAGGCATACTCACTGAAGATCAGTTGATATTCTAGCAAAGGGGATATGCAACTTTGGCAGTTTATGTTTCAACATAGAGAGCTAGTTATCCTTAATCCACAGTCTAGCTTCAAATATAAGATTAAGATTAAGATTTAGTTTATTTGTATGCCGCCCTTCTCCGGGAGGGACTCAGGGCGGTGAACAACTCAAAAGGGGAAAAGGGGATACAAACACAATACACGTAATTAAAATACACAAGAGTCATACAGCCATACAAGTCGAGAGGGGAGGGGAACTCATCAACCCCAGGCCTGCCGGCACATCCAGGTTTTGACGGCTTTCCGGAAGGCCTGGAGAGAGGTGAGGGTCCGAATCTCCGTGGGGAGTTCATTCCAAAAGGTCGGAGCTGCCACAGAGAAGGCCCTCCCCCGGGTGGTAGCCAGATGACATTGGCTGGTAGACGGAACCCGGAGGAGGCCGACCCTGTGCGATCTAACGGGTCTATGGTAGGTAATTGGCAGCAGGCGGTCTCTCAAGTACCCAGGTCCAATACCATGAAGGGCTTTATAAGTTACGACTAGCACTTTGAAGCGTATCCGTAATATATAATCACATCTCTTAAAGTAATAGAACACAATTATCAACTTTTTTTTTACTATGACCAAAATGGTAGCCCATGTAGTAATGCTCCATTGCCATGCCTGTGAAATCTTCTGATTAAGCCTTGGAGAATACAGTCCCTTGTGACTCAGTTTGTAGTTTGAATTATGCCGCTGCTACACCATCTTTGGTAAAGAACTAGTAGTTCTCATTCTATACTTCTCTAAGGTATATTTTATTTCCATCTGCCAAGTTTCAATTTTGAGGATATCTAGATTCACTGATGGTTTACGTTTATCAGTTTGCAGGCAAAAAAATTGTAGCACAGATGGGCAGCAATGAACAAAAGCTGCTAAGTGTCCATCATTCCCAGCTCAAAATTTCTGTGCTGATTGAAAATTGTGCAACTGGGAAAGACACATTCTTAAAAAAACATATAATAAGAAAAGTAGACATATAAATAAAAGACAACAAGTTTTCAGATTTCCAAGATCTGAATGGAAGAAATTATGAAATATGAAGATAGAGAAATGTGACTAAGATCAGTTTTAGACTGATTTTCACATCATTTGAAGGGTGAGGCAAAGGATATCTATCTATCTATCTATCTATCTATCTATCTATCTATCTATCTATCTATCTATCTATCTATCTATCATCTATCTATCCCATCCCATCCCATCCCATCCCATCCCATCCCATCCCATCCAATCCAATCCAATCCAATCCAATCCAATCCAATCCAATCCAATCCAATCCAATCCAATCCAATCAATTCTCCTGTTAAGGGATATAGGAAATCTTAATGTGCAAACTGTTCCTGATAGAATGCTGTGCATAAAAAAAATCTATTTATTTTTATTAGTGTTCAATCAATTTGTCAACATAGAATTTTTTTTAATGTTGGTTTCAAAGTAAATCTTAATACCTTTACATTGGTTTAGTTGCAAGATTTGCAAATTATGTATATGGGGTCCTGTTCATTTTTGTCCAGTTACCGCTGCATATATTTTCAACTTCCGCAATTCTTCTTTTCCATCAAGTACCAAGAAGAAAATAAGAGAACTTATTTAAGACTGAAAATTATGGATAGCTAAGCAGACTGCAGAGGATGAAAACATCTGGAACAAAAAAGATCACCAGCAGTAACACTGACTACCACTTCCAACAATAGGATAAATTCAATACCACCAACAGAACTTCAAAGGAAATTTTTAAGTACACTGAGACTATAATAAAAACAGAAAACTTTCTTCCTATGGGAAGAAAACTTCTGAAAAACTGCAAGGCAGATTTTATCACAGCATAACTCAACAAAATTGTTGTTCATTTATTCTGCTCCTTCTTTCACATGTTGCTTTATGACCCTCTGTTTTTATAATACAATGAGGGACACTCTATTGGGAGACAAGGTTCATATTTTTCATGTTTACTTACAACTTCTTCCTCTCTGTCAGGGTTGTCATTGTAAGAATCTGCAAACTTTTAACTCTAGTGCAGTTCTCCCACAGATTGCCAATACTTGTCAATCTACTTTCTGTTCTACGCATAGAATGTTCTGTCTTGTGTAGAAAGAATATTTATAATGAAATCAAAAACTTGGAAAACATAACTGATCTATTTTTTTGGACTTATTTATTTGTTAAATTTGGAAGGCTGCTCAATTTCACACCATTTCTGGACAGCATGCATGATTAAAAACAGATTATTAACCTGAATAATTTTTGTGATTTATCAGCAGGTAGAATAAATCAGGACAAAATGTGAAAACTTTCCATGGATCTATCCCGTGTAAGTTTAGTTTAAAGTGTTCTAGCAACAGCATATACTCAGGATGTTAGCTGAACCTAACTACAAAATATATAGTGAAATCTTTCTTGTTTTCCCATCCTTTTCTCAGTTCCAACTGTAATCTTAGACTTTTCTGATAGCTCCTGTATTATAGAAAGCAACGAAGTATCTGAGTTAATAATGAATGCCTTGAACTATAATGATTTGAAGCTCACAACTTGAGTTATGCATAAAAACCCACTTAGAGGACTTTGGATCAAGGTGTTAAAAAGTATGGGAGACAAAATAAGCCAGAAGCTTTCTATTGGAAAAGAACAGATCAAATAGCAGAAGACAATAAAAAAAAACTCTGGGTAAATTTCTGTCTGAACAGTAGAAGAATGCTACACTTACATTGTAGAAAACTTACTTTAAATTTTATATAGATTGCCACTATCTGTGATGAGGTCAGCACCACACTGTGGGTTAAAAAGTATTTAATTTTAATTTTGTAATGTCAAGTCTTTGTGAGATACAGGTTGTCCTGAATGTTCTGGTGTTTATCCTGTTAATCAGAAAATAATAGCAAGGTTTTGTTCCCTGTGTGTGTACAAAATTGTCTGTACAGACTTTGAAAGTGCAGGACTTTGAAGCTATGACATAGTATAATGGTAGTGATGGGGATTACTATCTATTGCAATATTAGAAAATGTGTAACCTTTTAACTTCATGGGTCCTGGCATTTATAAGCAAATATAATGAATACTTCTAAACTACCTTGATATACTTTAGGGCAGTGGTTCTCAACCTTTCCAATGCCACGACCCTTTAATACAGTTCCTCATGTTGTGGTGACCCCCCCAACCATAAAATTGGTGTCTCGGTCCTAAGACCATTGAAAATATGTGTTTTCCAATGGTCTTAGGTGACCCCTGTGAAAGGGTCATTCGACCCCCAAAGGGGTCCCGACCCACAGGTTGAGTACCACTGCTTTGGGGTTATGATATACAGTAGAAGTGAATAATATATATGGCCAATGGTGCAGGATGATGGGAGCTGGAATATAGAAACATCTGAGAACCAGATATTGGCCATCTCTGATTCAAAGTTTCTCTTTGTATGAAATGCTTTGAAATTAGTTGTAGACACACTATGCTTTGGTTTAATAAGGCATATTGAAGAAAGTAATATAACATATTTGCAACTGTATAATGAATTTTCTGCTACTTAGGCAGAAAAATGACAAATGTATTTACTAATTTATATTCTTTGTGACTCTTGTGATGAAAAACTACACACACACACAAACACACCTTTGAACTTTAAAAAGTTTACTGTTTGAAGCTATCAAAATGCAAAAGAGAATGCCTAAATGGAATGAATCATTGTTTTTTACAATGGGCAAGCTCTAAAATGGATTTTACCCTTAAACCATTGAAGGGAAAGAAAATGAGACTTTTGAGATAGTAATATTCCAAAAACATGTTAATAAATTATCTTCGCATTATGTTTCATTTTTCCTCAAAGTAGTAAGTAAATTTTGTAATTGTGAGATTATTAACGTTTTCTCCTGTATCAAATTAAAGCTACATATTAGTGTTGAGCTTTGTTTTAATTACCATTTTTCCTGCCACAATATAGTTTTTGAAATAATAATTTCAAATCAGGGTTATATAAGAGGGTTTATATCTATTTGTCAGAGAAACTCCGGTCATACCTAATAGACAGCTTTCCAGGGTGGTTTGAAGATGGTTCAGTGAAAATCAAAACTGATGAGCATGGCAAAATGAAGAGACAAGGGCAGGATATGGGATGACCAACAAGTGCCCCAGAAAGTTGCTCCTTGCAAGGAGATCATAAAACAGTGATCTTTGGTAGATTAGTGATCTAGGAGATGAGGGAATATCTTGATCAAACTGCACTAAGTGCTTTTGAAAAGTTGGGTATTTGCTTTGCTTATCTGTTTGGAAACTGCTTGTTAACTGTTTTTCTGCTATTAAGAATCTTTGGATTGACAACCTTTATTGCATCAGATAACTCACCTTCAATTCTTAGGTAAAGAAGTTTTAAGTAAAAGCTTAAAAACTTGAAAAAATGTTTGTTTGGAATAAATAGCAAAAGTTACAAAGAGATAAAAGCTTTAGATAAAGTTGAAATAAGATTTTGGAATTAATGATAAGGAATCTTTCCCATAATAAAATGCTCTTTGGATTTTTTTAAATAAAAAAATAATGAGACTTTAAAAATTGGACATTAGAGAATACTAGTGAATTGAAGATTACAATTAAGGAAGAATACTCAAATCCGACAATTACAGAATGATGCAAAATATTTGACTAAAATTGTTAATAATTGTAATGAAGGTGAGGGGCTTTTTATCTTTTTCCTTTTTCTTTCTTTTTTCACTTTCTGCTTTTTAAAAAATACTTTTCTGTTTGTATTAGTTTTTACTGTTATAATTATAATTCTGAGTAAATTTACCGTATGGGAACATGCTGTTGGGTAGAAATAGAAACTTTAAATTTTCCCGGATTCCATTCTATTAAAGGGAATGGTTATCTATATAAATTACAACCTTGCCTGAACTCTCACTCTTCTAGTCTCTTGTTTTAGTGTATCAGAGGGAAGTATCTCCTTATTCTGAGGTAATATTTGGTGCAGCTGGATTCTGCAAATAGAAGAGAGAAGTGTCATTCTATTCTTTGCCTTGGGCAGCAAAAGCTCTATTATATATTTTCAGGAGTGAGTAGAACCTGCAATTGGTAGAAAGAAAGTTTCCAGGGACTGTGCTCACAGAATAAGTTCACAGTATAAGCTAGCAGGAAATTGGCAGTGGATTCAATGGGATGTAGATACTAAGAAGAAAGGACAATTGCTGGACAAGTGTGTCCTGAGGATTTCTCTGCACTGATGTGAGTAATTAAAAAGAAACTTTCTTAAATAACAGCATATTGCTAAAGAAGTGCATTCCAAGAAGTGCTTTGCAAGATTGGTTGGTTATAATATATCTTTATTTCAGCAAAGCATTTTACAAAATATACCATGATAGCCCAATTAATACATTTATTAAGTGTAAAGGTAAAGGTTCCCCCAGTGGTGGGTTTCAAATCTTTTTAGAACCTATTCTGTGGGTGTGGCCTATTTTGTGGACGTGGCTTGGCAGTCATGTGACCGGGCAGGTATGGCCAACTTGACATCACTCATGCATGCTTAGTCGCATGACCACCACCCCCAAGCCATGTGACAAATGTTTTTGGAACTCCTATGAAAGGGAGGGGGAAGAGAGGGGAAAACCTCCCAAAAATAGACAACTGGAGGATTAAGGGCCGAAATTAGGGAGATTGGAGAAGGCAGGACAGAGGGGAATCCAGTAGAAAGCTATCACACGCTTGGGAAAGAACTTTGGGAGATCGGAGGAGGCAAGACAGAGGGGGATCTAGTAGAAAGCTATCACACTCTGGAGAAAGAACTTTGGGAGATCAGAGGAGGCAAGACAGAGAGAAATCCAGTAGAAAGCTATCACACTTTGGGGAAAGAACTTTGGGAGATTGGTGGAGGCAAGACAGAGGGGAATCCAGTAGAAAGCTATCACACGCTGGGGAAAGAACTTTGGGAGATCGGAGGAGGCAAGACAGAGGGGGATCCAGTAGAAAGCTATCACACTCTGGGGAAAGAACTTTGGGAGATCGGAGGAGGCAAGACAGAGGAGAATCCAGTAGAAAGCTATCACACGTTGGGAAAAGAACTTTGGGAGATCGGAGGAGGCAAGACAGAGGGGAATCCAGTGGGAAGCTATCACACGCTGGGGAAAGAACTTTGGGAGATCGGAGGAGGCAAGACAGAGGGGAATCCAGGAAAAAACTCCTGAGGTTGCCTCTGCTGTCTGGTGGATTGTGCCACTGGTCCTCTCCATGCTTGTCCGTTCACCACCTCCACTCCCAGGTATGGGACTTGACACCGAATTGGGCTAGGATAGTGCGGACTGGCGGGGGAGCAAGCGATGGAGCAGCTTCTGGACGGGTGTGGGTGAGCGAGGAGCGACAGGACAGGGCCGGGGCATGCGTTCCGGAAGTTACTTCCGGGTCCATTTCACCGTTCTCCCGATCTGGTGTGAACCAGCAGAAACCCACCACTGGGTTCCCCTCGCACATATGTGCTCTAGGGGGTGGTTCTCATCTCCATTTCAAAGCCGAAGAGCCAGCACTGTCCGAAGACATCTCTGTGGTCATGTGGCTAGCATGACTAAATGCCAAAGGCGTGCAGAATGTTGTTCTCTTCCCACCAAAGGTGGTTCCTATTTTTCTACTTGCATTTTATACATGCATTCGAACTGCTAGGTGTAAAGTACCCTAACGATGCCCTCTTCATAATAAGCGACCCAATATTGTAATACAAAAAGCAGTGATTTATTAGTAGCTTCATTAGGCATTCTTCATTAGGCATTCCTTATTCGCAGCCATCTTTTTTGCTTTCTTCATCTGCTTTTGAACTTTGCCCGTGTTTCTGTCCTCCCTTCAGCCTGTCATAAATCATTTTATCCAATAGCTTCATTCATTTCAACCCAGCTACTGTAATCTGAGATTTGGCCCTGGTGCCGCTCTGCATGGAATGTCAACACAGAGAGTTGACACTAGGTTGGCAGAAGCTGAGACAAGTAATGGGACCTCACTCTGTTACGCAGTGCTAGGGATTTGAACCGCCGAGCTGATTAAACTCAGCTTCTTAGCCACTGAACCACAGTGTTAAGCAGATAATTAAGCAGATAATATGTAGCTGGCTCAAAATCAGGGGTCTAAGAGGCTCATCTGTGGTTCCTCATTAAACTGAAAGTATACATTGAATTGCTTACCAGAAACCTCAGTCTTCAACAGTTTCATTAAGGGATGAAGAGTACAGGGAACATGTACTAGATTCGCAGATGACACCAAACTGGGTAAAATAATTAATATTCTAAATGAACAAAACATATTTCAAAATTATATTTTTATGCTAATAGACAAAATGTGAAGTTTTTCAGCCAGGAAATGGAAACCTAATGTACAGTTACAGGATGGCTAGGAATATTAAACGTGTAAAGGATATTGGAATTGTCTGAGATCACAATTTAAATTTTAGTTAGCAGTATGTAATGGCTATTATGAAAATTAATGCATCTTTAGGCTCTATCAATACAAGTGTAATTTCCAAAACATCAGAAATAAGTTTCAGCATATTCTTCACTTGTCAACTTGAGAATTATGTTCCAGTCTGGGCACCATATATTTTTTAGAATATTCAGACATATTTAATAATATATTTAAACAAGATGGAGATGAACAAAGATTGATCAGAGGAGTGGAAATATAACATTATAGGGAGAGATTGGGAGAATTAATAGTGTTTAGCTTTTAAGATGACTAAAGGGAGATTTTGCAGCAATATTTGAGAACCTGTTATCTAAGAAAATTACATGCATACCTGGTCAGAGCAAGGTACATAAGGTATATACCAGCTAAGTATGGGAAAGCCTCCTTATTGGTAAAAAAAACCCCACTGTTTCTTAAAAAGAGAAACAAAACAAAATAATTCAAGCTACTTTAGGAAAAATGAAAAATGGTCCCAGTATGGATTAAAAGCTTTTCTTCTCAAATAAATCATTCAGCTTCCCAAATGAATCATCTACTTCAACAACTCCATTCAAGGCTAATTGGAAGTTTGTGGTAAGGCTGGTCCAATGGTGTTAACAGGAAACAGTAGTTTTTGGTGACAATGATTGATGGTTAGCAGAGAATGAATGGCCCTCCCCTTTTCTTCTTCTTCTTCTTTCCCCATGTTTTTTCCATTCCCAAATGGAAGTGGATAGATGGGCTTTCTACTGAAAAAGACAATATCATTAGTACAGCTCTGAGGAAATAGCAATAGCAATAGCAGTTAGACTTATATACCACTTCATAGGGCTTTCAGCCCTCTCTAAGTGGTTTACAGAGTCAGCATATTGCCCACAACAACAATCCGGGTCCCCATTTTACCCACCTCGTAAGGATGGAAGGCTGAGTCAACCCTGAGCCGGTGAGATTTGAACACCTGAATTGCAGAACTGCAGTCAGCTGAAGTAGCCTGCAGTGCTGCATTTAATCACTGCGCCACCTTGGTGCAGTCTGAGCCATGATAGTTCCCCATAGAATCTGGCAGAAGGGCTGATTACTGGCATTGTGAGAATGGTAGGTCCCAAAATCTTATTAAAGTAGTGATGGAAAAGGCACTTTAGAGTCACAGTGTCAAGCAGTAATGGGGTCCTATCATTTATTATGAAATGTGATCTTGATCAATGACTAGGAGAAGGAGAATACATGAATACCACATATATACTATACCTGTGATATAATAGTCCCTTGGGTTCAAAGAAGACAAGTCATTGTGCATTTCATCTGTGAACAAAGATGGCTCTGCATTTCCACTGCAAGTTCAAAATCTAGCACAATGCCTTTGCCAGTAAAGATGTCAATTCTATTCAATGAACTTCTTCTGACTTACTTCATGGCAAATATCATGTCTGTGGTACTCTTTTCTGGCTAAAAGCCACACTGCACCTTTGAGAGGTTTCTTTCTGAGATTGGGTCAAGTCTGTTCTGGAGAATGCAGAAAATGATCTTGCCTGGGATGGGTAGCAGTGAGATATCCCTGTATTTCTGCAGTCTGGCTTTCCTTGTTTTTATAGAGAACCACAATGAGGACATCACATAAGTCATTGGGCATCTCCTCTGTGGACCAAAAAGCTTCCAATACGTGTTGAGAAATGCCTGCAAGATGTTTGGGTCTGGTGCTTTGCAGACCTCAGCAGGAATGTCATCCCGTTCTTTATTTTAGCTCATTTTCAAGATTGCTTTCTTGATCTTATTAGTCTCCCTATAGAGAGAGGTCTAGAACTTCTAAGACTGTTGTAAGACATCTTGATGATCAACTGTGGATGGTCTAATGCCGTGATGGCGAAACTATGGCACATGTGCTGGAAGTGGCATGCAGAGCTAGTTCTTCAGGCATGCCAGCCATTGCCCATTGCTCATTTGGATTCCAGCGCATACGTGCATGCTGGCCAGCTGGACTTGGCATGCACATGCATGCCAGAAACTGGAATACCAGATAACCGGCACACATGTGCATGCTGGAAACTGGAAGCTCAGCTCTTTCAGTTTCGGTCGCTCCCCTGCATGCATGGTGGGGAGCTGCTTTTCCAGTTTCCGGCACTCTCCCCTGTGCGCACTCGGTGCCAAAAAGGTTTGCCAACACTGGTCTAATGAGTATGTTGGAAAAGTTGAAAAAGTATTCAGCCCAGTAGTTTTTCAGTTCTTTCTCATCTTTGCTAAGGCTTGACCCATCAGATGACAGTTAAGAGGAAGTGTCCTGATTTAGAAGGATTATAAACAGTCTTTATGATGCTGAAGAACTCTCTGGTGGCACGCATGTCTGCATAGTGTCCCAACTGATGAGCCTTCCTCTGCCACCACTCATCCTGCATTTATCACAGTTCTGTCCATACTTTGGACTGCAGGAGCTTAAACTTATCTTTCTTTGAGGCAGATGATGGATTGTCCTGCCAGCTCATCTTTACAGTGGCTTAATTCATGTTCATGCTAAGAATGGTTTTCTGTTTTTATGAACACATGAGAGGCTCCCCAGCTGCATAATTTCTCTGACATTTTTCTCCATTAATAAACTTTTCTTATGAATGTGCATAATATAAAGTCTTGTATGCCTCCTTAGTGAGCATTCTTGCTCTTCTGTGCATGGGCCCGGAGAAAAATGATTAGCAATGAGCAAATCCCTCGGTTTAATTTGAAAGTAGGTCACCAATTTCTATATGAATATGGTGATAGCTAGCGAAAGAGTTTTGCATCAGTTCACTAAAACTGGCTGTATATCATGTTTTCCAAATTGTTCATCTGGTCTTGAGTTTTGAAATTGCTACTCAGGCGAGCCCAGCAAATGCCAGAAAGAGGTATTGCAAGGCTTCAATCATGATGGGTCAGATTGCAAGTTGAGTCTCGAGGGACCATCCGTCTCAGAATATGTTTGACAATGTCTCGGGAGCTACAAGTTTTGTGCAAAGAATTTATATACTGTGGTCCTTGTTAGCATTCCGATGGCCTATATTTTTTTTTATCATTTCCATTTATAGTGAGGTTAAGAAAAATGAGCCTGAAAAGTAATCATGAAACCTGGATTAAATGCAAATTAGAATACTTCATACAATAACATTTCAGGAGTTATTAGAAAATAGCAGGGGGTTGGGTAGGACTTAAAGATTAGCAGATCTGCCTTAATGCATGAAGTTTTTTTTTAAAGCCTTTTTCTATCTCATTCCTTCTGTGCTTTAACTTCTATGAATAGAAATTCTTTCAGCTACTTTAAAGTGTTTGATAGAGTGTTATGGCAGGAATAGGCCAATATTAAGTATATGGATCCTGTACATAAAATGCTTTTTAGAGGGCAAAGATCCTGATAGGTGAATGCCATGTGAAGAAAGTTGTGTCACATAGGGATAAGTTGAGGACATGTACGTTCTCAACTTACAACCATAATTGAGCTCAGAGCTACAGTTGTAAGTTGTACCACTTGTTAAGTGGGTGCTCGTATAATTGCCTCAACTTTGCAGCACTCATTAAGTAAACACAGTGCAGTAGTAAAGCAAATGTTGTGGTCATAAAGCAAGCCCCTTTCCCACAATGGGCATGTGCACACTCACATTTGCAAACTGGTAGCAAAGATAAGTTGATTTCATCCCTGCATAAATGTGATCACATTACAAAGGGGGGGGGGGGCATGCCACTGGAACTTTGAATCTAGGTTGTATCTTTTGGGGAGGTCTAAGTGACTGGTTGTAAATCAGGGACTACTTGTATATTGGATTCATCAGGATTTTTGTGTGTGTTTGGTTTTGTAGCATTTATCCTGTTTTAGAGTTTACAGAATAGTTCAACCTAATGCAAAGCTGAAGGGCTGATTGTTATAAATATCAGAGTATGTTCTTTAGTTTCTTGTTTCTGCCAAAGAGATTTCTGGTTTAGAAGAAAGTTTTGGGAATGGCAAATTCACTGCTTTCTTTTTATATTGATTCAACAAATCCACGTTGGACTTTAGATGCTGGCCATAACCTCTTTCAGAATACTTTGCATGGGATTGCCATCTTTGTGCAGCTTAAATTCAGGTGACCATAAGAAAATTTTCAAACCTTTTTATTTTCTGCCCTCTGTCCGTTATCCAGATTTCTACAGATTATGAATTATAATCTTAATTTTGTATAAAGACTTAGAATGCATTATAGGACATATGCCTTTTAGAAAAATATTTTCACCTTGCTGATCTTGTATAGGGTGGAAGCTAATGAAGGTTGTCAAGGAAATACCAATGTTGCAGGTTAGGGGGCAGAGGAGTCCTGTAAATAGGCAATGGCAGACCACTTCAATGTTGGTGTGAAGAAAACTGCACCAGTGTGTTATAAAATTGCCTTGAGATCAGCTGGAGTTGAGCGTAGAACATAAAGTTGGAAGGGACCTCAGAAGTCTTCTAGCCCAGCCCCTATTTGTATCAAGGTAGGAGACTCAACACCCTGGTCAAATAGTTGTCAAGTCTACTTTTGATAATCCCCAGTGATGGAGCAGCCATAACTCCAGGAGGCAGGCTATTCCACTGATTAATTATTCTCACTGTCAGAACATTTCTCCTTACTTCAATATCTCTTTAACAAGCTTCCCCCCATTATTTCTAGTTCTGCTTTGGGGAATATATCAGTCCCTGTGACAGCCCCTCAAATAGTGGAAAACAGTTATGATGTCCCACCAATCCTTCTCTTTAATAGTCTACATGTATCTTGCTCTCTCAAATGCTCATCATATGATTTAGCATCTAGATTCTTAATCATCCTTGTTGCTCTTTTCTGCACACTTTCTAGGTTCTTAAAAAATTTTTTGTATTGTGGTGACTAAAACTGCACATACTGTCAGCTAATGAACCCAACCAATCCAGAACTCTGAGACTTTCAGCTTTCTAAAAAAACTTTTTTATTGAGTACATCAATTTGGCACAAATGAAAATGAAACCAGCTCCCACTGTTTCAGCATAATTAAAGAATAGATTATTCCCTCCCACATGGTCACAGATCACATTGTCCAATTAGGTGTTCTGGCATCTCTTTGGCAACTCCCCAAAGTCTCTGGCTAGCACCTGTGGAGATGACCTTGGTTCCCATGGGATGATCTGTTGTTGTCTAGTCTGACATTCCAGACTTCTCCCCTCCTGCAAACAGAACTGGGAAGATGGTTGTGGCAGGCTTGATCCATTTCAAAGTTGACATATATAGTATTTCAAGCATGGCCTCAGTAGTACAATATAAACTGGTGTATCACTTTATATAACTCATGACCTTGATATTATCCTACTGTTAATGCATCCCGGAACTGGATTGGCTTTTTTGGTAGCTACATCACACTGATGGCTCATACTTAAGCAGTGGTCCATTAATATATTTGGATCTCTCTCATAGTTATTTCTGTTGAGCCAGATGCCACCAATTCTGTACCTATGCATTTGATTTTTCCTGCCTAGGGGCAGGACCTCGCTTTTGAAGGAGAATTTATTTTATTTTAGTGTTAGTCATACAGTAATAAAAATATCAGCGTATATTATGTGAAGAAATAGAGAGAAGCAGATAATGAAGGGAAAGTTGAGACCATAAATAAATAAATAAATAAAAAGATTAAAACAATACTCAAAGCAAAGAAAAATAATCTCCCACTACTGGATGGGAGATTCTGATTGCCTGTGGAGAACTTTTAAATTAGTCAGTCCTGCCTAATTCTTTCAGTTGTACAAGCCAGCATGTTGAAGGAGGAGTTTAAAGAAATAGTTTCAAAGAAAATAAAAAGTACATATAAACAGAAATGGAAAGCTTTCTCTGATTAAGTCACAGGAAAATGGGAGAATGTATGAGTGCACACGAGAGAGATAGGTGAAGTAGCACTGACTATATATGAGCAACTCCAAAAGAAATTAATAGCTTTGAAGGTAGATCAAAAAGGAAGATGCAAGAAGCTCAAGAGATTGACAGTATTTACACTGGGAACTAGCATCTTGAATACAGGAAAATACAAGAATTTTCTATTTCTGAAATAGAAAGCTTAAAGCCTTTCATTAATTGCAAGGGAATACAAGTTTTTTTGGATAGTACAGACTTGCTGATACACACACACACACACACACACACACACACACAGAGAGAGAGAGAGAGAGAGAGAGAGAGAGAGAGAGAGAGAGAGAGAGAGAGAGAGAGAGAGAGAGAGAGAGAGAGTTCTCTTTCTTTTGTGTTATTCCCAGATGTTTGTTTTGGGGAAGCTTTGTCTTTGAAATTTAGATCTTTCTTGCTTATATCAGTCTGCTAGGCATGGTGCCTCCCTTTACATTTCACTAGAGGACAAAAATTGATGTATTTTAACTTTGAAACGATGGGGGGTGGGATACATAAAAACATTTTTTTTCCTGGCACCTGCAGTTCAGATTTTCTTGTAAGTAGGATCTCTTTCCTCTTTTTTCGTCTGTAATTCATCACTCCACCACCTTCCTTTAAGTCAGGTATAAGCAGTTGCCTTCCATTTATACGCCACAGGGGTATTATCACTGAAAAGAGTTGAAGTCAGCTTAAAAAGTCTCTTGACTTAATGCAGAAATTAGGGCAATGTATTAATGTAGCAACAGGACACCCTCCACTTAATACTTTAAACATGCCCTTACCAACATTAGAGAGGATGAAAAAAGCTGTTTATTGGGAGCAATTCTAGCTTTACTATGGAATAAGAAGAAGTGGCAAGAAAGGGAGACTTTATATATAGAAGGCATTATAGATACCTTATTGAATGATGATGAGTGTTTTGGATTATAGTGGATCTGATCACGTTTAGAGGATTAGATTTCCTTATACTGAGGAGCACAGTTTGAAAAGATCTTCTTTTTTTGGTCTCATATTTTTTTCAGAAAAATCCTTTCCCTACTATTGGAAGTGGCAAAAATTGCCCAGGGCATGTCAAAAAGTGCTAAGAAGTTTGACATTCTTAATTCTGCCAATTTCCACTTCCCTATCTTCTGCCACTTGGGTTAAAAGCACAGTGTAATTCTGTTCCTCTCCTGCCTCCAGATGTAATTTCAAAATAGGAAGAGTTTCAGTTCTTTCTCTGTGTAAGATTTATTTTCTTTTGTGACTCTTTCTTGGGCCATAAGAGGATTGGAATGCTATGCATAACAGATAAAGCATTTATAATCCTTTTCAACAAGCAGAAAATTATGTCTCCTAGTACCCAGGAATCTGACTAACACCTTGGCTTTAAATTTTTCTTAAATAGTTAAATAGTTCTTGACAACTCATATTATCTCAGTTTGAAATCTGTATTGTATATTTTTTAAAAAAATATTTATTGTGTTTCTCTACCATCTAATGAAGAAGTTCTCTACCTGTATGTACAGTATATATCTCCCTATCTCTATTACTTCCATCTCTATCTCTACCTCTTTCATCTTTATCTCTATTTCTATCTCTATCATCTCTATCTCTACCTTTACCTCTACCTCTATCTCTACTTCTATCTCTCATATCTGTCTGTCTGTCTGTCTGTCTGTCTGTCTGTCTGTCTGTCTGTCTAACTGTCTGACTATCTATCTATCTATCTATCTATCTATCTATCTATCTATCTATCATCTATCTATCTATCTATCTATCTATCTATCTATCATCCATCTATCTTTCTATCTATCATCTATCTATCTATCTATCTATCTATCTATCTATCTATCTATCTATCTATCTATCTATCTATCTATCTATCTATCTATCATTAAACTTGTATACGGTAAACCTGTACAAAAAAAAGAATATATATGTATAAAAATATAACACTTCAGATTCAGAACAACATAACAGACAGCATAAAATCTCAATATATAGCATAATTCCACAATTCTGAAACAACAAAACCACTCTGAAAATGCTTGGGAAAAGAAAGAAGGCATTCACCTGGTACCAAGTAAAAAGTTATTGTGGGTACAGTACTAGGTGAGCATTACTCACTAATGCCTAGCTAAATCCTTTTGCTTTGGTTCATTCTCTGGCTGCCCTGGATTCTGACCTATTGAATAAGAACACAGAAAAAGGTTCAACTGATGATCACAGACTCTTGGGAAATAAAAATGGGGAAGGGAATTTTCAGAGAGTCTAGTGCCATAATGCCCTGGTACACACTTGGAATACTGCATCCAATTTCGGTTGCCACAATGTAAAAAAGATGTTGAGACTCTAGAAAGAGTGCAGAGAAGAGCAACAAAGATGATTAGGGTACTCAAGGATAAAACATATAAAGAATGGTTGCTGGAACTGGGTATGTCTAGTCTTATGATAAGAAGGACTAGGGGTGATATGATAGCAGTGTTCCAATATCTCAGGGGCTGCCACAAAGAAGAGGGAGTCAAACTATTCTCCAAGGCACCTAAGGGTAGAACAAGAAGCAATGGGTGGAAACTAATCAAGGAGAGAAGCAAGTTAGAACTAAGGAGACATTTTCTGACAGTTACAACAATTAATCAGTGGAACAACTTGTCAGTGGAAGTCTTTAGGAAGAGATTAGATAACCACTTTTCTGAAGTGGTGTAGGGTTTCCTGCCTAAGCAGGAGAATGTTGGACTAGAAGACATCCAAGGTCTCTTCCAACTCTGTTATTCTATTCTATTCAACCCTTATTAAGACTAGCACTTACAATTAATCTTGGAATTTGACTGGTAGTCAGTGAAGACTGTATTGTATGGGCATATTGACCATTCCTGCTTCATATTCCACTTGCCCTACTTTGACTCTTTGAAGTTTCACTTTCAAAGATAGCTGCATATATTGTGATACTAGAAAAGCATTGTTAATTCCTCAGCCAATCTTCAGCAGGGATTAGAATTATATTCTTAGTGTAACTTTTTAGCAGAGCCAACCATCCTTCTTAATAAGATTTTAGGTGAGAAATCCTTATGCGTGTAAAAATGCATTTATTTCCCTATAGTTCCCCACTGCTTTATTACTTCATTAGTGGATGTGAAAGGATGGATGATGCATAAAAAGATCTTAAAATATCCTGAAAGATCAACCAAATACAGAAGAAAAGTACAATAATTTAATCTAATTTAATTATTTCTATGCCACCTGTCTCACTATCCAAAAGTACTTGGGTGGCTTACAATACAATAAAAACACTAATACAAAACATTAAAGTTAGCAAGTATTAGATAAGGATGTCTGTGTATTTGCTCATAATGGTTACTGATACAAACACAATCTGATGTAAATCAGGTTAAGGGTTTGGAGTCAGACATGCTACTTGGGACAGAATATTTATTTCTCATAAAAAGATGTGAAAGGGAAAGATATTCCATTTGGCTCTTAGTTTGATATCAGAAAAGAAATGTCCCAGATAGCAAATGATTAATTGTACTATCAGACGGCAAGCTCCATTCCGTTTGTTCATGTACGTATGAAAGAAGCAGAGCTTGTGATGCCATGACATTTGCTAACTCATTTTGAAAACATAGGTTTCTCTGTATTACTTTCTGGGAATTACTATCCTTCAACTGTATTGATTCCTACCAGATTCCTCAGGATTATTAGAAATATGTCTATCCCCAGGAGTGGTATTCACTTACCTTCCCTACTAGTTCGCAAATGTGAGTGCACATGTGCATACCTTCCGCACATGTGCTTTTGGTGGAAAAATGACCTAAATGGGATACCGTAGAGCTGGGGCGGGTGGGTAGGTCCACCTGCGATTTCCGCAACCGGTTCGGCAAATCAGTCCGAACCGGTAGAATACCACCTCTGGCCATCCCCACTTAGAATTTGTTTAACTTTCTAGAGAACTTTCTACCAAATGCGTATGTGTATGTACCCTATGTAAAACTCACATATGGAATGGAAATTGGGGTCACTGAAAATGTTTGGTACAAGAGTTTTCTTTTCAATAATATATATATATACATATATATATATATATATATATATATATATATATATATATATATATATATATATATATATATATATATATATATATGCAATTTCTCTGTTCATAATTATGATTGACAATATCTCCTGCCCAGTATTTTGTGTTAGAACTTTGATTATTTCCAAATTTCACTGCTTTCCATGGTTTTCTAATTCAATGATTTCAGCTCTTTATATCTTAAATCTTTTTCCTTTTGAATCATGATTTCTAAGTTTCTAATGATTTGTCCATGATGGTTACTTCTTATGAACTAGTAAATCATTTATTAACCCATTTTGTGAAACTTCTATTTGTTTTTCTCTTAGCTAGGTGTTGATTGGTAGCACAACTCTGGGATTCAGCTGTCTAACTGACTTTCCTGGGCTTTAGATGTACAAAATATACAGATATACAAAAATAATAACCAATTCTTACTTTTCTGAATCTTTTTCTCAGGGAATTATAGGTTTTCAAGGTTAAAATTTGGCATATAAAGATAAGTTCAAAATATATCACAAAATACACTCTGCTCACCACATAGCATATCTCTATTGATTGGCATTTTAATAAAACATGAGATACATCATGCCACCTGTTTTCCAGTGCGAATACTATATCCACAAGCACTTCCAAGCAACATCTAATCTTTTATAGAGAATGCAAGATCCCCTGAACTTATCTAACCTACTGTTTTATTTTGATTGACCCTCTTTTAATCCATTGCTATTATCAGGACATTTTGGGGGATAACTTTGAAAAAGGAGTCTGGGTTTGGTGAAAGGGAGAGACATGGCTGGAAATCTCCATCATATTGATGAGTGCTTAGACTAGATACACATTCAGATGGCCATCTTGTCCAACTCAAAACCATAAATAAAAGCTACAAAGCTTTGCGTAGCTAATATTGGATAAAGGTGATATTGAAGTGGACGAAAGATGTATGGACGTCACCTTTTCTTTAAATCAAGGGTAGTCAACCTTTTTATACCTACCGCCCACTTTTGTATCTCTGTTAGTAGTAAAATTTTCTAACCGCCCACCAGTTCCACAGTAATGGTGATTTATAAAGTAGGGAAGTAACTGTACTTTATAAAATTTATAAAGCAGGGTTATAGCAAATCCCTACCGCCCACCATGAAAGCTGGAATGCCCACTAGTGGGCGGTAGGGACCAGGTTAACTACCACTGCTTTAAATGAACCTTGTTTTTAAAGTATTATCTTATACATAAATAATTTTTATATAGACAGGAATAATTATATTTCATTGCATGACAATGGGATGATAGTGTAAATGAATGGGCTCCAAAACACCATTTTGTTAAAAAAAAAAAAGAGAGAGATTTTGAAAAGTAGCAAACAGGAGTCACATTTGATTCAGTGTGGTAAAATAAGTAGCATGATTGAGTATTCATTGTTATATAGAAATATGGCTCTTATGGGATAGATTCTTGCTTTTATTAAAAGCTGACTATGCCAAAGTAAAAATAGAAGTATTACTTGTAAAAATGTAGGCAGAAATATGGTCAGCAGCCCACTAAAGAAGAATTATTTTGCTCATGTCCTCTGACTATTTATTTCAATTAAATTCATGATCCCTAAAATACAGGGTCATAAAATGAATTTATTGCTGCTGTATTGAATTGGTATTACCATGATATTTTATGCTGATGTTAAGGAACTTAATATAGAAGATCTGAGTCAACAGGGTTGCTTTTTTGTAAAATTGCCAGATTAGGGCTATGAATACAGCCATCTCATAATGGCTCAAATTTCACAAAGTCATAAAAGTGAAAGCTAGGACTGATTTCTCAGGATCAGTGAAGGTCTTCAAGAACTAGTTGGTGTCAACCTCAGTTTTGCTTGGTCTTTGTGTGGTAAAGTCTACATTACTCTATGAGTTCTTTTGCTTGTTTTACATTCTACTAGACGTAAAAAAATCTCTGATAAAAATTGGGTAGAATCTGGTATTATTCACCTGGGTTTTTTAAAATATCCTGGAAACTTCTGTTTGCTCAAACGAGAAAGATTCAGTTGTGTAATGCAGTGGCTAATTAGCTTCAGTAAGTACTGTTGATTTTTAAATATCCATGGATCCATGTATTAGTGCTAATCTGTCAGAAGTCTAGGCGAAGAAACATCAACACGAATACTAACACTACCTATTGTGTAGTGAGCTTCAGTTGGCAAGAACCAGACCAGCATAGCTACAACAGAATTTATTGACTTAAAATTGGAACCGGGGAACAGCAGGCAAATGCCTGTAATTTATACTCCAGGCCCACAGGGTCTTAACCAATCATAATGCTTGAAAGATCCATCCAAATATGAATGTTCAAAGTTTCCCTCCAAAACAGTTGGAGTTAACAGTGAGGCTCATCTAAAGGTTAGTCTCACTTTAGCAGAGCTTAACACAACTACATACGTTCAATACATAACACTACCTTTATTGTAAAGCTAAGTGAAAGTGAAAGTATATTTCTCCCCTATCACATTTAGTCCAGAAGTCTAAGACTTTTGCCATGCTCCCACTGCTTCTATAGGCTAAATTCTTCTTATCTGACCATTATTTAAGCTGCTCATCCTTGTCATTCAAGCACATTGTTCATAGACCATTTCATAATCTTTAGCATGCTGGATGACTCATAGTCAGAATATTTCATGGAAATATTCTTTTTCATGGAAATATATCTTTTCTCAGATATACTTCCTGGATAGTCCTGATTTATATATCATATTAATAATAGTAATAGTGGTCACCACACCTGATTTGATGTTCTTGTCAGAGCAGTGACTATGTGACCTGAATTTGATATTTTTGGCCCCCTTGTCATTGTCAGATCACAATCTAGTTTGAGTTTTTCAAGAGCTGTACATTCCCTGGGGGGATACAAGAGCTGTACCCCCCACCCCACAGGGAGGCAGGACCTATTAGATTGGTCTGCCCCCCATTGACGTATAGACCCAGATGGGTTCCAGAAGGAGCTGGGGGTTATAACTACAGACCTAATATGCAGTCCAGCCAAGCTCTTAGTCACTGTTTGGAATAGGAAGGAACTGAGGCTCTGAATAGGATTGCACCCATGCGACCTCTCCTCACCTGTAGACTTCTCTGTGCCCTTTGGTATACAGAGGAACTGAGAGGGATGAAATGCATTAGGAGACATCTAGAGCGCCGCTGGCAGAAGATAGAGAATGAACTTGATCGAACATAGCTAAGAACTGCTACTAATGCCTACCTCATGGCAATTCGTGCAGCGAAGTGTAAATACTTCTCCATATTGCATCTGCAGATAATCACCCTGTGACCCTCTTTAAGGTGAGCCTCCTCCTAATGGGAAAGGAGGTGATTGAGGTCCACTTGAAGGGGCACACTGAGGAATTTGCAGATTTTCTGGAAGACAAAATTGTTCGACTTTGTTCCCAATTAGATGCTGGCGTAGTTGCTGGTCTGGTGGAAGCCATCATCTAACGGGGAACGAAGTCGAGTGATTTTGTCTTCCAGAGGCAGGCTCCCAGCACTTTAAGGAAGCTGTGGTCTGCCCTCTTTTTAAGAAGCCATCACTGGTTGGATAATTTCTGACCTGTCTCCAATCTTCCCTTTTTGGGGAAGGTTGTTGAGAAGGTGGTCGCTCAGCAGCTCCAGAGATTTCTGGATGAAATGGATTATCTCAACCCCAACTGTCAGGATTCAGGCCTGGATTTGGGACAGAAACAGTATTGGTTGCACTTTTGTATCTCTGGTGGGAGAGGATGCGGGAACGGGGTAGCACATCCATCCTTGCTCTACTTGACATCTCAGTGGCTTTTAACACCATCAACCATGGTATTCTTCCGGGGCGGCTTTGGGGGATGGCAGTGAGAGGCCTTGTGCTATCCTAGTTCACTTCCCTTCTCTGCAGCTACTCTCAATCAGTGTTGATAGGAAGGGAGAGATCCAGCCCTCAGACGTTGCTTTACAGGTTTCCACAGAACTCGGTAATCTTTCTGCTCCTGTTCAACATTTATATGAAGCCGCTGGGTGAGATCATCTGTCACCATGGACTGAGGAAGACCTGGTTTTGCCAGTGGGTCTGGGGAACCCACAGCCAGTTGGAGCCCATTAAATGGCTCCTGTGATCTGCTCTCATTGGGGAGGTTGATGGGTAGTGGGGGATACTATTATAAGATTTATATGTTATGAATTTAGCTAGTTTGACTGTCTTGGGATCAAAATGCAAAATATTTTGAATAGTTTTACTATAATATCACATCATAAAACATTATTTCTAGGAATTGACATGTTTTTATTCTTTTTCTCATGCCAAGTTGACACGATATAGGAGAACCCAGATGTCAAATTAATAAAAAATCCCATAACATGGTACATTTGAATGGAAGCTAGGATTTATACTTTGTATCAATTGGTAAATAAAAATGATGAATAAGTAGCATTTTCTCTTTTAAGTGACAAATATTATTTGCCTAGGATTGCTCAGTGGAACTATTTACAATTACTTCTAATGACATGTCAATTTAGACTTTTAGCAATTTCATTGTTGGAACTGCTAAATCCATTGCAAACCTTATGCCACAAACACCCTATAATTACTCTTGTCATTATTTTGATGGCTTCTGGCATTAGCCACGGTTAATTCCTTGACATCTCCTTGAACAAGAGAAGATGACAATTGTTGCACAAAACAAAAGCCGTCCATTAGATCTGTTCTTCAAATATCTCCAGAGAAGGATAGATCAGGACAACTGATTCAGTGCTCTGAGGTTTGAGAAGACTATAAATTAGCAATCTCTTGTGTGTTTGAACACCAGAAGCTGAAGGAGATATGACATCTTTGCTCTCACAAGTGGCAAGAAGCTTTTATAAGAACATAAAGCCAGTCCAACTCACTTTCTAATTACTTTTGGAAATGTTCAATTTAGTCACTTTATGGATATTTGAGACTATCAGGTCTTCCATCTTCAGATTAGTACCTCGCTAGCATCCTGCCATCAAAGGCCAGGGACAAGGGACATAGAGGGACATGTGGGTAATTAACATGTGGGGAATATGATGGGAAATAGAGAGGGATGTGTTGATAATTTGACCAAGATTAGAAAGCATGGAACCTGTTTGTGCCAGCACTCAAGGGCATGTGAAAATGGAATGTGGACTGTCTCAAACATCTCTGTGTTTCTCAAAACACCTCTATGTCTTCATTGCTGAAGACAAACTGGTCAATGGGTGGGGGAGGGCTGGGATGAGGGGGGAAATGTGTAACTTTTTCTGAGGGAAACTTTATTGCAGCCAGCAACTTTTAGTAAGAGAACCTATCACTTCAGCCAAATGGAGTTGAGAGTCTTTCTTTCCTAAGGGACCTGATTGGGGCAGGTCTGATAGAAACTTTCAAAATGGTGAACTTAATTTGACTCATTATGAGTTTTACATTCATTGGATTTCAAAAATTTCAAAGAGTCTCTGGAAAAACAAAAAAGAAAAGAAAAGAAAGGATTTTTATTTATGAAAGTTTTAAATGGATTTGGAAACCACACACACATGCACACACAAACACACAATCTATTCATGGGAGGAATTGCGACTTAACAAAGGTTGCAATTGAACACTAGAGGGAACCAAAGGACCAGGAAGAAAAGAGTTTAAAAAATTAAGATGGCTGTAACTTTTTTTATCTTAAAGTTTTTTTTTTTACATAGGCTAAAATATTAAAAATGAATGTCTCAGAAAGTTACATATTTCAATGGATAAACTTTTAGAAGACAATGAGATTTTTTTTTAAAAAAAAACCTGTACTTGACACAGACATTATACAATTGAAGGCATGGAAGAGAAGAACATTGGGACTACCAAAATGGGAATAAAAAAGACAAATCAAGAACAAGATCTGGACATGAAACTCTGCAGAAAATGCTGGATGATGCCTCTATGAGAACAAGAACATCTGGATGTGGAACAATTCTGCCAAGAAATCCTGGATGATGTTTCTTTATGGGATTTACAAAGTAGGCTCATGAAAGCTTTGAAGACTGCTTTTAAATGCCAAAGAATGATAAAAGATCTAATCCTGAATCCTCTAATTCCTAATGCTATAGGAAAGATTCAAGATTGTACAAAACAAAAAGGGACTGTAAAGTTGGGCTTTCTGATCAGGGATAAATCATTGATTTGATATTTCTGGTAGCTTCTAGTGGATTTTTTGCTGAACCAGGATGGAAAAGATGACGACTACTAGATTGCATACAAATAATAGTTGGCTATGGAAATATTTTTTTTTATTTGTAACATTAAAAGGTGGTGAAAAGTTACTATGTTAGCTTATATTTGGTGTGGTGAAGATTAGAAGCTACTTCTTTTATTATTACCCCTGTTGCCTTTTTCTTTTTTCATCTACTATTCCCCAGTTTTATTTTAGTTTACTTTGCACTGATTTTACTACATTTATTAAAAACTTTAATAAAATAAGTAAAAAAAAATTGATGAAAAAATCATTTTTATATACAAATATTAACTAGACTTACAATAACTTCATTGTCATTTTGAATGTATGTTAATTGCATACATTAAAATGAAATTTTGTTGCATATAACATTCAAATGGTCACAACCTCCAATTGTTGTATGGAGATGGGTGGAGTGAAGAATATAATCTAATTGTTGGATGAGTGAAGAATGTTATATTATGGCGTAGACAATAGGAACAGTTGTTAACAATAATTCCAGAACACTTCAATAGAATTTCATCTGGCGTGATCTCGTATTCTAAAATTACTCACACTTTTTGGATTCCAGTGGATTTATACGGAAAAATACTGAATAAATCAAAATATTAGAGATGCAAAATATTAGAGATTCATGTTCCATTTCAACATGCTTGAACACAGTAATTCTTATATTTCGGGAAGAAGTTATTGCATGTATTCATTTGAGACAAGATATAGTATTTTTATATTAATAATGTTCATAATTCTTTGAACTATTTTTTAATAATGTCACATTCTTATCGCATAAAAGTCATATCAATAACTTTATTTTAATTTTGAATGTACACTAATCTGCATACATTAAAATGAAATTTTGTTGCATATAGCTTTCAAAGGGTCACCACCTCCAATGGTTGGATGGAGATGGATGGAGTGAAGAATATAATCTAATTGTTGGATGGAGTGAAGAATGTTATATTATGGCATAGACAATAGGAACAGTTGTTAAGAATAATACCAGAACACTTCAATAGAATTTCCTCTGGGATGATCTCATATTCTAAAATTATACTCAGACTTATTGGATTCTATTGGATTTATATTGAGTCCTTTGAACTACTTTTAGTAATGTCACATGCTTATGACACAAAAGTTCATATCTGGTCAAAGAAAGTAGATTCTTTGTTCTTCAGTATTGGAAAACTAAACACTTGGCTTCAGCTACTCAGTTGTCTGCAGAGATGACGCTATTGCTAATTCACAAATTATTAACTACTCATTGTAGATTATCAATGGATGGTACTAATAAAAATGGTCCCCATTCATTGAAATGCTTGTATAAAACCTATACAATAAAAAATGGCTTTCCCAGTTGATCGTCCAGTCTAGCTAAAGTCAACTACGTTTTGAATAATAATCTTAAAAAAACCTTTTCCTTTTCTTTCTTTTTTCTTCCCTTCTTTGTTTTGCTAAACTACATCCAATCTTTTTCAAGCTTTGTCTCCTTGGTTACTATTCCTCCAATTACAGTTTTTCAAAGATTACAAGTTCTTTGGCAAATGATAGACATGAGATCCCAGCAAAGGGACCAGACCAGAGGTTCAAGAGTTTTGGAGTATGACGTTCATTCTACTCTGAACCGTTTGTTTTTTTTAAATTATTATTTGGTGGCCTAGATTCCAATAACCTCTGCTTTTCAGCTATCCCATATATGGGCCAGTAGGATAATTAGGAAGTAATCTTTTAAATTCTTTCTCCTGGGGCGACTTATGCCTGCATCTTGGTCTTTTAATCCAGTCCCCTTGAAATGAACCTATATTCTTGTCTTTTTCCCCCTTTTTGTATCTTTGATTCTTTCTTTCTCTGCAAGTTTATGTTACACTGAAACACATCCACAGTATGTTGAAGAATCTTCTTTCCAGTATCCTTATATTTTTCAAAATTCTGCTCCTATTTTTGGCCTTGGGAAAATCCTTCTCTTTCTTCTTGATGATCCAAGGCAGACGAATGCAAACAAAAGCTCAAATCCGCAGTTACTTAAACCTTGTAACATTTTTCTTCTAATTTGAAATTTAATTACTAATTTGTCCCCTGCTAGAACCATTGGAGTTTTATTATTCTAATAATATTTTTCTATTCCCCATTGAATAACAAAATATTCTTTGGGATTCTCTGTGCTTTATGTGTATCCATCAAACTCTTAATTGAAAGAGAATATTGGACATGTTGTAACTAGGTTCAATTTAGAGTTACTGGATGATAATATAAGATTTGAACCATTCTTCTGTCCTTATCAGATATCAGAGCTATGTTGTGTTATTAAAACTTCACAGTTGTGACTTCTTGATTATTTATGTAGAAGTGGAATCAGGAAGTATCTTGGAGAGTTCAATACTAAAAATGTTCTATCCACTACATTATATTTCCCAAATGCCTTACAGAAATTCCACCAGCTCAGGTATATACTGATTACGCATTTGAAAAAATATAGAGTGAGAGAGCGAGAAGGGGGAAGGGAGGGATGGAAAGAGGGAGGAAGGGAGAGGGAAGGTGACATTTCTTTTGATCATTTGATGATGACATTTCCAATTTGCAATCCAATTAAAATAAAACTGGGAGGGGGATTCATACATCATTACACTGTAACACAAGTATGTCCTCCAGGAATTACAAGCTCTGGAGCTTGCTCAGATGCATTCCCACACGGTAAAAATGAAAGCTACTTATAAATCAAGGGGTTAGTTTCATACTGCATATATTTGCTGTGAAAAACTCAGTTAGAATGTATAAGGTTGCCCTCAGACTTATCACTCAGAGAATCCTGCACAGGCACGGAGCATATTAATGGCACATAAATAAATTCAGAGCCATGAATTCTGTGAAGCAATAGCACTGCACAAAAGGATCCTCTCATCTTCACTTCCTGCCAATTTAAACTTCCATAGTTAAGAAATGAGTTCTACTGGTTGCTTGATTTACAGGGTGCAGGGCAGTAATAATGAGAAAGTTAATTTCTTTAAGTACTTCTCATCCCTCTCCCCCTTTTCCTTGGCATCTCTGTGCCTTGCTGTCCAATTTTCTGATACTGTAGATTGAAGTCAACAGCAGCCGACTTCTGAATACAGCTAGTACAAGGCACTGCATCTATCAGTAAAGTTGTGCCTACGATTGTTTCAATATGAAATCAGGGTGTTCAGTGAAATAATCGGTTGAACAGCTTACATCAGTGGTTCCCAAACTTGGCAACTTTAAGACTTGTGGACTCCCAGAATTCTCCAGCCAGCAGAGCTCGGTGGCTCAGCAGAGCTCTGCTGGCTGGAGAATTCTGGGAGTTGAAGTCCACAAGTCTTAAAGTTGCCAAGTTTGGGAACCACTGGCTTACATCAATATATGAAACTCCATACTTTACAACTTGTTTTCATTGCCCCCTATCAGGCTGATACACAGTGCTGTTGCAATGAAGAAGCCATAACTTGCAGAATTTTGAGAGCTATAAATCAAATCTGCAGAGGCGTTCCTGAAAGGAAGAAACAAGCATTATCCTTTTGTACATATGTATGATACCATGATGCATTATAAAGTGAAAGAACTTTGCAGCATAACAGTGTGACTTTGTTTTACTTGGTGATATTTTTGCCCACTGTCCTGAAGCCTTCCTGAAGTCTGGCAAGCCTATTCAATTTAGGTGATCTGTAGTTGTGATCTGTGAGCTGTAGGCTACCGTGCTGGGATATATCAGGGATAAAGTAAATGCTACCGGATTAACTTTCTAGGTTGAACCTGATACTTCTCTAATAGTAGAATAAGTTATGGAGTTCCTTGTGTTCTTTGAGCATGTCTGCTTGCTTGCAGGTAGGTAGGTATAGCTTGACCCACTCCTCTCTCTGGCAGCCCCTCAAATATTGGAACACTGCTATCATGTCTCCCCTGGTCCTTCTCTTCTCTAGACTAGCCATGCCCAATTCCTGTAACTAACCATTCATCGTATGTTTTAGCCTCCAATCCCCTAATCATCCTAGTTTCTCTTTGCACTCTTTCCAGAGTCTCAACATTCTTTTTATAGCGTGGTGACTGAAACTTGATGCAGTACTCTAGGTGTCTAGATCTCCTCTTTGAAGCTGGTTTTTCTCCATATATTATGCAGGTTTTATAAGATCCTGTTGTCTCCCCTTTACTAAACGTTCTAAGTTATATATGTGTCTTAGAACATCAGGGTGAAAAATGTTATGTAGTTAGAATAAAAATACTGTATATATTGCCTTGAAGAAGACAGGTTGAAACTATCACAAATAAAACCATTGTGTTTATGTATGTCATATTAAGTTGTATGTTGTTGAACCACATTGCATGAAACAGCTAGTATATTACGTGGAAGAGTTTAAAAGTAGTACTATTTCACTGACATAACTTTTAGGTTGTTCTACAGAACTCGTGGGATCTCAGTTTTTTAGCGTTAAGATACGAATATTCTCCTCTGTGGTCCTTGTCTTTCATTATTTGTAGGATTTTTTTTCCTCCTGTATCACTAGCATTCAGTATTGCCGTGGATGAAGAAATGATACTTTAGCTTTAGTGCAGACATTCACACAAATGTGTGACAAATTGCAATGACAGGGTTTCTTACTTGCCAAGCTTGCGATAGAATAAGAGAAATGTTGACTAGACAGCCCCCAAGGATATTTTTAGAAGAGTGCTGCTTACATATCTTGAAAAGTATTTCATAAGCATCTTAATCTCCCCTTTTCTGTTTGCTTCCATCAATATATTCTGGCATATATAAAAATAAATTAGAAGTCACCTCATACAAAAGACGTATAAACATTTTCTTTCTAAGGGTTTATATTACAGTATTACAGTATAAAGTATTTTACAGCAAGTTATTTCTATAAATTCACAAATGCATTTCTACACACACACACAAACACACACACGCACTACAATGTATACACACTGAAGTATCTACATACAGATACTCCTTGAGTTATGATGGCAGCTGGTAAATTTGACATCATATGACTGCATCACTTAGGATGGCAATCCTGACAGTTCTAGTTGCTATTGTAACTCTAGGATCAAACTGGTCATTATGTGGGAAAAGGCTGAAGTCCCAGGCAAAGAGTGCACATGGGGTACATGAGTACAAAGGCCAGGTAGACTCTGTGGAGTGCAGGCAGGGTGGGGAGGACTATGGGTGGACACTGGAGAGCTTGGACAGACCAGTGATGTCCACATGTGGGCCTTGAAGAGTGTGGGTTGACTGGCAAAGGGTTTGGGTAGACTCTACACAGCATAAATTGACCAGCAGGGGCCTGGGTTGTGTGAGTAGACTGTGTGTAGCTAGGTAGCTAGGCAGATAGGCAGGTGGGTGCTGGAATTGGGCATTCATTGCAAAGTGTGAGCAGGCAGAGGGTTCTGTGGGTAGGCATGTGCTATGGAGTGTAGGTAAACAGTGGTGGAGTGCTACAAAGTATGAGATCCCTGAGATCATCTTTCATAATAGGGTTCCTTGAGAGAAAAAGTGGTGGGAGCAAGTTATAGGAGTAACTTGCTTTCATCTGTGCCTGCTTTGACATTGGCATTGCTTGTGGGAAGCTGGCAGAGAATGTTGCAATGACTTTGACATTGACATTGCTTGTGACAAATAGTCAGGGAATGTTGCAAATCATGTGGCTGTGGGTTGGGTGGGGACACCATGATGACTGCAGCTTCATGGACTGGTTTTCAGTCCCCCTCATTCAGCATCATAATTTTGAACGGTAGTTGAACAAGTGATCATAACATAATGGCTATCTGTATCATAACAGGCATGGTCAAGTAGATAATCATGACATTACATTTCACTAGCATAAACACACTCATACAATAAATATGAAATAATAATCACGCCGATAAGAAAACCAAATTAATGACACCTGGCACAACAACCAGTCTTAGATTTGACAATGAAGATATTGATGGGGTAAATAGTTCCTGTATTTTAGGATCAACCATTAACAGTAAAAAAGCAAGCAGGCCAGAAATATGTGAGAGTCATGCTTAGTGGAAAATAGGGCACATGAAAGTGGATGTGTTTCATGAAACTTGGGCATGGCATGCTCTTGTAACACTATTTTACCATTGATGTGCCTATCTTCTCTTGAAAGACAGGTGATGTTCGTCCATTGTTTTTGAAGAGGACCTTGACATCTAATGAGTTGTGGGCTGTCCACAGTGTGTTCGCACATGGCTGGTAAGGCCTATGTGGGCACAAAATGTTCTGCCACACATGTTGGGCAGACATGTGTTGGTACCACTATTGCAGCATTTGCAGCTCTGGCTTTGTGCATAACTTGGGCATGGCATGCTCTTGTAACACTATTTTACCATTGATGTGCCTATCTTCTTTTGAAAGACAGGTGATGTTCGTCCATTGTTTTTGAAGAGGACCTTGACATCTAATGAGTTGTGGGCTGTCCACGGTGTGTTCGCACATGGCTGGTAAGGCCTATGTGGGCACAAAATGTTCTGCCACACATGTTGGGCAGACATGTGTTGGTACCACTATTGCAGCATTTGCAGCTCTGGCTTTGTGCATTACTCGCTTCTCTTGTGCTATGGTTATCCTTCTGTCTTCAAATGTCTGGCAGCCTTTGTGGATCAAACGTGTGCCATGCCGATCGATCTTGTGCCAGGGTTTCCCAGGAGGTGGTGTTTATATCCAGGGACTTGAAGGATGCTTTCAGCTTGTCTTAGTATCACTTCATTTGTCCCTCCCCATGTAATTGCTTTCCTTGAGGCAGCTCACCATAAGAGCAGCTGTTTGGGGATGCAGTAGTCTGGCATCCTTGCAACATGGCCTGCTCAGCATGTCTGGGCTTTAATCATCAGATTGTAAACTGATGGCAGTCCTGCTCTGGAGAGGACTTCTGTGTCTGGCATCTTATCCTTCCACTGAATCCTCAGAAGTCTATGGAGGCAGGTCATGTGGAAGTGCTTCAACATTATTGACAGGTATAACATTATGGAACATCTGATTTAGCTTATCCTCAAGGATCTTTGACACAGAAAAATAGAGGGCCAGGCTGTTGATTGAGATGGGTTTCACAACAGTTATTTATCTATTTGCAATAATAAATTAAAGCTTATGCATCCAATGTCCCAGTGACATTCTGCAATCCTTTAAATCTGGATTGACCTGGGATATTTGAATCTCTGCCACAATGACAGAACATTTCATTTTGACTTGTTATTTTCAAGCTTATCTACATTTGCTTTTGCTCCTGACTGTAGCTCTACATTATCTGTACTGTAGTAGCTGCTTCCCCAATGGTAGTAATTTCAAATGCTGTCTTGTTAAATCTACCCATTAAGAGTTTTTTTTAAAAAAATGTTTTCTTTCAGAATTCCACAGCCTAGTTGATTCATATTTCAATGGATCATTTAGCCCTTCACAAAATTTGCAGTGTGCCTTTTTAAATTGAACTCCAGATGCTAGGTATTCTCGTCTTTAAGTTTGTACTTATGAAATCTGAAATACCTTGCCATCAATAATGGCTTTGGCATTATTATTATTTTTCTAGCTGAAATGAATTGTGAAGGCTTTTGTGGAGCAATTACATTTCTGAATAAGCTGTAATCTTCCCCACACATAACACTCAGTAAAACAGGTACTCCCCCGCCCAAAAAATAATGATTTACATCAAAATATTCTTCAAAACTGTCTGCATATAATGTTCAGTCATCTGTGGCACTATCAAACATGCTAAACTTCCCAATAAAGCTAGTCATTGTAGTACAATCTTTTTCATGTTGCCTCTACTTCCTGTACGTCTTATTTGTCTGTTTGTTTTTATTGCCTTTTCTACTTCTCTGAAATATCCCAACATGGAAATGATCATACAATGCCCTTCTTTCAGCTGTCTTGGAAGAAGTTATAAAAAAATTATGTCCCTGGAACATTTATGTCTTGTGAGTCTACTAAGTATGTTTTTTTTAAGTGTTTGTTCTTTAGGGACACCTGTTATTTTCTTTTACCTATACTCAAAAGATTATCAGGTCATATAGCTCAAGGCCTGTTTATTTCCCCAGACTATATGCTTGTTATAACATATAAAATTGCTATGTTTTACACTGTAGCATTACAATTTCTGCACTTGCAGGAACTGACTTCCAGTAAGAGCCATCAGTCGAACATTTATTAAGTGACAGGCTGGATTTGTGCCTGGTATGCTGCAAACCCATGAATCATAGGGTAGAGATGGAAACACCTTTATTCTGTGCACAATAGGACACTTGATGGTCATCCAATAGGATGGCTGATAAGATGAAATTTGACATGATGTTAACCAGTAGCTGCCTTTTTGTTCCAAAGCTGCCACCACTGAATGTGGCTAAAAATCTGCAGACTGCTCCAAAATTAAGTTCTCGCCTTCTTTAGCAAGGAGCCAGAGCAGCAAGAAGACAAACAGGCCAGCCTTGAGCTACCATGTCCACTTTCAAAGAAAAATAAGCTATTGGCTGCTTCCAGCTGCCTAAAGTCTTAGTCATCACTCATGCGGCTATCCCTCTTTGCTCATGTATATAAAACTGAAATGGCTTATCCAAGTCTGCTAGAATCCTGGATGTTAATCGGATAAATTATATTATCTTGATATTTTCTAGAGGCAGCGTGAATTGGAGCATGACTAAAAAGTGATTTGTTTTTCTTCCTCAATAGATGATGCTACTTCAATAGGTATTGTTTTGGAGGTAATGTATTGAGTGTTTGACCAGCATCATCATGGCTATCTCGCAGAACCTGATAAAATCTCAGTGACCTTGGATAAATATATGCTTCATTTTGACTGCTGAAAATCATACTTTGTTTTCTAGAATAATAATTTTGGGACATGACAAACTGATCCGGATAGCTTTCTTGGCATGTCCCATGAAAAACACTGATTGTTCTCAGAATATCTGGATATATATATTTTCTTCATGGCCCACAGAATTTTGCCACTAAACAGTTGTGCAAATATAATCCATGTATTTGTAAATGAAGAAAATAGATGGAGATCAATCCTGTGCCAACCTCTATTGTGACATTTAAGTGATATCTGTTACTTTCAATAATATATTCACACTGTTCCATTTGGTTTTGCCTCTTAGCACTTTTCAACTTTTCCAAGTGTTAATGTGTTTTCCACATTGTGTCATGTTATATGGATTGTCCATTCTTTCAAAAGTGACTTTCTGTAATTTTCCCCGTTGGCAGATCAAAGCAATTTTTGGGTACATTAGCACATTAAAATTGCTGCTAACAGTATCTTCCAATTAGCAACTTTTTAATCTGCTATATTGTTTGTCAGATTGTGACAGAGGGACAGGCTATTGTATGAATTAGCTGGCTTCTGGATCAGAAGAAAATTGTTCTTTGTTTGGCAAATATTTTTTATGGAGATCAGTAAAGCAGGAAAAGAAAATTATTAGCTACACCCTTTTCCAAGAACCAAAGTCCATATTTTTTGAAATGATTTCCATATAAAGGCTTAATAACACTTCTACTGCCCAATGAACTACTTGAACATATTAGGAATGAGTTGTTCTGACCTAGGCTTCCCAAGATCATGAAGCAGACTCCTTGTCCTGATAAAACCTCTTTTATTTAGGTTTAAGGGAATTCCTCTCTAGCAAAGTCCTGGCAAACAGTCTTTCATGAGATTTCATAACTACAGACCTTTATCAGGCTTGGAGAGTTGCCAGGCTGGTATCTTCCGAATGCCATGCTGTAACAGCAATTACTTGGCAAGAAGTCAGGAACAGATCTTCACCCAAATGAATTGAACTAATTGTCTCCTGCAAACTATCCTCCCTTTTCACTCTTCTTTATTCCCTATGGGAGGGGCCATTCACTATCCACCTGTGCCTTTAGCCCAAGTCGGTCCTTGTTCCTTAGCTGTTCCCTCCTCCTGGCAGCTCTGTGCATGTGCACATTGGGAACAGCCTCCAGCTGTTCTTCTGCCCCCCTGATATCTGACTCCAAAGGCAGCTGATAACTGTCAGATGGCCTTGGTCCCATCTCTGCCTCTGATGCAAAGCACTCATTAGAGCCTTCCCCAGGCTCCTGGACTGTCCCATGTTCCTCCCCAACCTCCGCACTGCCTGAGTCTGCCACCAGCTCTGCTGGAAGCTGCAACATAAGTAATGATTCTAAATCCAAGAACAGACTATATTTTGTATTTATTTGTAGCAGTCAAGGGCCAAAGAGAACATAAGCATGTCTGAGAGTTGTAAGAACAACACTTGGAAGTCACATTTGGCTGTTATGAATTGCTGGGGTGGCCTGTAGTGAATTATATGAGTTTGTCTTAACTTCTCAGTTTATTTAAAATATAAACCGCATTGGCCCAACATTTCTCTTAGACTAATATTCAATTGAAATGAAGGAGGAAGAGAAACAAGCTCCTAACTAGAAAGGTAATCAAGTTAAATGTCAACATTTATAAAAAGTTTCCAGAGAAGAATAAGGCTAATATCATTATCATTACTGTTCACAGTGAAGAACATTTCTGACCGTGAACCTAATTCATAAAGATAAATGGAGCCCTCTTCAAAGCATATCCTTGTTTAGTTAAAAATTCAGCCTCTGTCAACGGAAGTTGTTATTGATCAGGTAGACACAGTTATATCATTTAATTATGTATTGTATATTCTATTAGTTACTTGTCAATAAACTGGACAATACTTGAGGTATAGCACCAGAAACGTTTAAAGCAAGGTGGATCAATAATTTGATGGATAAGAAAGAATATAGAGTTAAATCTTTGTCTATGTCTATGAAAGGCACAAGAAAGTAAAAAAAGTAAGATTAGAGTTTTTTGGGGGAAATTCATGATTGATGGAGTAGTTAACATTAAATGTACTCACGTATAAAGTATTGTAATAATTTAAGATTTAAGAGGGTAACAAAGTTGTTCTTACATATCAAGAAGATTTGGATATGGTATGTTCAACATGTTATTAATTATGTAGCTGTGGAGATGGAGGGAAGATTTAGCAAACTATAGATGATAGCAACATTGGGTGGGATAATTGATATCTTAGAAAACAGAAATAAATTATAAAATAATAATGAAAAGTTAGACAAAATGGCTGAACTAACAATGAAATTTAACAGAGCTGTATGTAAATATTTTCTCTTAGGAAAGCAATCAAACACTTAAGTGTGTAATGGGGATAACTGGCTTGGGAATCAAATAAAAAATGCAACTTGAATACAATATCTTGTATTGAATACAATATCTTGTATTGTATTCAAGTTGTAACATCACTATATATAAGCATTGCAAAGTAGCTACAAAAGGGGAACTGCAATTTTGGAGAAATACAGCATAGAAAAATATGAGTCATATAGTTCCACTTCAATTTGGATTGATTAGACTCTGTCTTAAATAATGTCCATTTTTGTCACTATATTTTCGAAAGTATTCAGAGAAATTGGAACAAGTTCAGAGATAAACAGTGAGATTGATGAAGGAGCTAGAAACTATAGTTTAGGAAGAAAGATGGAAAGAACTCAGCAGGTTTACTCT
The DNA here is from genome assembly GCF_009769535.1 of Thamnophis elegans. Taxonomy (NCBI): domain Eukaryota; kingdom Metazoa; phylum Chordata; class Lepidosauria; order Squamata; family Natricidae; genus Thamnophis; species Thamnophis elegans. The sequence continues at coordinate 49,991,413 of NC_045550.1, forward strand.
TGAGAAAAGTTGACTGAGAGGGGATATTAGGCAACCCTTTAAATAACTAAAAAGGTTTCATAGAAACCTCTTCTCTATCAGCACATTGAATGTAACCTACAGAAAGATGGATGAGAGATTGAGTATGAGACAAGAGTTCTTAAGAAGAAGAAGAGTTTCATAGAGAACCAATTACCCACAGAAGTCAGCTTCCATTCATTGGATTGGATGTTTTCAAATGAAAGTTGGGCAGTGATCTATCAGAATGAGTTGTATTGAGCAGTTAGCAAATGGAAAAGTCTAAATGCCTCCTTCCAAATCTATGAATCTGGAGACCCATTCAACTTTTAATATATTGCTTTAATCTTAGAAATTCACATGTTTTACTGGCTTTTTAGTCAAGATTTTTTAAACTTTATATTCATACCTGGTTTTATCAATCATATCCATATATGCCTCTCATAGAATCATAAAACCACATGGTTGGAAGGGATTTCAATGGTCATCAAGTTCAATCCCTTTTATCTTGCAAGGTTGACTACACCATCCACTATCAAAAACTATCCAGTCCTGTTTGGAACTTTCAATGATAATGAAGAAACAATTCCACATGGCAATCTATACCACTGTTGGACAGCTCTTATCATCAGGTTAGAGACACCAGTGTCTCTAATCTCTACCTACATTCTTAAGTTTCATACTGTTAGTTTTCTTAGCCTCTGGTGAGAATAAGTCCAAATCCTCTACAATGTGACTGCCCTTCAGATATTTGAAGACAGCTATTGTGTCTCCTTCTTTTCTTCCTCAAATTCAACATAGATAATGTAGGTCTTTGAGCTATTCCTTGTAGGATTTGCTCCCTTCATCACCTTGGTAGTCCTTTCTGGACTTGCTTTTATAGATTTTTCTTTTTTAAACTAGGCTGTGCAGAACAGTGAAGAACTGAACACATGATACCTGACTGTTGTGGCCCACCAGCTGCCAGCAGAGCTGGCAGCAGACTTGGACAATGAGGAGGTTGGGGAAGAACTTGGACCAGTTCTGAAGCCTGGGAAAGGCTGTGAGGGATGCTCAGCATCGGAAACAGAGATAGAGCCAGGTTCATCTGGTATTTCCCAACTACCAGAGAGACAGCTGCCTTTGGAGTCAGAGATGAGTGAGGAGGAGGAACAGCTGGGGCCTGTTCCAGATATGCGTATGCGCAGAGGAAATGTGAACAACAAAGGACAATGAGTTGGTACAGGAAGCAAAACAAACATGGACTCTGAATGACCCCTCCCTGGCTGGGGAATAAATAGGAGAAAAAGGGAGGAGTGGTTGTAGCAGACAACAGTGGATGTTTCTAGAAAGTTTGCTACTTGTGTGTTTCCTGGGACGAAGACTGCCTTGTCAGAACTGAGGTTTGTCTATTTTTTTTATTTAATTTGCAGCCTTCCATACAGGCCTTGCATTTATCTTAATGAACTGATAAGAACTATTGCTTCAGCTAACTCCTTGCAGGATTCTTGTCAGGACTTTCTGTTGATGAATGCAGTTAATTCCTAAGATGTGAAGACCGGGTCAGAATACCTGACCAAGACAGAGTAGATACTTATGATTGTATAAGGGATGCAAGGAGCAAGATCAGTGCCATGATGTTTGATTGACTCTGGTAATTAAAACGGACAAAGATATGGTCAAAATAATTGTTCTGAAATATGAAACAGTGCAACTACCACATTGAACCAAGAATAGAGGGTTAGTTAACCATAATTTTTGTTCTCTCAAGGAGGGAGGGAGGGAGGGAGGGAGGGAGGGAGGAGGGAAGGAAGGAAGGAAGGAAGGAAGGAAGGAAGGAAGGAAGGAAGAAAATTCTGTCTCTTAGAAAACTATTGGTTTTACCAATGCAAAATGTATTTCCAGATACTGGAAAAGTTTATTTTTATCCACTCTATGTTGCTGTGGCATTACAGATACTTTATTATGCATATGTAAGAAAGACTCTAAGCAGGGAGCTTCTAGAGTAGAAAGCAACTAGATATAGCATAATTCATTTATTAGTCAGTGTTATTGCATCACTTATAACTCTGTGTGAAAATGACTATAAAAGCATGCCTGTGTGCATGTTCAGAGTTTTATCCTGGAATTATCAACTAACATATCCTAGTGCATTTGACATCCCTCTATAAACCCTTAATAAAACATTTGGAGTCGGTACTACTGAGTAGAAAGCTGAAATGAACCATGCCACTAACCAGCGAGAAGAGTGAAGGGGTATTAGGTCTTTTTACAGATTTTTTTCCTGTAGTGGAGAGGAAGTAGGACATAAGATCCATTCCTCATTTTAAAGCAGTACAAAATGCTGGTACAATATAACATCTGCACTCTGTAATATTCAAGTTTTAGTTTGATCTGCTTTTTCTTAGTAAAGTGTACTGTAACATTAAGATGAGCTGCTCAATTGATTTTATAAAATTATAGCACATTTTGTTTCTTGATAACCGTGAATCTCTATCTCCTGCATTATAACTGCATTATAAGGAGATTATCTTTATCTCCTGCATTATAACTTGGGTTCTATATTCTTCTATGCCTTCCTCTTCATTAGCAATAAAAAGAATTCTGTCACCTATCCTGCCAAAAGTAACTATTTCTTTATCCATGACAGAATGAATGCCAGATAGAATGAGCTATCACATGATCATTCTTGGAAATACCAGGAAAAAAGTTTCTATTCTTTAAAGAGCTCATTACTTCAGTAAGCATTCCAGGATTTTAACATTTTCAAATGACAGAAGCAAATTCTTTGTCACCTTGGGAAGTTTTTAAAGAAAATGCAATTTTTACCCACCCTCGAGTCTGTTCTGGTGAACTTTCAAGCAGATTATCTTTTCAAAATTAAATGAAACATCAACAGGTCAGAAAACTACCTTAAAAAGCAGACATTTCCTGCAAATGGAATGGACCAATTATAATCTATACTTTTTAGTCTGTAATCTATACTCTTCAGCTCCTTTACAAACACTGGTACGTGGGTTGATTGCTGTGGATATTTTGACTAAACCCAACAGAAAGATTCGCCTGAAACATGAAAAGTTCTACAATATGTTTCAGACAGTTAAAAATTACTTTAAGACTGAATTTATTTTCATTAAGATGTATTCTGTCCTGACAAGCTGGAAGCACATGAAATACTAGAGAAGCGTAACAAATCATAGAAAAGATGAACGGTAAATGCTCAAAGAAGACACTCAATATGCAGGCCCACAATTTGCCTCAGACCTTCAAAACAATCGCTTTCTATAATGAGACATTTATCACTATAAATATCAGTATACATAAAAGATAAGTGGATGTTGAATATATGGTTTTAGCAACTGGAAATAATTTATTTTCTCTTTATTTCTCCTGGTATATTTGTTTATCAAAGGAGTGCCACTGGCTATGTCCTTGTGGAAATGGATTCTAATCAACTGCCAAGAAAATGAGACAAGTCTGTAAAAGAATGGCTTAATAGAAACTTCCATATAAATGCATTATCATTCAGTAATATCAGATATTAATGACCTGTTGAACCATTGTTTCAGAAATATTTTCCTAATCTAAAAAGAGAAACAGAATAATCACAAGCTGACTGATAAACCAGCAAATACAGGAATAACTTCTGAGTTCTTTTTGGCCTCCCAATTGAGTTTCCTTGTGGAAAGCTTGCATTAAGCATGGGAAGTTCTTCCTTCCTTCTTCCCTCTCTCTTTCCCTCCCTCTCCTCTCCTCTCCCCTCCCCTTTCCTCCTCTCCTCCCTGCTCTCTTCCCATCCCATCCCATTCCATCCCATCCCATCTCCTCTCCTTTCTTCCCTTCCCTTCCCATCATGCAAATAAGTCACTGCTGCTAGGTGGGGAGAGAGTAAGGGTGTCTGTGTGAATGGCTGGCACAGTGCATGTGCAGAAGGACTGGCAGGAAGGGCACCATAAGGAAAGACTTTGTCAATGGGAAGGTGACAGAATGTTGGCAAACACATTAGGTCATGTGACTGCAGCTGACTGTGGCACTACAGCAGCCATGGTCAAGAGCAGCAGTTAAGCAGTAAGGGGGGGGGGCTCAATATTCTCTAATTTAATCCATTTGAGGTACCTTTATTGTCAAATTATTGCTCTTCGATGCAGTGTTTTCTCCAATTCAGCATAATAAAGTAACAAACAGGTCTGAGAATTTTAATAGTATTTATAGATTTTTGAACACTGAGCAATAATTAGTTAAGTGTGGGAATAATTATTAACTAATTATTACCTGGAACATTCAGAAGGAGCTATGTACTTTTATCAATCTATTACTAAGTGTGCTTACTGAAAACCACTCAGAATATTTGACCTTATGCTTCTTTTGTAGTTTCCAGTTGTTTTCTGAAGTCGTGGAATAGATTTCCATTTCTTTTGCTTTCTACTTAGGGACAGGCAAATCCATGAAGCTAAGTTTGTTCAATTTCCGATGCTTTTAAGTAAGTTCCTTTCATCCAGTTTTTTTTTCATTCTTTGGTGAATTTGTTTTAAAATATTTGCATGAAAAGTCATGGACATGTTTTCTAATATAAAAACCATTCACTGCTTTGCATACAGAATTATTCGGTGGAAAGTGTGTATTTTCAAGTCATTTTCTTTAAAGTAGTGAAATATTTTTATGCTTACTGTTTCTTAAGAAATCTATTTGGCTTTTATTTTTTATATCCAATATTCATGTTTTTATTCATCTTCTAGAAAATGTGAATAAAATTACATAATGTTTCCAGATCATATATGTTTGGAAGTATGAACTGGGGATGTTTTCTTTAAAATATGTTCCAAATGCATTTCTTCCCAGCTCTAATCTTATTCTTAGATTAGGAATGTATAGATATACAGAATATAGTACAATAAGTAAATTGAACATTATGATAATTGAGATCATACAAGAGCTATAGTTGAGTAGTTTTTGATTATTTATACCATACCCTAATTTCAAGATTTCATTTTATGTTGCTCTATATCAGAAGGGAATTTTTCTTTTAGTAAGATGCTAACTGTTTTCTTGAGCAATACAGAAACCCATGAATGAACACAGATAATAAACCAACTCTATGTATGTTGAATTACTGTTCCTTTACCTTGAGGATTTTGCCTCAAGGAAGGAATTTGCAATAACAGTTGGATCTAGGAAATCAAACCACTATCAGTATTCTATCCTTTAATGATTGTATCAGCAAAAGAGAAAAATAGTTATTTAGTCTTAATGAACCATTCTTGTTGTTTAATTGACATGTAGAAATGTCCTTTCCTGAATCTTGATAAAAGGATTTTCTTTAGAATTTATCTCCTTCCTTCCTTCCGTCTTTCCTTCCTTCCATCTTTCTTTCCTTCCATCCTTCCTTCCTTCCTTCCTTCCTTCCTTCCTTCCTTCCTTCCTTCCTTCCTTCCTTCCTTCCTTCCTTCCTTCTTTCTTAAAAAACCCCTTCAATTGATATCTAAAGATTATGTACCTATTTCTCCTGCTGTCAGTAATGCTTCTGTATTTCTTATATTTACTGAATGTTGACTGGAATTATTAGAATTAGAAGAACAAAGAGTTGGAAGAGACCTTGGAGGACCTTCTAGTCCAACCCACTGCTTAGTCAGGAAACTGTATACTATTATATCAATAGAAGTTTCACTGAAATCACTATTCATCTAAATGTACTAATAAGAAAAGATCTATAACTTGATCCATTAATCCATTGTACAATGTTGAATGATAGAATCTGGTGCTCATACACCTATAATGGTATATGGCCCCAACCCCAAGGCTGTGGCCCACTCCAGGCTGTGGCCTATTCAGAACCAGGCCACGCAAGAGGCAAGCCAGTGCAGCTCAACTCACGCAAGTGATGGGCTGGTATGCCTGTACACACAGTTCAACTTGCAGTTGAGCGACATGCACATGTGTTCTGCCCTGTTGTTTGCGCAGGTTGAGCTGTGCATGTGTGCATCAGCTCACCGCTCATGTGACCCGATTCCCCTCTCCCTGCTGGTATAAGGAACAATCCATATTCTTGTGCTTGGGAAAAGATAGTTCTTAAGTGATGTAGTCCTCAGTGTAATTTCATTTGATCAGTATCATGAATTAAATAGTGTGTCTTCTTGAAGATTTAAAATACCATGCATCAATGTACTGTTGTACCAGCCAAATGCATGTCTTACTGCATTGAAGCTTTTATTGCACAACCAGTCTGTTCATTCTAACTGTAAATGTAATATTATCAAAGAGTAGATGTGTTTTGGTCTGTTAAGGCTGAGGACACAATTGAACTGCTTCCCTGTGGTGTGTGAGATGGCAAAAAAAATATGCCAGCCCAAATTGTGCTGCACTCATTGCTGACACTTTTCTGTTTTAACAGAATTCTGGTGAGTAGTGCTGTCCTTCTTGTTTTACTGCAGGATAAGTTGAAGAAAGCTTCATTTCTCCACTTGAAATCCCCCCCACTCCCACTTGAGTGTCTATCAGTAGGAAATGCATCCATTAATCACTATTTTCAAGGTGTGGTGGAACAGGGATGGTTGCATATACAAGTGGGTCTCTAGAACATCTAGCTTTGCCATTTGAGCAGTAGCTTGATTGTAGCCTGTGAATTGTATGTTGCTGTTGCTGTGTTGCTATAAGAAAGAATGAAAAAATTGGAAAAAGGAGCTCAGCTGGGCCTTGAAATGCAGCAATGCTACCTTGAGGGCAGATGAGCTACCCTACCTGCTTGTTCAGATTGTTGGAGCAGATGGAAACAGTATTTTTTGTTGTTGTTTTATTTTCCCAATGTACAGATCTGCACAAAACAACCATTCATAAACACATGGCACAATGTAGGAGAATGAACCCATAGGAACAAGATTCAGGAGTCCATCTGCATTTAAAAGACAAAGGCCACTGATTGAAGATAGCAAAGTCCACATTTTGGAGAGAGATGACTATTGGTTTGAAAGAGGGGTCAAAGAGGCCATCTACGTCAACATTGAATAGCCCTCTCTCAACAAAGGGGGAGGGAATCTAACATCATCTCTCTCCAGTCTACAACACAGTCATTTCAACACTTCCAAGAAGGCTCCACAACCTTTTGCACCACTCAGGTGACCCTGACGACACAGATAAACTTCTTGGAGTTCTCAATGACTGTCTAAAAGAATGCAACTGGCCAGTTGTTTGCAAGGAGCATAAATACTTCCGTTGCCCACCATCCAGCCAGAGCTGAAGAAGCTTCTTGGATGAGAAGCGAAACATCTTCAAAGAAAAAGCAGAAAATCCAGTTGCCTCTTGAAAAACCACTTTTGGGATTTCATTCTAAAGATAATTGTTTCCATGTGGCACTGATGAAGGATTCTCTGTTTAATTCACCATTTGATTTTAACTTGGTAGAACTCAAAAGCCTTAATGAGTTTTGGGGGGGATGTGTGTGGGGAGGACGTGGCTTGCAAGCTATCATTTAGTTGTTTCTGATCTAGAAGAAGAACGTACATATTTCAAGTGTTTTAAAACCAGATGAAAATAAATCTATCAGTTTACTGGCTTGTTACTCAAGAGGGTTACATCAGGTATTCCCCTTCCTCCTTTGCTCCTAAAACATAAGTTTTAACATGTTAAGAGGAGTGGTCAGATAGAGGAGGAGATGAAAGAAGAAAGAATCAAGACTAAGAAGTTCATCAATAGACAAGTAGATGCTTTGAACAGAGAAATTACTTGGTGGAAGTAGGCAATAGCAGAAGCTATTGATTGCATGAATAATTTACTTAGCAATGTATTAGCCTTTTGCCTTGGGCACTGAATGTATTGTTATTGTTGTAAGAACTGCTGTGTGTTGCAATTATAGCTTCAAAGCTCATGGTTTAGGGCCTAGGTCTCTTATTTCAATGTTTTAGCGTTCTGTTTTTCCAGCATGTGTCAGTTTAAATGTTACTTTAACATCTTCTTTGCTTCTTTTTTTATGCTGTACTATTTCTCAATCTATTTAAATCACAGCGGAACAATATATATTGGAGGTCCATTCTCCTCTATTTTTCTCTTCATTCCTGCACACTAAAGTTGAGCCACATTGCCCAGAAAATAAGCAAAACAATTTATTACAAAATTAGAAGTTGGATGATGATGTATAGATTGGAATGTTTCCTCTTCTTCCAAGTGTTCTCATGTTATTTTCTTTTAATATTTTAATTTTACTGAGCATTACCTGTTCATGGAATCTCTTTCCTCCTATACTAAGATGGTTAGAAGGAGAATGTGCATGAATACCTGTGGCTTATCCAATTTAGACAAGAGCATGGTGGCTCAAGTGACTAGAACACTGGGCAGAAAATTAGCTAGCCTCTGTTTGAGACCCCAGAACTGTCATGGGGCAGGATTGAGGTCTCGTCTTTCACTCCAGCTCCTGCTGTGGATATGAAAGAAGCTCCCAACTGAGTGTCCCTAGGACAATGGTGATGTCCCTCCTAATCCTTTCAACATGAGTGGAAAAAAAAATCCAATTTAGACTAAAATCCATAACAGAGATGTTTTAGAGGTCATAATGATCAGTCTGTATTTGTAATAGGCATTATAATCCTATGTAATGCTCATAAATAATAATTCAAATTTAATGAATTTAAAATATTTAAAAATAATTTATATGTTCTAGCCTGGATGCATTAATCCTAATGTCATTAATCTAGCAAAAAGAGTCTAAATATTTTATTCTTAGATCTGGAAATATTAGCAATGACACCTTTAAACAGTATTCTTAATTCTGCCTTAGTTCTACCTTCCAATCTCCTTTTAGTATCCTATACTAATATTGACTTGGCTGCCATCAATATTTTTTAATCCAAATGATGGTATCATGAAACAAATGTCTGCTGAATATATTTTTAAGGTTATGCATTATTATTATGAGGATGAGCAAACTGTCTCTAGTACTTTCAATCTGTCTTGCTTGATTTCATCAATGCTCATAAACGTCTTTATGGCTTTAAGATAAATAACTGTACCGGGAGGCAGGGCTGACGATGCTACAACACAACATGCAATCTTGGTGCTCCAGGATTACTGTTGATATCTCTGTTGCTGGATGGTCCTTTGGGACCTAAACCATCCTGAAGAGACGGTGATAGAGAAGGGCACGTCCTGCTGATCTCAGGGGCATCGAAAAGCTCCTGATCAATCAAGGAGAAGCTCTTTTCTCTGGCTACAAGAGAAGCAGCCATTGAAGCTGCACAACATTGGGACAGACTCCTGAAACGGAAGCAGAGAAGGAGAGAAAGTGTGTTGAAATTGGTGACATAAATTTTACTATTGGAGAAGAGAACACCCAAAAAGACTTAGAGCAAAATTAAAGTTGAAGACAGAAGAGAGTAAGCGGTGGATTAAGACTGTATTAAAATTAGTGTGTTATCTTTGTCTCCTTAACTTTGTTTTCTTTTTTTTTTGGGATGGAATTTTTACAAATGCCTCTTACTTTTTAAATGGGACTGGTCTCTTTTTCCTTCTTCTATTTTTCCTCATTTTTTGTATTTGTGGAACAAGAATCTCTTTCTTTTTGTAATGTTCCGGTGGATTTCACCTTTTAAAAAAAATTATCTCAAACTCGGAATAAAGAAAGGGCTAAAAGTAAAAGAAAAAGAAGTAACACTGCCACCTAAAGGCCGGAGGCTTGGAAACACTAGTTCCTATGAACACTTGACTTATAATTTATATCTCAAAGTCCTTGACTTGGTTTACTGAAAGGAACAGTGGGAAGAGCACAATTTGTTTATACAGGTGCTCTTTTGGAGTATTATTAGTAGCTAGAGTAAAGAGAAAGCATGGACTTGAAAGATTATAGTGAATTTATTTGAAATTTAGCAATAAGCCTTGGGTGATTTAGTGGCAGTGTTTACAACCTGGAAAAATGGTGCAAGAGAAGGGATTAACATTGCAAATAATTATGTTAGAAATTCAAAAAGTTCTAATAATTACAGAGAGAATTGACAAGAGATTTGAAATTATAGAGCAAAACATAGAAAGAGTGGAGGGAAGAGTTGAGAATATTTAGAAAACAACGATGAAATTTGAGGACAGAGTTCAAAAAACTGCACAGAAATATGAACAGAGTGATAAGAAAATTGTTGACATTGGCAGCAAACCGAGAGTGGAGGGAAATGATATGTGTGAATTACTGAAAGGAGAAATCAACGAACTCGAACCCTATCCCAGACTTCAAAACATAGATGAGAAAATTTGGCAGAAATAATGAGAGTAATTTTGGCAGAAGCACCAGTGATAACCAAAGGCAAGTTGATGGTAGGAGCAGATGGAGGGTTTTGACTCTCTATAAGATATGGAATGAACAACAAGTTGCTAAGAGAAGTCCACATAAGACTTATCAAGAAAACACTTAGATACAGATTCTACAAATGGCAAGAGATATTGGACTGCACTACTACTGGATGGATACAGGATGATGAAATGAAATGTTACAATAAAATCAAGTTAAACTTAGTTAAACTTTGAGTATTATGTATAAGACAAAGTAACAATAGTTATAATCAAATAAATGATTAACAATGATAATAATGCATTTATATATACTAGATTGATAACATGAAATTTTATATAAAATTGCAAGTGGGACTATGGAGATGAGGTTGAAAATATTTCTTTATAAAAGATAAACAATTTCATATAGAATAGAATATAAAGATGTAATATCATTGGATGATTTTAGGATGATGTAATGAAACGCCATAATATAAATTTACTTTAAATTTAACTATGCTTCACACAAAAAGAATGTAATAATAGCAATACTCAATGAATGCTTAATAATCATAATAATTGTATACATATATTACATTGATAATACTAATAATGGAAAAAACATGGAATTGGAAATTATTAGAGAATGTTACCAATATTAGAATAATAGAATGACTTAGAATAGGATATAAAAAATACTTTACTATTGGATATATTGAAGATGATATAATGAATTATTATAATATAAATGAATTTATATTTAGAATACCTTGTTTAAAATGAAGAAACAATAATGATAATCAAACAAATGAAGTACTATAATAATAATGTATACAAATACGTATATTTGATTGATAGTATGTGATATTAGATAAAGTTTAAGTTATGACTTAAAGTGATGACAAAAACCTTGTAACCAATTGACACACTGTACGTAATTGAAGATGTTTTATGCTATATGTCTTTTTTGTTTATGTTGTTTTAAAATAAAAATTGTATTTTTAAAAAAAGATGAATAACTGTCCCACCAGTTTTCCCATATTTACTATCATTCTAACAAGATTAAAAACTTTCATGAAATACAGCTGTTATCACATTCTACCACACAATCTGATTCCATAATTAATCCCTATTCAGTTTACATATATTTATTTAATTGTATCCTGCTTTTATTGTTTCACACATACAATAACCTATTTTCCCCGCAACAGTAACTTTGTGAGGTGATTTGGACTGAGATAGAGTGGCAGGCTCACAGTCACCAGCTGGCTTATATGCCTAAAGTGGAACTAGAATTCACTGTCTCCTGCTTTATAGCCTATACTTTGTTAAATAATCAAACCTACAATAAATATTCATCTTGATGAGTTGCAGAAGAAGTATATAGCAAGATGGTACTTCTCAAACCTCTGTCATTTGCATCAGTGGTGGGATTCAAATGTTTTTACTACTAGTTCTGTGGGTGTGGCTTGGTGGCGTCGCTGGGTGGTCATGTGAGCAGGTGGGTGTGACCAACTCAATATCACTCCCACCCAGTCACATGACATCCCCCCCCCAGACACACTTACCCAGGTTTTGTGACTCCCTGTGTTTTCTGTGGGGAATAGATCATGTGACTGGGTGGACATTGTACATGCTCCATCACTAGAGGCTTTCAAAAAGAGTGAGGGAAGTCCATCCCAAAAGGACAGTACCAGGAGCCATTAAAACAATGCAGAAAGCTTAAAATAGCCATTCTTCCTTTTTAAAAAAGTCAACCCCAAAACAAATGCAGCTGAGAGGAAAAGTAAGAGCAGCTTCTCAGGCTAATTGAAAGCCTGGGTGTGCTGCCAAAAGGCATTAACCCTTCCAACTCTATTTTTCTATGTTCTCTATGTTCTAAATTGGCTGGATCACACATACATTAAATGCACAGCCTGTATGATTAAACTGCATCATTGTCCCATCCTATATCTTTTCCCCCAGGAAGAAAGAAGAAGTAGCCAACACTGCAGCTGCTATAAAGGATTTTGGGAAACTCCATGGAGTATCAGCTGATCACAGAAGTGTTACTAAATACTCTTGTAATCTTGTCCTTCTTCCTGAAGGGAAGAAATTAATCCCATCCCTAGATGGGTGATTGAAGGGTTTCCCTGTCCTAATTCTGTCAGTTTCTGTTGTTTATTGATTTGATTCAGCGTGTATCAGCTGCATTCCAGCTGCAATTGTTAAATGGAGCTATTAACTGAAGGGAGAGAGAGAACCCCCCCCCCCCCACCTCTGTTGCACTTTATTTTTAACCGGTTTTCCAAACTGCATAAACAGTTCCAGCGAACTGGGGATAACTGGTTGAATCCTACCTGTGATTTGCATGTGTCATACACTTTGAATAAGAATTCTACCAAACCCTTTCCAAGTAAATTTAATAAACTAAATTTCCCTGTATTTTTCGCATCCACATATTTTAGTTTTCCTTTATAAGGAATAATAATAATATTTTTCTTCCAATCATCATGAGCAGGTGTGGTTTATTCACACAACAAGTCACATAGTCACTCTATAAACATGCCCCATTCATATTCTAACATGTCTTTCCTGAAAGTATCTAAACCTCAGCACTTTTCAAATTCTCACAAGCAATTATGATTTATTCTTCATCGATTTTCTCTGAACGCTAACATTTATACCATTTGTTTCTTCAAGATATTAATATGGTCCCCATACAAATCTCTGAAATAACCCTTTTAGGATTTCTTCGCTTCATTTTCATCTCAAATAACCCTACCCTTTTAGTTTGCTTTGCCTTCTTTACCCATTTCCAAAGTGTATTTCACATTTCACAGCACTAATTACTTAAATGCCATCTACATCTTTTTTATTTTATCATTCCACCAAGTATCCTTTTCACATTTCTTACTGTCATAACTCCATACATTTCTGCGGTACTCTGTAACATAATTATTTTCATTCTCTTTTATGCAATTTCCATGTGGTCTTTCATTTCACCCAGTTTCTACTTTTTCTGTCAGGAGATTAAATTAACTTCTAATGTCTTTTTATATAGAATTGGTCTTTCTCTGCCTGCAGTGGATCTCCTTCCTCTCTCTCTCTCTAACTTATTTTCTTTCATGAACATTTTTCTCAAGATCTACTCTTTGCAAGGAGCCCCAATATATCCTCTTCTGTCTTAATTATCTCAAACATTCATCATAAAATTATGTTTTTAGATTTATTTTCATTCATTTAAAAGATAAAGATTCATCTCGCACATATGTGCTTGTCGTTCCTGACTCTAGGGGGCATCATTTGAACATCATTTCAAAGCAGAAGAGCCAGCACTGTCCAAAGACGTCTCTGTGGTTATGTGGCTGGCACGACTAAACACCAATGGCATTCGTTTACATAGGTTTAAATCACACATTCGAAATTAACAGATCTTTTTTAACCAGATACTCTTTGACTACATAATAATTCAAATTTATTCTTGTACCTCCCAATGGATTAGTCATCTTTTTTGTTCTCTCGAGTTTTATTTCACCTATCCTTTAATGTCTATACTAGAAGATAACTTAGATCACATTCATTCAGAGTCACACACAATTTTCCCCAAAATTTCTTCTAGTTATTCCATGATCATCATTCACTGCAATCTAACCACTATTGTTTACTGTACTTATGGTTTCCTATTTCTCTAACCATTAACTCACAATAACCTATATGACAATAATTGATATGTTTAGGCACATATTTTTATTTCTATTTAAAATTAAGCCTACACTTTTTCTCCTACTTATTCAGATCAGTTTATTTCAGATTCATTACATTGTTTTCCTTTAGTTTCATAGAGGAAGAATGTTCATATTTTTAATTTCATCTAATTTACTTATTAATTCATAATCTTTATTTTATACTTCAGATTACAGTTTTCCATAAACTCTAGTTGTCACTTAGATGGGCATATAATCTCCAGTACTTGCAATTATTTTGATCATGTGAAGATTTTATATAACGCTATTCAATGTGTCCCTCCCACTTTAAGTATGTTCATTATACTGATGCATACTTAGGATATGTTAATTTATTCAAAATGTTTATAAATTGCCTTTGAAATGTAATACAAATTATACAGCTACCGTACAAATGTAATAAAATTAAACTGCTATCATACAAAAAGTCTGGAAAAATATTAATTTTATATATTATCTTGCTATTCAGATAATGTTAATAAAATAGCAGTGTGCTCACTGCATTCTTAGGCTGCCCACTTAATGGTTTTGACATATATATCTGATGGTTAAGTATTTACATAGTTTATATACTTCTAGACACACATGTTAATTGGCTGCAATTAACAAAATTTTTAGTATCCTAGAATGATAAAGCAAGCTCTTTGAGGAGAGCAAACTCAAGGCAAACCACTTAGATTTGTGCAAAAACGTTTATTGCTAGTTGAGTATTGTAACAGAATCTTGAAAGTCTGCCAAAGCTACAATCTAGATGAACTATTAGAATTAAGGTGGAGTCACTCTGAGTCTTTTTCTCACCCATCTTTATCTGAAGTTTTTCTTTTTCCTACAGGGACTTTACTCCCCTCCCTTCATGTTCCTAAAATCTGCTAAGCATTCCATCACAGGAATATCTATTTATTTCTGCAATCCAAAAGAAGATTCATCTGTACTAGTAAACCAATGTGGCCATTAGGGTAGATTTGTTGCCACATTTTAGTGCATGTTGTCTTTTAAACTGAAGTTTTCTATTTTTTAAAAAAATGCTATTCAAGTCATGGAATTTTCCTGCAGTTTCTTACCAGTTCTCATATAAAGTGATGAAACAGAATTCACTTCCAATATTTTTTGCAAAGAAAAAATAATAATTTCAGAGAAATTGTCATCAATGCAAAAAGACTGTATGTGTGTGTGTTCTAGCATAATTCTTGAACGCCTTGAGCAATTTCAACAAAACTTGGTATACAGATGACTTATTTTCTGGAAACGAATACTGTGTGGGTAAGACACTCCTAAAACCCCTCAGGGTGTGTGTTCTGTTAAGATACAGCCTATTGTGTCTTAAATGGCTTCTAATGTACTGCTGTAAAGTGGCTTCTACTGTGCAGCACAGTGGAGTTGCCATGGTTAAAGGCTTCACAGTACTCCTGGTAAGGGGGAAAATCCAACTTTAGAAATTACGTTTGGTCTGGACATTTTCCCCCTGTAAATAAATACCCAGGCAATGCCGGGTTATCAGCTAGTTTAGTGATAAAAGGGACAAGCAGTATGTTCAAATTTCCCATGCTTCCATTCAATTTTAAGGTAAGATTTCAGAAGATAGTTCCTGCTGCTGGGTCTTTTCAGGTTGGATCTTACGCCCAGGGTTCAGATTAGAAAACAAATGGTGTGTAACAAAAGAAGAGCAACAAATTCAAACCACAGCAGCAGCAACATCCAGTAATTCAAGCAAAAACCAAAGTTAACTTCCACAAAGTAACTTCAAAAAACTTTCTCAAGTAACCTGAGAGTACGATAGTAAAAGGAAACTCTCCTTTGAAGAAAAAGAACAAAACACAACTAACTTCGTGAGAAACAATGAAGTTTTCAGCACATTATCAGTTGCTGTTGGTAATTAAATGGAATCCTTCTAATCAGAGGTGGGTTGCTGCCGGTTCGGCCCAGTTCAGCCAAACTGGTAGTGGAATTCAGGCCTAGGTGGCAGAACTGGCAGTGCCCCAGGGCTGCCACGAACCGGTTCTCTCACTGTTGCTTGGCTGCCACCATTTTGGATTTTAGTGATTGTGTGTGTGAAGTTCACTGTAAGTTGTTCTACGCATGCGGAACATGCAAACTGGCAATAAGCTGGCAGCAACAAATCCCTGCTTCTAATTGAGGAAGCCTGAAGTTGAAACTAGAACCTTTTGTACACATGCTTTCCCATTCATCAACAGTTCTTGTCTACTCTCAGTGAGCTAGTGGTATGAAGGAAGAGTGAGAAGATTTCTGCTAGAACATGGATCCTCAAAGTATGGCTTGCGGACGGCATGCAAACTAATTAATCCAGCCTGTGCAGGCTCAAATTGCCCCGCTCTTTGGCCAAGCGCAGGTCTTACCTTCATGAGCCCTGCGGGCTGGAACTGAAAGAGAAGGCCAACATTTTTGGCCTATAGAGATGTATGGAGGTAGGGAAGTGAAAAACACTGCAGAGATGTCCCAGGAAGCCAAAAAAATGGGTGAAAATGGCCTGTTTTCACCTCTTCCACCTGCAGAAGACAGATAAAAAGAGTGAGAGATAGACATACAGAGACAGAGAGAGAGGGGGGGAGGGAGGGAGACAGAGATTTCTCAAGCTCCTTTGGGCTGAGAAGAATTGCTGCAAAACTGAGTTTCTTGAAGTGGCCCACTAGACTCCTAAACAACTGAAAAATGATCTAGTAAAAAGAAAAGACAACCAAAAGAGCAACATGCAAACAAAAGCAAATAAAATACCCGCAGGAGCAAAACAAATTAAAGTTTAATCTGTGCATTGTGCGTTGTTCAATGGACTGTTAAATTGGCCACCCCCACTCAGTCACATGACATAGCCACAGCCACCCAGTCACATGCCCGCCTAGCCATGCCCATCCCCAATAGTCTGAGGGACCATGAATTGGCCCCCTGTTTAAAAAGCTTAAGGACCCCTGTGATAGAATAATATTTTGGTAGTAACAACAGAAAAATAAAATATCATTTGATTTGAAGTCAACTGCAACAACAAAGAAGTCAAGTTCAGCAGAGTATTTTGCTATAAAACATTCATTTATGCCTACTTGAAATTAGCATGAGATATGCTGAATACAGTGCCCTTGTTAAAGAAGTGATGTGTCATTACCATGTATTCATTATCACCAGTTAAAAATATGGGAATACTAGGCAAAGAAAATACTTAAAGCTGAAATTGTATGGTATAACACTTAGCTACTATTATGATGCTACTGTTTAAGACAGTGGTAGGTGCTTCTGCTTTGGAGGCTTGTTTATATTGCTTTATTTCAAATGCTTGCAAAGTATAGGGATGTTATAGCTAAATACACATACTGTGAAAAGCCATAAGATATATTTGATTTAATTGTGTATTCTTTCTGGAAAAGTACTGCACCAAAGTATTCTGTGTGAATAAAATAAGTGTTAGGGTTTTTAAATTATAGTTTAAGGCTTAGTGTAATGGGTAAATTGAAATAATTGTGACTTCTTCAACACATGTGGTTAAGCAAACTATGATTTATTATGATAGTTGAATCAGGTTATGTTACATTTCCTCTGTCAATTATTTGGCTCCAAGGTTAGGGTTAGGTTTAGGGTTAGGTTTAGGGTTAGGTTTAGGGTTAGGTTTAGGGTTAGGTTTAGGGTTAGGTTTAGGGTTAGGTTTAGGGTTAGGGTTAGGGTTAGTGTTACGTTTAGGGTTACGTTTAGGGTTAGGGTTAACGTTACATTTAGGGTAGGTTTAGGTTTAGGGTTAGGTTTAGGGTTAGGTTTAGGTTTAGGGTTAGGGTTAGGGTTAGGGTTAGGTTTAGGGTTAGGTTTAGGGTTAGGTTTAGGGTTAGGTTTAGGGTTAGGTTTAGGGTTAGGTTTAGGGTTAGGTTTAGGGTTAGGGTTAGGGTTAGGGTTAGTGTTACGTTTAGGGTTACGTTTAGGGTTAGGGTTAACGTTACATTTAGGGTTAGGTTTAGGATTAGGTTTAGTTTTACAGCGCGCTTCTGTCGCCACACTGTTGTCGGCGCGATTCAGCATTCATTCATCGGAGCGCTTTAGAACACGCGGTTTTGTCACCGCAGTTTAGTCAGGCACGGTTTTGTCGTTTGCCCTTTTGTCGGTGAACAGTGAACTGGTAGTAAAACTGCAGCAACCCATCCCTGGGACACTCCCAATCTGCTGTAAATTGGGGTTATATTAGTCAGTTAACTATAGTGTGATGCCGGAAAATATACTGTATGTAAGTTTTTAAAAATATCTTTAATTTTTTTCTTTTCTTCCTGAAAAGTTGCTTGGAACCACTCCTTTTTGGGATAATGAAGCTTGTGACGGTACCTGGAGAAGGATCTTTTTTAAAAATTTATAAGAGCCTGATGTGTG
The DNA here is from genome assembly GCF_009769535.1 of Thamnophis elegans. Classification (NCBI taxonomy): domain Eukaryota; kingdom Metazoa; phylum Chordata; class Lepidosauria; order Squamata; family Natricidae; genus Thamnophis; species Thamnophis elegans. Next base: position 50,009,709 of record NC_045550.1, read on the forward strand.
TTGCTCAAAGAACAATGCTTACAGTTGGATTGCCAGCAGAGTAGTATCAATCTTCCAAATTTTATACACCCAAGAGCCATGATTACAGAATTTGGGATTGTAAGACCATCTCAAAGGTGCACTTATCAAATAGTTGCCATGGCAGGCATGCTCATTGTTAAGAATGCAACGACTATAGTGAGTTTTTTCAGAATGAACATTGCTTGGTGTCTTCTATCTTGTCCTTCTCTTCTGAGAAGGTTGACATTCTCTTGACTATTTTACCCATTTTGGGGGGTCATTTATTTAAATTATACAGTCCTACTTTATCTACAGCATTCCAGAATTTGTCACCAAGATCTTACAGATTAGAAGCTTTCCAAGTAGTAAGACTCTGAGAAAAGATTTAGATTCTGTGTTTTAATTGTTGCACTATATGCTTCCTCCCTTTTTAGGCATAACAATATCTTTTAAATATGGAAGTATTTTTTAAACTCCTTAAAATACTTAGTGGGAAGGCTGGAATCTGTTTGTTTCACATCTAAATATGTATGTTATCTTTTTTTCCTGTATTATGTTTAACTCACCTGAAAAATATTGTCCTAACTCTCCAGATGAAGAAAAGGCTTCTCTTTTATGCATAGTTTAAAGTTGGTATTTTCCCCCAATGATGAATTGTATTTTCTGCCCAGAATTTTTTTTACTTCCCCCAAATCATGATATATGAAAAGTAGAAGCTTGTCTCTGTGATGTAGTACCAAATTGTGAGGTACGGGGCAAAGAAGGGTGGAAGGCAGTTTTTTAATGGATTGAATTTGGAGATATGAACATGCTGTTTAATATTTAATTCTCCATAGCTTGGGAGTAAATGAAAAAAGCAAGAAAGGTGGTTTCCTGGCTGAAATTGGGCTGCATCCCCTGTAGAAAAACCAATAAATAACATATTTTGATCAGCCAATCTTTTTCACCAAGCCTGCAAACGCAAAAAGTCAAGTGATCATGATGAACTGGCAGCTTTTCTCAGAACTAAAGCTGGTAGCTATGGGCTCTAGTGTATTTTAATATCAATGTGTTCCAGTTACTCAATTGTATTAGAGCTGTAAATCTGATTACAGTGTTACAGTACTTTACAAAGCTGTGGCAAAAATAGGGCTTGCTGGCACTCAGAACTTTAAAAAAAAAAGCTCATAAACCAGAATAGACTATAAAAAAGTAACTCCTAGATACGTCAGCATATTTCACTCAACAAACCACTCTTCTTTTGTTCTTTTAAGTCAGCATTGATTTCTGGTGAACATATGGACAAATCCCTGCACTTTTATTGGTAAGATTTTGGAAGTGGTTTTCCATTGCTTCCATCTTAGGACTGAAAAAGAGAGACTGGCCTAAGGTCAGGCACATGGCTTTATGATTAAAGTGGGACTAGAACTCATCATCTCCTGGTTTCTAGCCTAGTGATTTAACCACAGCAACAAACTTGATAGCTTTCTTTTCTTCATTACAGATAATACCTAGCAAGGACTAAAATTGGTAGTAAGGCTGTACTGGCGGTTTTGCTTTTACCATCATTCTGTTCTTAAGTATATTCCTTACAAGAAGTGCTAGTTGAGAATCAGTGGGATTGTTTAAATTCACAAATAACCATTTATTAAATTACCCCCCCCCCCCCGTTTCTGCTTCATGGTAGAACATGTAACACTACTATTTTTTAGGAAGAAAAGATATATAGTAATGTGGGAAGTTATCACCCAGCCCTCTCCCAGAAAATGAAATATTCTAGGAAATATTTCTCTGGATGTGAAAAGAAAGAAACATGTTTTAAAAGACAGAATAGCTGCCTGTAGCTTCCTGCCCATCCCCACTTTTGTCAATGGGCCATTAAGAAGGTCAAGCTACTCCACTTTACATAATAAAGGCTTCTCCACTGCAGCTGCAGGGGGATGGGAGTAAAAGCATGATAATATTGGCCCTTTACTCAACTGACCACATGGCATCTGAGAACTCAACCAAACCTGGATTCAAAACACAGCCTAGAGAGTTGCCCCTGCATGGCCCTATGGGAGTCTGACAACCAATCAGAATACATTTCTTACACAGGAACAGGAAACAGAGAGGTGGGACTGAACAGGTTATAAAAAGCCTAGCAAGCCCCTCCCTCAGCCCTTCTCTTCTTCTCCACCAACATTGAAGCATGTGATCACCTTTTCTGTTCAGGACTCAAGCCATGTCCTGTCCAACAATAAACCATTTTTCCAAGCAGCCTTCATGTCTCCAGTGTCTTTTTCCCCACTTGGAGCCGAACTCAGAAGTTTATTTCTTTCATCAGTAAGAAACGAAACAAAACAGATTTTACAAAATATTGAAAGATATAATACTACTATCAGTGCTTAATATTTTATCTTTTTAATCTAAATAATGAATCATCTTAGAAGCATTATGCTGCAAATGCTGTGAGCATACCCTTATAATTTTGAGCCATCAGTATGCTAACTGGATATTTAGTCTTTGTCCAATTTGATAATAGCAGGCTGATTTTAGCATTTTAATACATTTTCCCTTTTGATCCACCCCATTTGAGACTGATCTCCTCACCACATCATTTCTCTATTCTTTCTCATTTTGGACATATTTTACTTACCTTTTATTTATTTGCCAAATAGCCTCTAACTTAGAGAAAAAAGAAGAAAATGCATGATTTTATTTTAAGGCATATAGAATTAAATTTGGAGACCATTTCTGTGTAATACAATCTTAAAGGCACCATTGTTTATAGGAGTGAGATTAGTGAGATTAATCACAACATACGTAAATCCCAGCAAAGGCATTTAGGTTAAAGGGGTCAGTGGCTAAAACGCTGAGCTTGTCGATCAGAAAGGTTGGCAGTTCGGCAGTTCGAATCCCTAGTGCTGTGTAACAGAGTGAGCTCCCGTTTCTTGTCCCAGCTTTTGCCAACCTAACAGTTCGAAAGTTTGCAAAAATGCAAGTAGAAAAGTAGGAAACAGCTTTGGTGGGAAAGTAACAGTGTTCTGTGCGCCTTTGGCATTTAGTCATGCCGGCCACATGACCACGGAGATGTCTTCGGACAGCGCTGGCTCTTTGGCTTTGAAATGGAGATGAGCACCGCCCCCCTAGAGTTGGGAACGACTAGCACACATGTGTGAGGGGAACCTTTCCTTTTACCTTAATGATCAGAAGGAAGATATCTAATAATATGATTTCAAAAACCCAAACATGATTCCATTCATAATGAAGTATGATTAATATTATCTCTGTTGATAATATTTGACACTCTTCTATAAGGTAAGTTTTAACTAGTGACATAAATTGTGAATCAATAAAAGACTGTTAATTGGAAAGTTACCGGTTAATTTCTGCAACAGGAGAATGTTTCCATTCTTGAGGGAGGACAAGCTACCCCCATTAAAACTTTGTATTGCTTTGTAAGGACTATAATGTTTTACAGATTCTGTTAATAAGATAGGAAAATGATAGGAGAGAATCTGGAAGGTGTAAAGAGAATTGGGTGTAGCACTCAAAATTTATATTGCCTGTCTTAACCCATTGATTTCCATAGAGCTCACTGGATTTCCAGCTAGTGGATGAATATCATTCAAAAAACAAGGCTTAAAAAAACCCCATAAAAATAAGCAATCTTTTATGTTACTGAGCATACATGTATACATACATAAATGCTTTCCCATTTTGCTGATCCCCTTGAAGTTAAGTAGTGTTATTCAAAGTGCAGAAAACGAGAAATAGTGGACAAAAGAAAATAAATGCAGGAGATAAAAGAAATACATACTGTATATACTGTATATAATTAAATCTAGTTTTTCTACCACAACACATACTTCTTGCAACCTTGTTCCTTCTACCACATCCAAATACTGATTCATTCATAGTGCTTTGTTTTTAAACTTCTTGCTCATTTACTATATCTACTATGAGTTTCTTTGTCTTCTCCTTCCTCTTGATTCATCCAGTATTCCTTCATAAATTCTTTGGGATCTAATCCTTGTTCATAGATGACATATATACTTCTGTACTGACCAGTCAATTTTGCACAGTCCATATTCATTCTTTACTACTAATTAATAACTCAATTTCTTCTTTTTTTACCATGCACTGTCCTGAAGTAAGCCCATTTCAACTGCATTCGATTTATTATTTTGTTTTTCCTGAAAAACCCGAATCTTATTTCTACTAAGTACAGTGAGCAGAAGGATGCTATTATAAAACAGCAAATGTGCAGTAAACATTCTTCTTCAATCATACATTTAATGACCTCCCGAGGAGTGAAAATCTGGTCTGCAAGTCTCCTGTATTGGCACTGTAGTGTGGCTTTTGTATTCACTCTTGATATTTTTTCCCTTCAAATAAGGTAATAACAACTGCATTCTTTCAATAATCAAGAACAGATGAAATTTACATGCACCTGTTAAACAAGTCACAGCCACAAGCTACATCCATATTTTAACATTTCTTAACTTACACCATCTAGAGCAAGGGTGTCAAACTGGTGGCCCATGGGCCAGATGTGTCACGTGCAGGCCACGCCTACCCCAGCTCTGTGAAGGGGAAAAATGTCATGATACATCATGTGACGGCAACGTGATGCCACGAGTTTGACACCTGTGATCTAGAGCCTTGGTTGCACAGTGGTTAAAGTGCAGTATTGCAGGCCACAGTCTGGAGTTTGATCCTGACGGAGCTGAAGGTTGACTCAGACTTCCATCCTTCTGAGGGTGGTTAAATGATGAGCCAGATTGTTGGGGACAATATCCAACTTTACAAACCACCTAGAAAGTGCTGTAAAGTGCTATAGGGTGGTATATCAGACTAAATGCTATTGCTGTCTACGCTTGCTACCTTATCAATTTTCAATATTTTCACTGAATTCATAATTTCCATCATTTTTCCTAGACACTAATATATAGAATATGCCAGGCCTGCAGCCATATTTTCTTCTGGATCTCAGGCCTGTCACGCTTTCTATTATTCTGCTATGCATTTTCCATTGTGGGAAAATGGGAGGGGGGATTGTACGGATTTAGATGAGATGTAGCCATAACAAAATTCTTTCTAAAAGCCAAGGTCATCCTATGTCTCTGCACCTCTGCACCTGACCTGAACTGGATGTGTGGAAGCTGCAAGCATGGCAGTGGAAGATTGGATCATGTGATGGACTTATGGGTGTGGGTGTGGGGACAAGATCTTGAACTTTCAACTGGGTGGGAAAACTGGGAAGCTTTCAAATTCGGGTTTTCCCAGATGTGCCAACATGGCTCTCTTAATAAATTACAACTTTGAATAATACTTTGCCTTGGACTCTGATTTACTTTGGGATGTTAATTGGAACCCTGTCAGAATATTTGTTTTAATACTACTCTGATAAAGCACTATGACTCCTATGTATTTGTCCATCTCTCCCCCTCCTCCACATTTCAAGTAAGTGTTTACTCTTATCTGGACTAGTTGTCAGGGTTCCACCAATTCTCTAATAAAGTTGACACTAGACCAACAACTATCTAAAATGCCTTTCTTAAATCTTGTCACTTCAACATTTTTTGTTGAAGGTTCCATCTTTACCACACTCCTCAAAATTGTTTATTTTCAGCAACTGAGTTTTCCCTGCTGCTTTTAATCTTAATACTAGCTACCTTTCAGTACATTCTCTTTAGCATTTTCTCTGAACATATTATGCAGTATTTTCTCATTTTTTGATAGCAATGATTATGCAGTTTTACACATGCACGGACTTTTTTCACTTCATCATTTTGCCAAGCAACTACTTTGCATACATTTACATCCATTCTTCTGTAGGACTGTGTAACATAATTCTTTTGATTCTGTTCCAAACACCCACTCTCCATTCATTGTATTGGGAGACTTCTAATCAGTGGTGTGCTGGTAAATGTTTAATAACTTGCTCTCCAGGGGAAAAAAAAATATTCCAACAGCTCACACTTCTGGCTTCATTGCTGTTGTCACACACTGAAGAACTAATCATTGTGGCTCAGCTCAGCTCGGCCCTGAACTGGCTCACAAACTCCAGAGAATTATTCTAGTTTTCCAAGCCAGTGCAAGCCAGCTACAGCATATCAGTGCTTCTGGGGAAGTTTCATCTAAGATTTTAACTCAACCTTCATTTAATTCCACTTTCATCTATATTCCTTTTACATTTTTTTACATCCAATATTTGTTTAGATATCTTCACATCCATACATTGTTTGGCCTCCTTAGTCTACCTATCAGGGTGTTAGATTCTCAGTGGTTGCTGCTCTTGAGGATCCTGGCTCTGCACTGAAATATTATTAGAATAGTTATAACTCCCACAGTGATCCCCAAAGCTTTCTAAACTCCAGCACTTCAACAATGCTTGTCCTGTGACTACACAAATCTGGACAACTACTATATAAGATATAAGAAGACGACAGGTGGAAAAATCAACCCATAATTCAAGGAATAATTTTAAAAAGTTCAGTTGATTATGGTACAACAGGAAAAAAAGAGAAAATAATGTGTCTATCCACGGTTCTAGTCTTGGGCTCTAAGGAAAATAAACCCACATCCTCTTTGTTGTGACAGCTCTTCAAGTTTTGGAAAATGCCTATCACATCTCCCTCAATCTTCTCTTCCTCATGAGACATGGGTCTCCAAGCCCTTCAACATCATTGTTGCTCATCTTTGCACTGTTTTCAGTTCCTTTACACTGTTTCAGTTCCTCAGCATCTTTCTTGCACTGTGGCACCAACTTTTCACAAGTTCTATTCATTTTGTGAAAAATATATGTGGACATTTTAGTGAATGACATTTTTCCTAACTTCAAGAGGAATCTTACTGTAGTTTGCATCAAGGTTCTGACAGAATCCCACAAATTATGCTTACAGCCATATCCCAAGCAGATGTTTCTAGCACACATATTTTTGATACAGTTGGAAGATTTTTTTTCATAGTGTACAGAATGCAAGCTGTCACTATGAATTAAATCACAAGCCATCTTCATAATAGAAGAGTTTTTAAACTTAATTAAGAGAGCTGTATATAAAAGTTAGTTTGTGTCTCAGGAGAGCTGGAAGGAGGTTATCAAATCTATCCTGCCTGGGTTATTGATGTGATAAAATTGTTCCCTGAAATAGTAAATGGAAAGCAGCAATGCTTTATTTAGACTAAATTAACCTGTTTATGTAAAGAAGAGGTTTAAAATGTTATGCAATAGAGTTTTTAAAGACTTTGAAAATTTGAGATTTTTTTTCCTTTCAAAATTGTATAGAAATAATAAAACCAAAATAAAGAGACAAGTGTTTTGCAATAATATGAAGGAAAAAACATTTTTCTCTCTATCCTTCCCCCATATATGATAATCCTGATAATCTGGTTTGGCTGTGCCTTACTGTTTATTAATTGCAATTTGTTTTAATTGTATTTTGTATATATTGTATTTATAAATTGTAAATTTATTGTATAAATTGTATTTATAGAGCCGAGGTGGCGTAGTGGTTAGAGTGCTGTACTGAAGCCACTTCAGCTGTTATCTGCAGTTCAGCGGTTCAAATCTCACCGGCTCAGGGTTGACTCAGCCTTCCATCCTTCCGAGGTGGGTAAAATGAGGACCCGGATTGTTGGGGGCAATATGCTGACTCTGTAAACCACTTAGAGAGGGCTGAAAGCCCTATGAAGTGGTATATAAGTCTAACTGCTATTGCTATTGCTATTTTTGTCTAATATTTTGAAAAATCTTTATGTGATAACTTTCATTTTCCAATCAAATAAAAGCTATATTTGTTATTTCTGAAAGTGGATTAGGTTTAAGTCCTAGCCAGAACTTCAGAAATTCATGAGGGACAAGAAGAGAAAAAAGTTTGATGATTGCTAATATAAAAATTCCTGTTCGCACTGTATTGTATAAATGTGGTGTATGTCTAATTTGTGTGTGTGTGTATTTTACATGTTTGTTAATAAAAATCTTTAAAAAAAAGAAGAAGAGAAAAAAGTATCTTATCCTTCTCCACTCTATCTTTTTTTGGGGGGAGGGGCATTTTAAAGCTATTGGCTTAATGGTTATGGGGTATTTCTCATTTCTTAGCCCCAAATTTTGCTTTAACTGCTTTCTAGGGCATATATATATAATATATACCTAAACCCAAGGGATATATTCAAACATGATATATGAGATGAGGTAATGCTCAGATATGTCATAAAGCTGCACCTGATTTCTAGTTAAGTGAGCAATGAAAGATTGTACTGAATTATATACAAACTTCTATTCTAATTTAAAATGTTGACAAAGTCAACCCCGACCAGGAGGGGCAAAGCAATTTCCCTGCTGGATGAAGCTTCCAAAAAAGGCCTGAAGTAAAACACCAGAGTTTTTTTTAAAGCTTCTGCCATGGGAAGACAATCTTCTCAAGTGGTAAGCTAATCAATGATAGGAGGATAGTATTTTTTAAAAAAATAGAAATGACTCTCCCATAAATCAGTTTCAGTTCTTGCAACATATTTGTTGTTGCCTTTCTGGGATGATGATGGTAGTGGTGGTAGTAATGACTTCCAATTTAAATGATAGTTCTGCATTTTTTGGTGATCTTCCGTTCAAATATTAATTGGGCAATTCTCTCCTAAGTTTTTCAATATTAGAACTAGGTTATTTGTAGGACTGTCTATTTCTGGTTATTTCTTCCTGCCTGACATGCTCTAACAGTCTCTTCCTTGAAGCGGTCTCATCTGATGGAAACTAGGAGAAAGGGTTAGGGTCTTCTCTCTGAGTCATCTGTCCTATGGGATGATCTTTCCCCGAGATTTTATTAACTTGACCCTCTCAGAAAAGTTTAGAAAGCCTTGCTGTATCCTTGGCCATGGAGCTCATACTGCAAGGTATATTATATATCGATATGTCTTGTGATTTTTGATTGTTATATTGAATTTTTATTTTTTGTATACCAGCCAGAGTTGCTTTCTGAGATAGTTCGATGGCCATTTAAAGTCAATGAATATGTGAATAGGTTAATAGATTCTACAGCTTTAGGATGATCTTCTCTTTAAATAGGATTTTCCCTCATCCAATCATTTTCACATTCTAAAAATTTACACTTCAGAGACAGGAGGGCAAGAAAGAGGGGGCTTGCTACTTTTATCAGGATAACAAAAGCAGCATATTATGCCATTAGCTCCACCACTTTACTATATGCAAGTACAAAATGACAAAGCCTTACATTATGACAGGAATAGGAGGAGATGGAAGGGAAAGAGGAAGAGGAAGAAGAAGTTGATATCTAACCCATCAAATAAGATCTTCCTTGAATTTTTAAATATACTCTCCAAATCACCAGATGCCATGCTCTACATTTGTGGAATATTTGTTCCATAAATAATTCAAATCTACTTTTTTGGGGGCTTAGGAACCAAAATAATCATTCAGTGCTCCATCAACTTGTCCATGCTCTCCTTTGGTTTAACAACTTACTATGCTGGATCAGAAACAACAACTGGGAGGAGAAAATACCTGTTGCGCCATCCTAGTGGAATTTTCATAGGAGGCTTACATGATACCTACATGAATGTCTTCTTGTACCAGATAGTTGCTCTTTAGAGAGAGCTGAGGTGACACAGTGGTTAGAGTACAGTACTGCAGGCTACTTCAGCTGACTGCTATAGTTCGGCAGTTCAAATCTCACCAGTTCAAGGTTGACTCAGCCTTCCATCCTTCCGAGGTGGGTAAAATGAAGACCCAGATTGTTGAGGGCAATATGCTGACTCTGTAAACTGCTTAGAGAGGGCTGTGAAAGCACCATGAAGCAGTATATAAGTCTAAGTGCTATTGCTATTGCTATTTATTCATCCAGGACTTAAAAAGTCAATTACTTATTTTATGGTACTCCTTTAAAAAAATCTTTCTATTTCATTTTGTTGGAAGAAATGTCCTTCTGGGTGAAGTTCCAAGTGGGGAAAAAAGACACTGGAAACATGGAAGCTGCTTGGAAAGGTGGTTTGAGGTCCTGGGGGGGAAAGGTGATAACATACTTCAAGATGTTGGGTGTAGAAGAATTAAGGGCTGAGATGCTGAATGTCCCTGGTTTTATGCTCTTTCTGGGACCCACTGCAGAGCTTTCCATTCCTGTGTAAGAAATGTATTCTGATTGGTTGTCAGACTTCCAGGGGGCGGGAGGAGGTCTTAGCTAACTTTGTACGCTGTCTCCCAGTCTTGTTTGACTTCCTTATTGATGATGTAATCTTCCCAGGTGCCATGTGGTGAGATGGGTAAAGGACTAATACTATCATGACTTAATCCCATCACTCTGGAGCTGAAGGGGGTAGATCTTTGTTATGCAGAGTAGACTGGCTCAGGCCTTAATGGCTCATTGACAAAGGTGGGGGTGATGAGTTTCTTCCTCCCTTTTAGGGGGAAATATTCTGCCTTTTTAATATTTCTCAAAATATTTCATCTTCTAGTAGAGGGGTAGGTATTAACTTCCTACAATTTGTTACTGATTCTTTCAAAAGAGTTCAGTCAAGCTGAGATACTGATACTGAGACACTGAATAGCATGAAAGTTCCTCAAAAATTAAATCCAGGTCATTTAACTTGGATAACTTTCCCCTTTATAAATAAACTTTATTGTTTCAGCCAGTTGTATGAGTGTTACTGGCCATAAAGCATTAGATACTGCAGGTTTCAAAATTCCATACTCAGGTAAACAGGCTCAATCACAATAAAGTAGCACACATTTTTATGGGACATTTAATAATCAACCCATACTGTACATTAATTATGCCAGCAGGCAGTAAATGAAATAGCCAATACAATACCAAGTGATTTTTTTTTTGGGGGGGGCAGTTCTACTGATGGCATATATATATGGAATACTGCATTCAGTTTTGGTCACCATGATGTATAAAAGATGTGGAAAGAAAGAGAGTACAGAGAAAACCAACAAAGATTATTAGAGGACTTGAGGTTAAAACATATAAACAATGGTTGCTGGAATTCGGCATGTCTGGTTTAATGAAAAGAAGGATTATGGGTGACATGTTTCAATGTCTCAGGAATTTGTTGCCACAAAAATGAGGGACTCAAGTTATTCTCCTAAGCACCTGAAGGCAGGATAAGAAGCAATGGATAGAAACTAATCAAGCAAAGAAGCAATCTAGAACTAAGAAGAAATTTCCTGACAGTTAGAACACGTTGTGAATGCTCCAACACTGCAGGTTTTTAAGAAGAGACTGTACAACCATTTATCTGAAATGGTATAGGGCTTCCTGTCTAGGACTTGAAGATTTCCACGGTCTCTTCCAACTCTATTATTCTATTCTATTCTGTTTTAAAGTCTGGAAACGGAGACATATATCACCTTGAAATCGCTTTGAAACCATGGAGATTTTTCACTTCTCAGAAATGGGATCCATGTACAGATGGTACATTAGAATTTGTAAATTTTATTGTGTTTCTTTAAATTATTTATGAAAGTATTTGAAATATCTACTGTTTTTACTGTGGGGAAAACATTTCTCTGTTCATAGAACATTGCCCCACTTATAACTAGTAGTTGCAAATAGAAGAAATTAAAATTCAGATGCAGATATATTTTTGGCCTTGAAATACTCAAGGGAGCCTTCAGACCCTGAAGTACCTTCACAGACCTAAATCTTTCAGTGCCAGCTGTATATGAATCCCGAGAGAGTCACACAGCTCCTGCCCCTTAGATTTAAGTCATCTGAATTTTTGGTTTTTTTTTCCAGAGTTGTAGAGTACTCTCAGAGAGCTTTAGAAGAGAATAAATGGCAGATCTTGTTAGAATTTTAAGAAGGACATTGCTTTTTACAGGAGCTATACTAATCAGCATTGTCTTTCCAGAAGATCAAAGCAAGCTTTGATAACTTAAGTGGAGATGGTAATGGTTTACCAATTGGCAACATACTATCCTCTACTCTCTCACACACAGAGACATATAACATAGAAAGGAATGTATTGTAACAGTCTTTTTTTAAAAAGAAAGTTATGAGAAGTTTCAACATTTAAAAGGGGGTGGTGAAGATATCAGTGCTCTCATTATGCTTGATGTTCTCCTTTCTTTAATTTTGTATTTTGTTATTATACAAATAAAATGACATTATATTGTTCGGTGTTCAATTTGCCAACTGAGGAAAGAACAAATGGGTTTGTCTCTATAATTAGTTGTATTCATGAACCAACTTGTAAATGTATTATGAACAAGGAGAACACATACAATGTATGAACACATACAAAATAAACAATTTTGCTAAGATTTTTTAAAAGATGAACATAAGATTCATTGATTATTTTACATAAAATATTTATTTTGCTATGGTCTTTTATTGCACTTGAGCGGCTGAACTCACTACTTCATCATTACATTTATTTGTTTGGAAACAAACTATAAGCTTTGTAATTTTTAAAGGAAAAAATCTGGGTTGCATTGTTAGAAATGATTTTTGTGCCTCTGAATGATAAAATAACAGAGTAATAGAGTAGGAAGGGACCTTAGAGATCTTCTAGTTCAACCCCCTGCTCAGGGAGGAAGCCCTACCATTTCAGGCAAATGGATCTCCAATCTCTTCTTTAAAATATCCTATATATTTGCTGTTACTGGATGTTGTGCAAATAAAATTAATATTTTCAGAAAACTCTCTATAGTCAGTGTAGTCAGTGAATGGATGAGGGAGGAACAGGATCAGATACTACTGTACCTTCATAACCACAATGATACATATGTCTATCCTGATATATTTCTTTGAAATTAGCATTACTATGAAGTGGTTTTATGTGTTTACCAATCTATGTCCAAATTAATAAAAATGGGTGGAGAATATTGAAGAATATATATATATAAAAAGCTAATAGATGCTCCCAATTTCTTGAACTTATCCACATACATACTGTACAAATTAGTTATATATATAAATTATATGCAATATATATATATATAGAAGCAGTCTGCAATTTCTTTTTTCTTTTGTAAGAAATCAGTGCATCTTTTAACAGTGAAGTACAAAATGAAGCTGAACCAATCAAAAGTTGGCTAACCTAAAAATATCTTCTGAGTTTAATATTTTTGAAAATTGCTTCTAGATTCAAGTCTTTTATAAGACTCAGCTAGATAAAACTTTTATAGCCAAGTTATAATACCTTTCCCCTAAGAAGAAGAAGACAATAAAATATGGAATTGCAGTGGCATAAAGAGTAAGCAGTTTTAAGAAAGAAACAAGATGATGTCCATGTTCAAGGACAAGAAAAACATGGGCATTTTGTGCTGAACCCAAACAGTATTTTAACTAGGTTTCTGTTAAAAATCATTGTGGTACAGATGCATCTTCTAATCTCTGTAAAATACATACAATTCAGTGTCTCTTTAGAGAAATGTTTTATTTATCTTTCCCATATCTGTTTATTAGATGAGAATATGGTCTCTAAGGACATTCTTAATTTCAAGCACCCTAGGAACATAATTTAGATTGGAACTCCAGTCATGCAACTTTATTACATGACCCATTCACTTTTTAACCCACTAGCATACACCAAAGAGCCGTACTTAAAGTATTGGATTTATTTGGTTTGTTTTTTTCCTCATGCATATAACATTTGTTCATATTTCAGATTTTCAGACTTTTTTTAAAGAGCAAAAAAGAGCAGCAGAGCGAATATCTGAAAGTTTTCTCGTTTTAACTGTATGATCATATCAGTGGTGGGATTCAAATAATTTAACAACCGGTTCTCTGCCCTAATGACCAGCTGGGTAGGCGTGGCTCAGTGGTCATGTGACCATGTGGGTATGGCCAACTCAACATCACTCATGTCGATGGGCTCTTTGTCTTAGCTGTTACAATGTAATAAGGGAGAGGCAGTTTCTGTAAGCAGAGCAATAAAGATTAAGCTAGAAACAACACCAGAATGTTTCCTTCCTGCCTTCCTTACAGGATTAGCCCTGCAAAGTGGAAAAAACCAAAAGGAGATTTCTTCCAACAACTGGTTCTCCAAACTGCTTAGAAAATTAACAACCGGTTCTCCTGAATAGGTGCGAACTGGCTGAATCCCACCACTGGATCATATACAGTGTTCACTAATGAAATGATATGTCAAACTTTATGAACAATGATACAGAGAGTAGGACTCACTGGCTATTTCTCATAAAGAATAGATGAAAATACTAGGATCTTTAATGGAAATAAAATCTTCCAACTAATTAATTAGGAAAAGATAGGAGCGTGATGACCAGATTTATGAATGAGGCTAATTTATTTATTTGAAAGGATGATAAAAATTGAACTTTGCACCTAAGATAATGTAGAAAGTATGATTCAATGGAAGAAAGTATAAACAATATGTACATTGAGACCAAACACAATTCCTAATTTCAGATTCAGACACTTGAAGGTTGGTGATGCGCGACCAGGAAAGAAATCTTAAGATGCTAATAGATCTATGGAAATGTCAGTGTAGAATTTCTGCTGCAACTGCAAATTCTACTTGGGGATCCTTAGACCTGTAGTGGTGCAGTGGTTAAAGTGCAATATTGCAGTCTAATTTTGCTGACTGTCAACAGTTCGATCCTGACCAGCTCAAGGTTGACCCAACATTCTATCCTTCCAAGGTCAGTAAAATGAAGACTGAGATTTGCTGGGGGCAAAATGCTGACTCCGTAAACCACTTAAAGAGGGCTGTAAAGCACTATGAAGTGGTATAGAAATCTAAGCACTATTGCTATCATTAGAAAAGAACTGAAAATAAAACAGAGTTTATCAAAATATTTTTATAAAATCTGTCCTGCAGTTACAAATCTGTGCTGTGCAGAATCCTCTGGTTACTACAGGTCAAGAAAAATATTGGAGAAATGGAAAAGGTATAAAAAATTAATATTTTTCCTATAGTATATAAACAAATTATAGAGCATGGGATGTTCACCATTTAAAACAGCCAAGAAAAGCAAGACAATTAATGGGAGCTAAAGCTATTAGTGGCTACTACAATCAATAATCAATATTTTCTGGTATTAGAGACAACTTGCCAACTATTGGGAATAAAAGCAGGAGAATATTATTGCAAGCATGCTTTGCTTGTGGACTTCCAAGAGATATTTGGTATAAAATATTGAACTAGATCATACCATAAAGATCCATGCCCCCCCCCCCCCCCCAAAAAAAAAAGCTGCAAAGCATAATGTCAAATCTAGTAAACTCAATCCTGGTCTTTGCTTTGTATCCCATAACACTTTAATTCATAGTTTTTCCTTTGCCATACAAATTTAGATATATCTTTTTGCCATTGCCATTCTAGGCAAAACATTCATTTTTGTCACAGAAATTCTTCCCAAAGTGACAATTTTAATTTGTAAACAACCTGTAGTCATTATTCAACAAAGAAATTGGTCAGTAATTTCTTTTTAAAGTTAGATGCTGGGCCACTTTAGGGATTAATGCTATATGGTCTGTTTCCAGCTTTCATAAATCTTTCCATTCTATAAAAGAATATTCATTATTTATTGTAAAGGTTGTAAAAGTTCATACTCAAAACATTTATAATAAGAAGCTGGCAGACAATTTGGACCAGGATTTTCCTGTTTTAGTCTTTTTAATAGTTTTACAAACTTCTCTTATTGTTATAAGTCCATTCAATATTTTTCTCTGAGTCTCTGAACCTTTCTGTAAAGTCTGTTCATGTAAATATTCATAGTCCTTTACTTTTCTAAGTAATTTCTTTTTATATTTCATTCTTGTAACTTTAGTATCACTTTCCTTTCCCTCTTTTTTTGCAACATACTGCATGTCAACCATTTCTCCAGTTTATATGCAAATTCAAGATTTCTTTGAATCATAATGAGCTGAGATATGAAATGAAAAGATTGATTTTGTATTTTAAGAGATGGCGATGTTATTAAAGTGGTACATACTTGCTGGGAAGAAGGAGGAAGTTACTTTTTTTCTTTTTTGCTCCCCCAATTTTCCATTTGTTACTTTTTCTTGTTGATCTTTTTAAAGCTTGTATTACTTTTACCTGTTCATTGTACTCTTTAACAAAAAGCATTTTTTTTAAAAATCCTCAGTTTGTCACTATCTCAACTACACAAGGACTGAAGCCACTGTAGGATTTCAGATTACAAATAATACTCTATTTGCAACTGAACTGGAGCAGCAATTCTTCTGAGATCTTGTCAGCCAAACCCCTTAGCTGAAAAATACTTTCTGCTTGATAGTGTCATCACAAACAGGTGACAGATTTCAAACTGAGGTTGTTCTCAACTCTAGACAGGAAAGCTCAAAATTTGACTCCAGGGAACTTCTAAATGCCTACAATGTGCTAGATGAGTGCAATGGGCCATCTGCTCCTGCCTTCTGTATCATATAATGGTCAACCAGATGCATTCAAAAAGCTCATTATGGGAGATAAGACTGTTAGCCTTATTCAAGGGTTACTTCTCAGCTCTGGAAAATTGAGGAAGCTGTCTGCGACTCAAGACCTTGTTTAAAGTGTCAAGTTTTAGATGGATTTAGAGTGCTTGCCAGGTCTCGAAATGTGAGTGGAGTATCTGTCCTTTACTATATGGAAGAGAGGGAGATTCATGAGGGTTGATTGTGTTACATTTACCTGATATGTTAGTGTAATACAGGTGAGACTGTGCAGTGCTTTCCTTGAATAACCTGTGCAATAGATTTCATAAGGATTTTGAAAATAACACATTGAGGACAATATTTTTCTCAGAAGAGAGGGCAGAGGTTGAAGGGAAAAAAGCTGTAAAGAGAATTAGATTGCCTACTTCAAACTGCAACTGTCTTTTTCTTCCCTCAAATTGTGCAGATCCCTAGATAATTTTCTCTGTACAGTCATAGATCCTTCGGGCAACACAAAGGTGCACGACTAGTCTTTTCTAACCTTGATAACAGTACAAAGGTTACAAATCAACTGTGGAACAATGTTTGATATGCATTAGCATTAAAAAATTTTCTACTGTATTCCTCTTATACTTTTTTATTCTTTTAGCCTCCCATTTTTTTATTGCAGAACACATTCTCTACTATTAAAAATAGAAAATGATCCAAAGCCTAAATTACAATTTAAGAGTCTCATTAAAAAAAATGAAATTCAAGAGGTCTCTTTAAGCTGACTTAAAAGAGGGAAGTTGATGAGAAGATATCTCACATCAGCTTATGTCCTCCAGAGCCGTGGTGGTGCGATGGTTAAAATGCTTTACTGCAGGATACTTCTGCTGACTGCCAGATGCCTGCAATTTGGTAGTTCGAATATTACCAGGCTCAAAGTTGACTCAGACTTCCATCCTTCTGAAGTGGGTAAAATGAGGACCCAGATTGTTGGGGGAAATACGCTGACCCTGTAAACTGTTTAGAGAGAGGGCTGTAAAACACTGTGAAATGGTATATAAGTCTAAGTGCTATTGTTATTGATGGATAATGTTAAGATCAAGATCTAGATGATTTTGGTCAAGACTTTCAGCTCATTTTAAAATTTCTCCCTACTGAAAACAACTGGGGACGGGGAAGAAATTAGCTATACCAGTCTTAGGTTGGTTTAGTTGGGAGATCAAAAGCAGATCTGTTGAGGGGAACCTTGGATACAAATCCACTTGATGCCAATTAGGGAGTGACATGTTTGTGGCTTTATGCCAGGTCCTATCAGCAGAAATGCATCTGGCAATAGTCTATTGCTTCTGAGTTTTGGGTTGGCGGACCTAGGAATTCTATTGCAACACATCTCCCTCTGCTAAGGGATCAGCACCTGGGCAACAGACAGAATACAGAGTTAAGTCAACAACACAGAGTTGCCCGATACATTATTTCCTTCAGATTTAAATTATTAAGCCTATTTCCTTGACAATGACTTCACAGCCATTCTTAATGAATTTGGCTAGTCAAGTAAGTTTTATTTCATTCATTTTTTTAAAAAAACCAGGGTTTTACAAGCTAACAAAGTAGACACATTGAGATTATAATAAGTAAGGCAGGATTTGTAACTGAACAGGAATTATGTGACTACTCAGGTATGCACATAAGCAAATCATGCAAATTTCAAAACTATTACGGTAGTCAAACTTCTTGGATTCCTAAATAAGGTGCCCAATGAAATGAATAAGGTGCTTTAATATTTCCTCTCTCTTACACACACACATACACACACACACACACGAGAGAGAGAGAGAGAGAGGGGGGGGGAGAGGGAGAGAGAGAGAGAGAGAGAGAGATGAAATCCTTCTTAAATACAAAATATGGCAAGATAGAATCCTACAAAGAGCATCATTTTTCTGTGACTGTATGAAATTACCTGCTATTCCATTCTTTATTAGCATAGATATCTTAAATTATGATCTACCATGAGGTAACAGAATATAAAATACTGGAGAAAAGCTTGTATAATGCAATAATTTCTTCTGAATTTGTTGCCACGCACATCTTGAGTAGTAAATTGTAGTTTGCTTGCTCTTGCTGATCATAGATGATCAATCAGTTTTCCAAAGTACACATAAAATGCAAAGACAACATCCATATTATGAATTCCTGAATGATTGGTATATCGTGTTGCATGTTATGTTCTACTGGCTCTCTCCCTTTGGAGCATTATCTCTGCAGAGATGAGACTGGCACCCACTTTCATAAGGTCCTGAACACCTGGTTTTACCAATGGGCTTGGAGAACCCAGAGTGGAATGATTTTGCTCAAGCAAAAGACCATTGATGGCCAACCTTTTAGATACCGAGTGCCCAAACTGTACATGCATATGCTCTGCGCAGCAGAGACCTGAAGAGCTCCTGGCTGGTGGGAAGTGGGGCATCCCAACACCAGCAGCGTGGCAATAGGTAAGATCTTTTACTTTCATAAGCTTCTCTTTCATTGTTTGCAGTGAAACAGAAGCTTACAAAGAAATGCCACAGAGATCTGACCTGGGGCAATGGTGCACATGCCAGTAAAGAGGGCTCTGCATGCCATAGGTTCACATCACGGCAATAGACAGTCACCTTTCTTGCATAGAAAGTGGTGCAGATGCCAGGCAGTGTAGCAGGGGGTTATGTTGGTCTTTCAAGATAGTCCAAACAAGAAATCAATTCTAATACTACCTTTATTGTAGGATACAGTAATAGAATCTTACAAATTCAAAATCATTTCTCCCCTTCCCTGCCTTTATTTTTCAAAGAACTAAGGAAAGTTCCTTCGAGATGCTTTCTCCACCACCATTGCTTTTGTGAGCTGAGATGTTTCTTGTTTGACTGTTTCCTACGTTGTGACTCCTCCTGTCAAAAGTGGCTTCGGTCAGGTCAGCTTCAGGGTTGACACCTCCTCTCTCCCAAGCTTTTTGAGAAGAATGGGCTTGCATTCCAGAAGCCATGGAAGAACTGAAAAACAATGCAAAGTCCAACAGATACTCCATTCCAGCAAAGGCATTGACAGCCTATAGCTAACTAGTTACACATTTTCTTGCCCATCTCCAACACAGATTGCGTGGCAATGTTTCAGCATATAATACTGTACCAGAATGTCAGCCAGCAGAACAATCCAACTAAAGTCAAGGTGGCTAAAGGGTGGCTAAAGAATTAGCTATAGCTGTGGCAAGCATACTTATAAGACAAAGGGAAAAATAAGTGGATATAACATTCTTTAGGATTTACTGTAGATACATCATGGATATAGGAACAGACACATAGTATAAGTGTAGTAAAATATATAGCATAGGTTTAGTGATATGAATTATGTTATAAGAAATAAGTAATTATCTTAAAATCTATCTTAAAATTAAAATCAAGCATTTTTGATAAAATAAAACTTCCTTTGAAAAATAGGGAAAGCAACAGCTTTTATTCTTCTCACACATCCACCAGAGGGTCTACATTGCAGGTAACTAATCCTGCTTAGAGTACTACAACCATTACTATAGGACAAGGTCCTTACATAGTTCATTATATGCCTCAATGAAATTGAACATTGACTCTCTCCTTCATCTAGAATAGAAAGCATACATTTTTTTGATGGGAAGGCCATGTTTGCTCCAACTGAGCTAGCAGTTTCCCTCAATACAGATTGATGTGGCAGAAATAATTGCCCTTGGCAAAAGACTCCCTCAATTCAGTTTGTCATGGTGTTCATAGATGTAGGTTCAATCTTGGATATTCTTTGGAATTTGAGAATGTGATGTTTTCAAGACTTTCCACTGTTGATAGAAATGTTGGAGCCTCCATATCTTGGGCCAATATAGGGAAGTCAAAACATTTTACCACATATGAAGTTGGAACAAACCTGGAATAATAATTAAAATAAACATATGCTTAATTCTTTCATTGCCACATATGACTTTACTGAATTTTTTGTAATTCTCCTTATATACAGTGTGCAATTTTAATCTGCATTGTTTTTTTTAAAAGGCTTTGTCAGTGTCACATTCATTTCTATTTCATGGCATGAAGGTTTCAGTTCTGTTGAGGGCCACCATTGTTGGACTATGCTTAAGGATCAGTTGACCTTGATCGAGGTGTTTTTGAGAGAGATTTGGACGTGGCCTTTCTACCAGACTTCACAAAGACCCAGTTACTAGCACCAAAGAACGTTAAAAAGAACATTCATGTCCATCTATTACACAAAATAACATCTGACAAAGGTACAATCCCTGAAAGGCTCATGAAGGGGTTGTTGTCTTTAAAACTCACCCAGTAGCATTTATGTGAAAGGACCTGAAATAGGAACATTTGTAGGTCAAGTATTAAAAATGGTAATTTGCATTAGACATGGTTATTGGGTAATTTACATCAACAGCTATGTGAATTAGTGAATTAGTGGAAGATGCATTCAGAGACCCCTTAAATTTAGAGATGTTTGTAAATCACTGTGGCCTTTTAATAAACAGATCTTTTTTTAAAAAAAATAGAAATCTCATCAGATTGAAAATCTGTTCAACTACTACAGCCAAAAAAAGAGAGAGAAGGTAAACAGGATTTTGATGGACCTGAATATTCTTGGATTAGTCTTCCGAAGGATTTGCTGTTCCAAAAACAGTCAGAGTCTTTTTGGCCTAAATTCCAGTACTGTTGTGTTAGTCATGGCTATGACAGTTAAGTGCTGTTAATTCACTATCTAGGAAAACTTTCTGCCAATCTGTTTCACATTAGCAACAAAGCAGGGACAAGAACTCTTGTGACGAGTAAAAAGATTAAGTCCATAATGTTCTTTGGTTATTAAAAGGTCTGTGTAAAGGCTGTATCATCACAATAAACCTGATTTGATTAATGGCTCCTGGAGTTTTTACATTGAAAAATAATAAAGATGGGAGGGAAATGGATGGGGTCCCAGCTGGTGGAAAATAAAAACTCACAGCAGGTCTGAAGCATAATTGTTCTACAAATATTTATGCAGGGTTTAAGATTAATATGTGCATGTGTGTGGGGGTGTAGAATAAGAAAATCATCTTTGAAGTAGATTCTGGATGTCACTTCACCACATTCTCTCAAAATTTGGAAATAAACTTCTACAAGTTTTTATTTCAGAAAAAGAAGAAACTTCTTCCTAGCTATTTGCTTTAATCTGCAAAGTAAAGATATTCATGTAAGGCTGCAAGTAAGGGATGGCAGTCAGGAAATAAATATTCTGTTTTCTGTTATTATATTTTCTCTCTACTCAATGAATTGGTTCCCATTCATCTACTTGGAATTAACAGGTAGCTTGGGAGGTAGTATGTATAGTTTAGCTATGGAGAAAAGCAAGAGAGTAGGAGAGAAAGTTGGGGGAAATAGTGTTGCAGGAAAAAAAAACTTTTCAAGATCAATTTCTAGATCAAAATTTAGCTATATATTCAGCGGTTCAAATCTCACCGGCTCAGGGTTGACTCAGCCTTCCATCCTTCCGAGGTGGGTAAAATGAGGACCCAAATTGTTGGGGGCAATATGCTGACTCTCTGTAAACCGCTTAGAGAGGGCTGAAAGCCCTATGAAGCGGTATATAAGTCTACTGCTATTGCTATTGCTATATTTCTTTCTCTGGCATTTAAGAGGAAACATGTAATTGAGAATCTCAGTTTTTCCTACAGAAAAACTAGGGCTAGGAAAGGTTTTATGATACCTCCAGTATAAAGAAATATCTCATTTCCAAGTTCTTGTCCTTATTTGCTCTGAAGAAGATGCATTTCCAACTGTTCCATCTGAGACTCCCTCAAAAGTGTTAGATTGTTTCTACCTCACCTTTCTTTTTATTCTGATCCATTCTTTGCCTTTCTTTTTTTCTTTTATTATTCCCTGTAGGAGAAGTTCCAGTACAGATCAAGGAATGAATGGACAATAATCTAAGCATACATAGATCGATGGGCTGTTGGTTTGAGCTCCGAGCTTGGCAATTTGGATGCAAACTTTTTGTCACCTTTCAATGAGACATCATCAGTGTACTTTGAATTGTACTCCTCTGTCAGTACGCTGGCCTTTAAATACCTTTTTTTATGTGATGCAAATTAGCATTAGTGTTGTTTGTTTGGGTACTTTTGAGTCATGGTCTGGTTTCAGACTGTTTGATTGGCTGGCTGTTGTTACGGGTCCGATTTCTCATGTCTTGATTGGTTATAATTTTGTTGCTGCATAGTCAGATGCCTGTTTGTTCATTTTAAATGCTACCTTCAGGATTGCAGTTTATGGGGCCACAGTTCTTTTGTACTCAGTGATTGCTAGACCAGATCAATGTCAGTATGTCTGTTTATTGACTTATTGGTGGAAAACCAGGCTTCAAGGAATTCTCTTTCTGTCCTTGATTTTGCTTGGGTTACAACTGTGGTCCCGGTTAGATCAAATATGTGATTTTCTGAATCTTCATGGACGGAGGTGAGGGATACCGGATCAGGTCTTTTGATGGCTGGGAAGTGTTTGTGTAGTCTAGTTGATAGCTTTCTTCCTGTTTGGCCAACATAGATCTTTTCACAGTTGCTGTGAAAAGCAGCAACAGTGAAAGCAGAAGGTTTCAAAGGTGATGAAACATTTGCAACCAAATTGTCAAGCTTGGAGCTCAAACCAACAGCCCAACTACCAATCCGAGCTACTAATATTCGAATACATTTCATAGATAGATGGACTTCTTCAACAGTTCACTCTGAATTGGATGTGAGGTGGTAGCTGTCTCCAATCATGGTTTTTTTTTTCATTTTTCCTGCATTCTCCATAGGACATGCTAACTAAAATTGTGTCTGACAACCTTTCCAGCCACAGGCTGAATGATTAACAGGAGCAGTAGTGGGTCTGTAATTGCTTCCCCAGGGATTTAGACAATCTGGGCACTGGAAGTGATGGAAGTCTGTAGTGTTAGACATCTGATGTTCTCATGTATTATTGTTGAAGAAACAACAACCTTTAGTTTTCTCAGTTAACTCTGCCAAGTAATCTCCAGAATCTGCTACTTCTCAGAAGCCCATTTTTGGGAGGAGCTCTACCAGTGGTGGGTTCCTACTGGTTCGGACCGGTTTGGCATCCTGGGTTGCTGGAACTGGCAGAAACCCAGGTCTGCCACGCCCCCAAACTGTTCTCCGGGTGGTGCCATAGATGTCAACAAAATATTTTTTATTGGACTATGCATGTGCGCGCAGTGCGCCCATGAGCAAACCGGCAATAGTGGCTGCCAGAACTGTGCCCTGAGCTATACCAGGAGTTGGGCCACAGTCAAAGAGTTTTCACTTTGAAAGGACCAAATAACAGAATATACTATTTTGGGATATCACCAAAATAGAATTATGGGGTTGGGGAACAAAGAACTCTGCTTCCTGTATCCATATACCCAGATGTCTCACACCTACATGGAATTGTCCTTGAAGAGTATCTGGAATCTTCAACTGGTGCAAATTGTGATTGCATGAACAGTTATAAGCACACCTTGATTGACAGGCATTATACCCCTGCTGTATGAGCTCAGAGATGGTCATCCATTTTCCAGTTGTCACTGCTTGTTTTGTTGACATTAGTTGAATTCAGTGATCTCTGTGAAGAGTGGCTTAAAGCAGCTGGGATCAGCAATTGTGATTAGCAATGGTAACTTTTCATCGGGTTCTTTTCTTTTTCAGAAGATGCTTCTTCCGTTCTTTTCTTCACAAGGATATCATTCACAAGCCCTGTTCAATTAGATAATCCGACCGTAGATCTCATTATACAGATTCTCTTACAATCTCACACTGGTAACTTCTAGAGGTTATTAGAAGAACGCTAGAAATAAAAATATCAGCATTGCAAAAAATCTATGTTAGGTCCATCTCTGAAGTATTGTGTGCAGTTATGGTTAACACAGTTGAAAAGGGTTGATGGCAATATACAGAAAAGAGCAAGCAAAATGATCAAGAGGCCTCCAAATACCTTCCCTAGAAGAAAAGCCTAGATTTGAGGGCTTTATCTGACTTAGAAAAAAGGCGGCTGAAGGCGAACATGCCTCAGCAATAAAATCAAGTATGGCTTTTGGACACAGTGGATATGAAAAAAAGAATTCTCCCCTTCTCAAAGCATTAGGTCAAGGGTCATCCAATGAAATTGACTGGAAGTAGATTTAAAACAGATAAAAGGAAACAATGGAGAATATGGAAAAGAAATAATGGGGAATTCATTATCACAAGACGGATGATAGACATTTACTTGGGAAGCTTTAAGCAACATTTGTATTCATCCATAGAGGGCACCATTATATTTCTGTATGGGTGATAGCAAGCTTCAAATTAGTGTTATAAGGTAAAATGTTTGGAGAAAGGCATGTCTTTATCTCCTTTTTGTGAGAATCGGCTACTATGAGAAATAAAATGCTGGGCATGATCTAGAACAGTGGCCCCCAACCTTTTGGGGTCCAGGGACGTGTTCTTTGGAGAGAAGTTTTTCCGCAGACTGGAGGGAGTATGCTGCCTGCATTCTGTGGATGGGACTTTGCTTGTTTGTGTATCCCAGTTTCTGGCATGCCATGGCCCGGTGCCAGTCACAGATTGGGGACTGAGGACCCCTGAACTAGAAGGGCTAGTGGTGAAATCTAAAAAAAAAATCCTACTGGTTCTGTGGACGTGGCTTGGTGGTGGCGGGGGTGTGTGTCATGTGACTGGAGAGGTCAGAAGACAGAAACTCACTTTAACAATGTCCTGCTGGAGCAGGGAGTTAGACTAGATGACCTCCAGGTGCCTTCCAGTCCTGGATTGCTGTGCTCTTTCACGGTGTCATCTGAAGCTGCGTCTAGTGCCAGGATTGTGGTCCTTCCTCCCTCTCTTTTTTCCTTCCTTCCCTCCCTCCCTCCCTCCCTCCCTCTTTCTTTCTTTCTTTCTTTCTTTCTTTCTCTTTCTTTCTTTCAACCCCTCCCCCCATTTGTGGCCAAGCAGGCCTCAGGAAAGCCTCCTGGGAGCAAAAATGATACTCAAATGCTAAAAAAAAGTAAAAGAAAAGTTCCCACCATCACACAGCACAGCTGATCATCACAATGTTTTTTTTTTTACTTTGTTAAGCATTTTTTTACTACTGGTTTGGGTGAACGGTAGCATATTTTACTATTAGTTCAGGCAAAACAAGCCGAACCGGTAGAATTTTACCCCTGGGTTAGTCTTAGGTTCTTATGATAATTCACTGTAGAAAAACATCATTGTCTCCAGCAAATTTGATTGCCAGCATTAAATTGGGGTTTCAGCATTAAAGAATGATGTTACATGAATAAACAGTTGAATGTTCACTGACCTTAAAGGGCCAAATAAAAAAAAAAAAACAGGAAGGCTTGTCTAAAGCACCTGACACATTTAGTACTACACAGGAACACTGTGTAGGAACATTGGCAAGAGGCTCACAACACAGCTAGAAATGCCAAGAGCTAGTGAAGAACCATCTACTTCCTCATTCTAACTCTTCATTTTAATGAGGTTTCCCCTCCCCCCCCGCCAATTCATGCTTAATGGGTGGACTTAAGTCACTTTTAGTATCTCTTCATAATGAATTAGAAAACATGCATTATGAGTAATCAAAACAACCAAAAGCCAATCAGGGTCTTTGGTAAGTGGGGGGGAGCATTTAACAAATGGCACTTCATAGAATGTACCCATTTAGCACTGTAAATAGTGATATTAAGCAGGGGTAGGCTGCTATGGGTTTGTCCGGGTTCAGGAGAACCCGTAGCTAATGTTATGGCTGGTCCAGAGAATCTCCAAATCCCACCCATGGCTGGCCCTTCCCATCCCTCTCCTCCCATCCTGCCTCACCCCCCCCCACCCAAGAGTCTCAACGTAGCCCATTTTGGATGCAAGCTAAGTGCAGGGTCTGGGTGGAGACTCAGAGAAGGGACAAAATGGGCCTCCTGGAAGTTCTAGAAGGCCAGAAATGGGCCCGTTGGGAAATGTTTCTGGCCTCTGGAGGGTCTCCGGAGCCCAGGAAAGGACATTTTTGCCCTCCCAGAGGTATGAGGAAAGCCTCCAGAGCCTGGGGAAGGTGAAAATGCCCCCCCACACTGGCTGTGGTGCAGGAGGCCAATTAGGCCTAACCCACCATGGCCACGCCCAACCAGGAACCACGCAGAGAACCTTTTGCTGAAATTTTTGAAGCCCACCCTTGATATTAAGTCCTGATGGTCAGCTTAGTTGCTTTCAAGTAATTTTCTTTTAGCATTGCCTTTAGACAGCTTCCCATAATGCATTTCCTTTCTGTCAAGATACCTGAAGGGAAAAGTATTCTGATAATCTATCACTAATGCTTTTCATGGCAGTATTAAAATAGATGGATGAAGAAGAAGATGATGATGATAATCACAAAGATGTCCTGTCAAAGTCCCCTCCTCCCTCAAGTTATCCCTGCTGCTGCATTTTCTTTCCATGATGACTTCATTTCTATTAAAGGCAGACCAAATTTCCCTTCATTAGGCACCTTGCTGATGCCACCTGCCACTCTGTCACTTACAGTGAATGGAAGAGACCATCACATTTTGCTTTGACAGATTTTGGTGGAAAAGAAAAGGCAGCTTAGCTGGAGCACCTGTTCTCAAAATAGTAAGAATGAGATTAGCATTACCCCACCCAAATGCATACTGCAGAGAACAGGGGTTTGGGGAATAATCAAATGATGACTGCTAGGAGGACGTATTTCCCTATTAAAGATCATCACTTAATTCTTTGACTCAAAACTTATATCTATATGTATCTTCCAAGTAGATAGAAAATGCTCAGGTTAAGTGCCGGTGCTTATGACTAGAGTAACAGGGAAACTGAAATATCTCTGTTGTGATATCGTTCATTCTTGTATTGTCTGAAGCAGCAGAAGTAAATAGTGAGGGGAGAGAGAATTGAGGGCTTAAGAAAATAGATTGCTTTTAAGCTGCCTTTGTGCCTAAAAGAGGAGAGTATCACCACATGCATCTTTCTCCCTGTTGATACTCTATAATATAAAATGGAATACTTGACCAGCTGGATAATAAAGACTTTCTGCCGTCACAATAGACTAGCTATGCCATGGCCGCATTTTGAGAAGCCTTCTGAGACTACTTATGATCCACATCTTCTTGAAATCAATGTGAGAAGGTTTATGAACTTCATTGAGTTTTTTGGATCAAGCTCCACATGGGATGTCAAAAATGCAGGCGTGTTCTGTACAACTACAAAACTGCTCAAGCGGCAGGCTCCGTCCATGTTGAAAAGCAAGGCTAAAAAATAAAAAATCAATAACAGCAGCAGCTCTTGCTTAAAAGAATCGGATTCCTGATGATTGGCCTTGAATTACAAGTTGTGCCCCTAAGTGACAAGCCAACCAATTACCACATAGTGAAGCACTACTGAAATCTTGTCTAAAGCCAGGAGAAAATCTGGATAGGAACCAAACGCCTCAGCTGGCATTGCAGACCAACAGCAGATTAAGTGGTAAAAATTCCTGTAGGATGAAGATGAAAGTTCCACATATTTTGACGTTCCTGTAATAAAGCTATATTAAAATGTACCTTTATGTTTTGT
Source organism: Thamnophis elegans (assembly GCF_009769535.1). Lineage (NCBI taxonomy): Eukaryota > Metazoa > Chordata > Lepidosauria > Squamata > Natricidae > Thamnophis > Thamnophis elegans. The sequence goes on from NC_045550.1 coordinate 50,037,600, forward strand.
AGAAAAATGAAATTCAGTATTATGGGAAAAAAGGAGTAGGTGTTTTAGCTTACTCTCCTCCTCCTTCTTGATAAGCTAATTAGATCTGTTCAGTGTGTGATATTAGTTTATTCTGAGGATCAGAGCAATCATGCAATTTTCTATCAGTAATGCTTAATGCATATCAGCAATGTGCAATGTATATCAACAATGGCTAGGCATATTTTGTTCCTTGACAAAATCATCACACCCTGTTTTGCACATAGAGATTGATTGGAGTCCAGATATTTAGCATTTGAATGTTGGATATATTCCATCTCATTCATCAAATTAAAGGATATGGGATAAACTATATGGTGCTATTTTCATAGTAGAGTCTGTCTATTTATGTACCAATCTTATATCATTTCTTGAGTATATCAACTGATAGTAAGAACCTATTTTTTATTCAAATACTTTATCTAGAAATATGAAACAACTTGTGTTTTTCTCTAAAATAAATGGCAAGATAATAAAGAATAGTGTAGTAGCAAATTGAGATTTCGTTTTTCTTATTGTAATCAGCAATCTTCTGCGTTGGAATAAAAAAGAAAGGCTTTGGGCTCAAGTATGTATCAAAATTAGAAGAAGGTACCCTGATACACAATTATTATTGCCAATTTGTATTCCCTTTAACTAGTATTTAAGTGTAATAGTTGAGTTAATATCAACACCTTTTCATTTTGCTCCTCATTATGGATATTTATCACAAAAGAATTTCAGAAGGCAAAACATGGAGATAGAGAAGAATTAGAACTCATTCTATTGATCAATCACTGGAAAACCAGCTAAATTTATAACAAGCAGAGTGCCAAGTTATACAAACACTAATTTGGAGAAATCTGCTTTATGTGACGTGGGACCTTTTTATAACCCTGTTTAATAAATATTTATACAGAAGAAAGACTGTATTTCTGTCTCATTTCTATCTCAAAATCTCAATTTTTAAAAAACTTGAAACCCATTGCACTAGCATTTTGAAGACTTTATGGCAAAATAATATAATAACAGACAACTTGAACATAGATTGCCTGAGACCAGAATGGTTCTTTGTACTTTCTGCTCCATTAATCATTTAGAACTGACTCCCAAATTATGTAGAATTAAAAGAATTAGAATTGTACATATTTATATGGATAAAATAAAGTGATTTGTCAAGAAGAACCAAATACATATTCAGTTAAGGCAGAAAATATCCAACTTTCCACCTCTTTCATGTTAAAAATGAAAGTCCTCTGATATAAAGTTGGTAAAAGGTTATATGTTACATTAAGACCTATACCACCTACAAATATTGGAAATCAATCAGAAGCCTTTTTTTCATGTGGTGTTTTGAAAAATTACAATATATCAGAAAGCAAAAATGAGCATGCTAGCCCTCTTCATTAATTCCAGTTATCATAAACCATCCAATTCGGAGCTGAGATCTCTTAAATGCATTAATCTGCTTAACAAAATGTAGCAAACTGATGTCCATATTAGGGAACATGCTTGTTCTTTCTACTTGTAGAGATCTGATACAACCTGATCAGCTAAAAGAGAAAACATGGAATTGTGAGAAATCCTGCTTCCCTTTGTAGGAATTTAGCACCCACCCCTCTGCTAGGAAAATTAGATATTTTAGGAAATATTAAAAGAGCAGAATATTTTCTCTAAAACGAAGGGGGAAATTCACTCTTTGTCAATGGGCCATTAAGGCCTGGGCCAGTCTATTCTACATAACGAAGATCTACGTCCTTCAGGCAGAACCTGAGGAGAAATTGCCAAACACTCTTTCATTACATCATCACCCAGCAAGGCTCAACCAAGCCTGGGACACAGACAACCTGTAATTTATCCCTGCATGTCCTCATGGGAGTCTGACAACCAATCAGAATACAAGCCCAAATTCAAAAGCCCAGAGAGAGCATAAAACTCAGGCTCTCTCAGCATCTCTGCCCTTTTTTGCCCAGGAACTCAAACTATGTGATGCTGTCCACCATGAAAACCATCTTTCCAAACAGCCACCATTGTTTCCAGTGTCTTTCTCCCCACTTGGAACTGAACCCCAGATGGACATTTCTTCCAACACCTTACCCTCAACAGTCTTTTTAAGATCTTTTATTCAGACTTAATGCGCATGGTGGCTATGGAAATAAGCTTCCATTCTAGGAAGATAATGCAAGCATGTAGGCATTAATTAATTAATTAATTAATTAGACTTATATACCACTTCATAGGGCTTTCAGCCCTCTCTAAGCAGTTTACAATTTTTTTAGCAAATTGAGTCAGCAACTTTCCCCCACAGTCCGGGTCCTCATTTCACCCACCTCAGAAGGATGGAAGGCTGTCTCGACTTTGAGCCGGTGAGATTTGAACCTCTGAACTGTAGATCACAGTCAGCTAAAGTGGCCTGCAGTACTGCACCCTAACCACTGCGCCACCTCTGCTCTTTCTTTGTTGAAAGGTTGCTTGGATTACAAGTCTCATCAGTACTGATCACCTTGATTTAAGAAGAAGAAAGACAATAATATATATTTTAAGTGAATCAATGTGAGAATCCTTTTGTGATTCTTTTTCCCTGACTGATGGGTAGACACAGTATAAAAACCCTGGCTTTCAGCTAACCAGGAAGATAAAAAGAGACAGAAAAAAAACCACATCTTTGTGTTGACCCCTCCAGCCCTATTTCTATTTCTGTTCCTGAATTCTCACTTTCCTTTAAAGCTTTTGCATATTCCAGAAAAAAGAGCTTATTTAACTTTCTTCTTTTTTTTGCTATTTGCCATTAACATGCTTTAATTGTCTTGTTCTTCAGTAATATCCTATCATTTACTCTGGAGTATGTTTGGTAACCCTTTTAAAAACTGTATTCACTCTGGGACATGTTATTTTTAAATACGTTTAAGTACTTTTTACTTAAAAGCTCTCATCTGCAAACTGGTCCCTGCTGGGTGATCCCTCCTTTGTGTGATTATTTATTTATTACAAGTATTTCTTCTAATAAGCCCAGTGGCTCCCGGTGGTCTACAAAAACAAAGTAAAACCACTTACATTGCAAGTAAGGGTGTTCAAAGTATTCTACACATTAATCATTATGTGCATGGCATAGTTTAAACAAATAGTTGTGGAGAATAACTAACATGCAACTCTTCTCTTCCTGCTGTGGACCGGAAGGGACTTTTGCTCCAATTTTCAAGGAGCAATCATAGTGTTGCCTGAAGCACTCAGTAATAACATTACAACCTCAACTTTTTAACTTTTATATCGGTACTTAATATGTATGTACAGTAAATAATAGATTTTGGAGAAGACTCCTGCGAGTCCTTTGGACTGCAAGGAGATCAAACCTGTTAGACTTAGAGGAGATCAAACTTGACTACTCTTTAGAAGTCCAGATTCTGAAGATGAAACTCAAATACTTTGGCCACCTAATGAGAAGGAAGGACTCACTGGAGAAGAACCTAATGTTGGAAACGATTGAAGGCAAAAGAAGGGGATGACAGAGAATGAAGTGGCTAGATGGAATCGCTGAAGCAGTTGTTGTGAGTTTAATTGGACTCCAGAGGATGGTAGAGGACAGGAAGGCCTGGAGGAACATTGTCCATGGAGATGCGATGGGTCAGACACGACTTCATAACTAACTAACTAACAACAATACTTAATATGTATTAGCTATTTCTATAAAAATAATATTTAATCAGTAAAGCCCCAAGTCAAAATTTCATTTTTTTCATCTCAAGTACAAAATCTAGAAATGGTTTCCAAGTTGAAACAAAGTTGGCTATTTTATTTTCTTTGCTTAAAGCAGTTAATTTAGTTATCTCTCCTGGTTCCATTATTTTTCTAGCCATTCATCCATTGTGGAAATTAAATCATTTTTCCATTTTTATGTGTGCATAAATTGCTGCTGCCTATAACAGCAAAGTTCCAGATTTTTTTTCAACTTTTGTCTATTAAGACTAAAATAAAAACCTCTAGTTTTTTATATTCACTTTAAGAATCTTCTGCACTAAAATATGGATTGTAGTCCAATATTTCTTTGTTTAAACACAAATCCACCAAAGATGGCAAAAGGTTTTCTTATTTTGTATATCTCATTACCAGCCTTTTTCTTCCTTTAAGATACTTCATTTTTAGGAGACTATATGACACCAAGGTATAATATGGTGGTTGGTAATAGCATTATATGATAATAGCCTTGGTGGTGCAGTGGTTAGAGTGCAGTACTGCAGGCTACTTCTGCTGCCTGCCGGCTGCCTGCAATTTGGCAGTTCAAATCCCACCAGGCTCAAGCTTGACTCAGCCTTCCATCCTTCGGTAAAATGAGGACCCATATTATTGGGGGCAATAGGCTGACTCTGTAAACCGCTTAGAGAAGGCTGTAAAGCGGTATATAAGTCTAAGTGCTATTGCTATTTAATTTGAATTGGTGAGAGTTTCACTTTGATAGTTAGTCAGATTAATAACAGAGGAAGAATGAAATCTTTTTAAAAAGTTTGAATAAAGAAGAAAAAATACATGGCAAATTTGTCTATCACTTCAGCTCATTTTGAAGAAACTTCAAAAGACCAGGTACTTCCATGTTATTGCAAAGAAAACTATATAAAGTCACCAGAAGTTAAGCTTTGTTTAGAGGCATCTTTATCTTTTACTGAAAGGTAATATTGATATTTAAAGGAAACAAGTTAAAATAAACAAAGCTTACAAAGGATACTGGCTAGTGACAATAAGGAACAAAGGATAATGACACAAATCATTGACAGTGTTAAGTGAGTTGTGCCACTGCAGTGACAGCCTTTGTTTAAAAAATGCCGGACTGATAATATTAAAATCCCAACTGGGACCCTGTTTTCAGGCGGTTTGTTTTGTGAGTCACTGAAGGTCTGAAACTATAATGGCATTGTACAACCATATTGTCAAGGAGGACCATTATGTTAAATTTCTGAAGAGTAAACAGCTTTTACATTCGGAAAGAAACCTCTTAAGGGCTCTCCATCTTTCTTATTTTTGTTTTATTCATTATTTATACTATCTACCCCTTGTGGGATCTGCTGTAAGAAATAACTATTCAGTATGAATCCAAGCAATGAAATTTGGCTCCATGGAGATTTTTTTTCAGTTGCTCTTAAAAAAATACTATGTAGTAGTGCTGGCCAGCCAGGATGGCTCTGAAGGAAATCAAATTCATATTACTTCTAGGATAATTATTGACCACATTAATAGAAAAAAATGACTGGGTAATACTGTGCTTTAGGGCATTAATCTTGCTTTAGGGCAGGGGTTCAAACTCAGTTTAATTGAGGGCCACATCAGAGCTGTGGTTGACCTCAGGGGGCTGGGTGGGCATGGCTGACTGCGTGGGTATGGCCAACTGGGTGGGCATGGCCAGCTTGATGCCACTCACTGGATGTGGCTGACTGGGTGGGCATGGCCATTTGACACCCCAAACTGCTGGCATGTTTCCTCTTTGCACTGGGTAGACTAGGCTAAAGCTACGTTGACCCAATGTTTCCTCTTTGCATTGGGTAGACTGGGCTAAAGCCATGTAGGCATTTTGCAGGACAGCCCCACAGGCTGAATCTGATCACATCATGGGCCGGATGCAGCCTGAAGGTCTTGTGTTTGACATTCCTGCTTTAGAGCATCCTATTGGCATCTTCCCTGGAGAAAATGGAATACCTGAAGATCCCTTTTCTGGCCTGATGCATTGAATAGTACTTATAATAGGTAATATGGATGGGCACCAAGTCTACTCGATGTTTAGACTGGATTTGGCATTTTTATCCACCTACTGAGTCTTAGCTAAGGACCTGGGATGGACCGATATTATTTGATGGTGTTAAAGATATTGTCGCAGGATCTAAGCTGTTCCAAGTAATGTTGCCATTTGCAATTGACTGATGCTGATTTTGTCAATGCTGATGGTGCTCAAGTAGCTGTCCAGATGTTTTGAGATTGTGCTCAAGACACTTATTAATTACTATTGGTACTATCTTTGCTTTCGTTTGCTATTGTTATTCTACCTCTATTTGCAAGTTTTTGTATTTTGTAATTTTTCTCCAGTTCTTTCTCTTCTATTGACCAGGTATGGTCACATCCATTGTCCAGACTTTTTTTTGTCCTTCTTTTTGACAATAGCTAAGTATGCAGAATTATATGTTTGTCTGTTTGAATTCTACATTACTTCGTTTTCTATTGCTTGGTATATTTTGAGGTCCTACCAGTTCTTGCTTGCAAGACAATGATATTTCCTACAGATATTTCAATACGACATTGTTGCTACTTTGTAATGATAGTGTTTGTAGATTGCACACTCTTCTTGCAGCACCTAGTTCTTCAGTTTGTTTGCAGAGACAGCATTTGTTGTCTGTTGCTACCTTCTCAATTATGGCTTTCTATTTATATGTATTTAAGTCTGGGTCTTGTGAAGTCAGAATTAGTTTCTCTGTCTTTTAATTCAATTTTCTCATTCCTGGCCAGTTCCAAGTTTTGTTATTATCGGCTTTGCCTCCTTTCTTTATAACATACTAACTGTGTAATACTTTGCCTTGCCATGCCTCTTTTCTGGTCTTCCTTTGGTCTTTTTTGTAGGCCAATTCGATTTCTCCTGTACACAGTAGGCCTTCTTGGTGTACTAGCTTCAGTATATCTTCTTCACTATTTTTCAGATACCCTTGTTTGTTTTTCAGATGTCTCGTGGGCTTGATTCATTGCCAATATTTTTTCTAGTCTTCCTATCTAGGGCCTTTATTTCTGCTTGAGTCTAGTTCCAATGTGTATCTAATAACTAGAATTGACCAGGTTTTAATTGCCTTGATGGTATTTTCTCCCATGTTTGAACTTTAAGATCTTCTACACTCTTTTTGATGTACTCACTTCTAACTTTTTTCTTGACTTCAGTGTGCTTGATATTGTCAGCTTGAAGGATGCCTAGATATTTGCAGTGCTCAGTTCATCCAGACTTTTGATTTTATTTCCATAGGGAACCCTGCTTCCTTTAGTTTTCACTATTTTCCCCCTTTTGATGGTAAGGGCGGCAAATGTTCCAGTGTAAACTTCATTGCAATGTCTTAGTTGTCGATAGGAGTAGTGCTGAGCAGCAATTCTATTTCAGAATTTTTCTATAAAGCTTCTGATTGTCCAGGTATATGAGGTGGAATAGCTTGTCAGATATTTTTGATGTTTGATAGCCTGAGTTTTTCAGTATTATTTTCAGAGGAATCACTGCAATCTCAAAGAGTAGTGGTTATAATTCAGACTCATGAAAGATTCTTCTCTTGATATTAACTTCCCCCAGTTTATTACCACTGACCAAAGTTCCACTTTATTAGAGACGTCATGTTGGCACACCTGGGAAGACCCATCACCATTGTAACTTCCATTGAGCTATCAGTCTTGATACAAAACTTTTGATGCTTCTCCTGTCTCCTGTTATTTCTAGGCACTTGATTATCCAATCTTGTGGTAGGGAGTTACATGCCTTCTTGTAACCAATCCATGCTACATTCTGTGGATCTTCCTTCTCTTGCAGGTTTCCAGAATCATCTTGCTAATAAGGAACTGATCTTTTGCTCCTCTGCTGTTTGGATGGTTTTCTTTCTCTTCAAATGGAAAGAATTTGCTTTCAACTAGATGCTATTGGTCTATATCAGCTACCATATTTGAAAATGGTTGGTAACCAGGTAATTGATCTTACTTCCCTGTGCTTGCCTCCTTTGCTTGGTCTTCCATTATCAGGTAGATTTTTTTGCAAGATATTAGCCTTTCTTCAATTTCACCTCCTTGCAATATGCAGTTAAACTCCTTGATAATGAATAGGGGTAGACTAGTTAGATGTTTCAACCCAAAAAAACATGCAGTGCATCTTCATTTGGGGATGACCAATCCTTGATTTCCCTTGCTCCTTTCTCCAACATTTCTGCCATTATTACAAGTTATTTCATTTCAGCTTTATTTTTTTTTAGTAATTCTGATCCACCACCTTTATCCAAACTGCATTCTTGTATTTATTTTGGTTATCACATAGCTAGCTGCACCCAGAATTGCACTGTTTCTTCTTTGTAAGGTATTGACTGGCTCACTGCAGTCTCTCCATTAATGTATTGGTAGAAATGTTTCTGATATATTATTATTTTAAAAAAGTAGATGAAGGGACTCCCCAGGGAGAGGTATGAACACTCAAAATGATGACTGTAACTATTTAATCAAAACCCAGCCTTTTTCATGTGGGTCATATTTGCAGCTCACCGTTTTTTGACTTCCATCTTGATATATTTTTTTTGGACCCTCTTATGGATACCTCTGGGACTACTCAAGTTCTCTTATTGATGCACCTGAATGTTCTTTGTCCCACATTTCCTTTTGTTTTTTAAAAAAATGGAGCCATTTTTATTTCAGAAGCACACAAAAAGATTCTGAAGAAGACTTTGCTAATTTTCTGCATCATTGGCTTAGCTCTAAAATGTTACCATATTTTGCTCCTGGGGCAAGATATTGAACTGAGAGTGGTTCATTCGGATGACCATAATCTGTTTTTGAAAACACTGGATTGACAAATGTATTTAGGTCACAACAGGGTTCTTTTGTACCTTACGTGTATAGAATAGAGAGAAAGTTTTCTAGTTTTTTGCATCTTCAGTGGTATTTATTATTAGTGTTTCTATGTGGCCAAAGGAGCTCCAAGGGGTATGCAAGAAGAGTTAAGTACATCCAAACAACAACAAATAATCTACCTTATAGTAATCAACAGATGACTGACTCAGTAAAACATCTTAGCTATTTGCTCAGTAGCCAGGCAACTGCAAACACTAAATAGGTAGGTAGGAACATAGTCAATCCTAATTTGCAAATAAGACAATTAGTAAATATAAAGCTAGACAATATTCACTGTATTGGATATCAGTGTACCATAAATTAAATTTTTAACTCATCCCACTATATCTATTATAGAATAACACCTCAACAGTGCCAGTTCTTTTGGGAGCTCAACACTGTACTGTATGTAATTAAACAGGCATTTATATCTCCTAAGTCCAATAATTAAACTATAATAACCCTTTGATAGAATTTATTGAATGATATTTGAGGCTAATCTACAGTGATTTTAATCATATCAAATGCAGTGATGATGATGATGCAGTTTAGAAGATCAATTGATTATATGTGGAATTCAACTTAAAGGATATTTGAGGCAAAAAAAGGCACTAAAAGAAGAGTAACTAATAGTCTTTGGGAAATTATCATGACATTCCATTCAATGATGGAAAGATGAAGAGAATAACTAGGAAAATGGGGAAGTTCAAGATAATATCTAGTTATAGAAAGAGAAAGCAAGAAGAGAAAAAATAAGGCTTTTGGCTGCAGCCAGGATGTTGAAGCTTCCTGATTAAGCTAAAATGATTTAGCATTCACAAACATGATTACGTTTGTCCATTGTGTTCAAAGAGGACCTTGACATCTAACAGGTTGTGGGCTATCCACGGTGTGTCCGCAGGTGGCTGGTAAGTCCTATACCGGCATGAAAAGCTTTGACCCATGTCGGGCAGACATGTGTGGGCACTATTGTTGCAGTATTTGCAGCTCTATGTCAGGGTTCCAAAGAACACCCCCAACGAAATAAAACTCTGAGGCTCGTGTTTCCTCAAAGTTCCACTTTATTAGAGATGTCATGTTGGCACATCTGGGAAAACCCGAATCTGAAAGCTTCCAGGTTTTCCCACCCAGTTGAAAATTCAAGACCCTGCCCCAACACCCACAAGTCCATCACTTGGTCCAATCCTTCACTGCCATAAAGACAAATTCCTCCCATCCACATCCACTCAGGTGCAGGGACAAAAGAGACCTTGACTTTCTGAGAAAGAATGTTATCATGGTTACACATCACATACACAAGTCCATATAATTCCCCCCTCCCATTTTCCCAAAGTAGATAATGTGGCAGGCCTGAAATACAAAAAGGAAAGACAGCTTGCATGTCTGACACTGGCTTTGCCGAGTGCTCGCTTATTTTGTGCTATGGTTGCTCTTCTGTCCTCAGATGTCTGGCAGCCTTGATGGATCAGCATGCACTGTTGAAAGATCTTGTGCCAGGGTTCCCAGCAGGTGGTGTCACTTTCCAGGGACTTGAAGGAGGCTTTCAACGTGTCTTTGTATTGCTTCCTTTGTCCCCTGTGCGATCACTTTCTTTGAGACAGCTCACCATAGAAGAGCTGTTTGGGGAAGCAATGCATCCTTGCAACATGGCCTACCCAGTGTGTCTGGGCTTCATCAGCAGGGTGTGAACCAGTGGTGGGTTTCAAAAATTTTTGGAACCTACTCTGTGGGTATGGCCTCCTTTGTGGGAATGGCTTGCTGACCATGTGTTCTCTCTCTCTCTCTCTCTCTCTTTTCTCTCTTTCCTTCCTTTGTCTCTCTGTCCCTTTTTTCTTTTTTATTTCATCTCTCTCTCACTCTTCTTCTTTCTTTTTTCTTTCTTTCTTCCTTTCTTTCTCTTTCTTTCTCTCTCTCTCTCTCTCTGTCAGTCTGTCTGTTTGTATCTCTCTCTCTCTCTCTGTGTGTGTGTCTGTGTGTGTGTGCCATGTGTTTTCTTTCTCTCTCTCTCTCTCCTTCCTTCCTTTTGTCTCTCTGTCCCCTTTTCCTTTTTTTCTTTCATCTCTCTCACTCTTTCTTTCTTTCTTTCTTCCTTTCTTCCTTTCTTTCTTTCTCTTTCTCTCTCTATGTGAATCTGTCTGTCTGTCTGTGTATGTGTGTGGCAGTGGTGGGTTTCAAATTTTTTTAGAACCTCTTCTGTAGGTGTGGCCTGCTTTCCGGGTCCACTGGTGGAACCTCTTCTAACCGGTTCGGTAGATTTGACGAACCGGTTCTACCGAATAGGTGCGAACTGGTAGGAACCCATCTCTGGTGTGAACTGATGGCAGGCCTGCTCTGGAGAGGCACCTTGTCCCGACACCGGATCCTCAGTATTCTCCAGAGGCAGGTCATGTGGAAGTGGTTCAACTGTTTAGCATGCCTCCTGTATACAATCCAAGTCTCACTGGCATACATTCACAAACATATGTATATACACACACACACACACACACACACATACAAACTAAATAGGAGCAACTTTTGCATTCCTTGCATTTGTAACAGGAAATAAAATAGTGACCTTCTATGTACTGAACATAGAGAGAGACAGGGAGAAACAAATCATCTGTCCTTTGCTATGTAGGGCTTCATGGTATACTATTTTGGACCTTAAAAATCAATCCACCAATATTTAAAGAAGCAAGATCAGGTATCCCTGTCAATAGTTGATTTTGGTTCTTTGACTGGATCTGCTTAATGGGTTTGCTTGTTTCCTGAATCTTGGAGCTATGATCCAATGGATGGATTTGATGCATTGCTCCTTTGTTCAATTCTGGATCCATAAAGTTGAATGAAACCAACTGGATCTACTAGGCTCGAAAACCCAGTTCAGAAGAGCTTTTTCAAGAACCCAATCCTTTATGTCTATGGAGATTCTCAATCATCCAGGTCATAGTTGTCCCAAAGGTGCTTTTTCAAGAGGAAACTGGACTTCGTTATTTTTCTTTGAAGACGTTTTGCTTCTCATCCAAGAAGCTTCTTCAGCTCTGACTGGATGGTGGGATGTGAAAAGATTTATACTCCTTGCAGATAGCTGGTCATTTGCATTCTTTTAGAGAGTCATTGAGGCCACCTGGAGGTTTATCTGTGTCATCTGGGTCACCTGAATAGTGCAAATGAGTGTGGAGCCTTCTTGAAACTATTGAAAGGACTGTATTGTAGACCAGAGATAGATGATTTTGTGTCCCTCCCCCTCTGTGAAGAGAGGGCCGTTCACTTTTTGACATAGATGGCTTATTTCGCCGCTCTTTCAAATCAGCGGTTCTCTGTCCACATTTTCTCTCTCAACAGAGTGGGAGGGATATGGCATCATCTATCTCCAGTCTACCTTTCTATCTCCTTTCAACAGTTCCAAGAAGGCTGGACTATTTCACTATTCAGGTGACCTTGATAACACAGAAAGTCAAGAAAGTCCAGTTGCCTCTTGAAAAAGCACCTTTGGGACAACCCAATGCTCATTTAATGTTTAATAAAACCTTGTACTGAATTATGTAAAGCAAATATGTTTGGGACTATAATCACAAGCCCAACTTAATGGAGGACTTTCATAGACATTTGCTCAATTGGTGACATACAATGGCTGGAGAGAAGGAAGCTTGCATCAGATTATTTAAAGGAATCTATCTCAGTGATAAATCAAAAGCTGGTGAGCTGAGTGATTGAGAAAGCTCTTTCTAAAACTACCCCAATTTATTCCACTTTTCCTTTTTCCTTTTCCCTCCTTAGAGAGGGTTTCAGCCCTCTCTAAGCGGTTTACAGAGAGTCAGCATATTGCCCCCAACAATCTGGGTCCTCATTTTACCCACCTCGGAAGGATGGAAGGCTGAGTCAACCCTGAGCCGGTGAGATTTGAACCGCTGAACTGCTGATCTAGCAGTAGCCTGCAGTGCTGCATTTAACCACTGCGCCACCTTTTTCCTTTTATAGGACATTTCTACTCTGAGGTAAAATAATATTTTTAATTCAAGTAGTTCTACCTGGAAGAAATGGGGAAGAAAAAGGAAGAAATGAAAAAGAGTTAAAGGTTGGGCCAGTTGAGTAATTTGGATTAATCATAATATTTCTTTTAGGTTGAACAAAAGGATTTTCCAGATTCATCCTTTTGATTAAGAAAAGAGGTTCCAAGGAAGAGGAAAAAGCCTATTGATTTGTCAAAAGAAATAGAAAGACACCATCTTATTTAGTACACCATAACTCTACTTGGTAATTTCTTTTTATAGTTTTCAACTTTTTATTTGTATCACACACTAGTATTAAAGCTAACTTCTTAAAGACTATGTTGTTGCTTTCTTGATGTGCCAACTGCAGGGGCTTAACAACAAAGTTGGATAATAGGAGTAAGCTTCCAGTGAGAGTTATAGTGAATTATGAAGGTAGAATTTCTTCTTCCTTCTTCCTTGAACTGTCACATCTGAACAGTGTTGCCACTTTTCACATTAAGCAAACACTTCTCCCATCCTGCCTTCTTTGCACAATTTCTGACCTGTATAAGTAATTCCTCTAGCATGCAGATGGACTCACCAGCATTTAATTTTCCTCACAATACAATGTCACACCCAATTTAGTGGCATTTTCTGTGATACTCCTGTGTTCTGCATTAGAGAGTCCAGCAGTGTCATTTATAAGAAAGCTGAGCCCATCCAGGTGGATAGCTTTGACAATTTTAATTCCACCACAAAAAAAACCTAAAAGAGGTCTAAACCTCATTTCAGCTCTCACTGTTCACAGTGGGATTTATGTCTCTATCATTTCTCTGAAGCATGTGGGTGGCATTAGATGTATGAAATTATAGTATGTTTGTATTTATGTATGAGAGAGGCTATCTATCTATATCTATCATCTGTCTGTCTGTCTTCGATCCATCCATCCATCCATCCATCCATCCATCCATCCATCCATCCATCCCACATATACAGTATGTGTAAATTATATGTGTTTGTGTATGCACAATTCAAATAGCTCTTCATGCATTTATGCATTATCCACAAGGTGGCACTTTAGCTTCATAGATGTTGATGCTTGATGTTAACTCAGTCCACAGATGTTCAACTGAACTGCTTCATGGTTTTTTTAAAACTTTGTTTTACTTTTTATTAGAATAAAACTATGTGAAGCTGCAATTGTTCCATTTAGAAGTGATAAAAACTATTATTATAAAGGATAAAGGTAATGTTGAATTTGTTTCAGTCCTGCCATAAAACAGGACACACTATTTGAGAAACCGACCCTTAATGAACAACTTTGAATATTGGATTGAAGACTGACACGTTCAGGCCTTTTAACTTGAAGATCTTTGGAATCAGTCATGGGTATATCTTTGTGACTGGTTTCCTGTCACATATAAGATCTTCCATTTGGTGTCTAATTAGCTTCTTTCAATGAGATTGTTTTTTAATCTCCCACTCTCAGCTGGCTGGCTATGAATAACTGCTTTCTTTGTGCAAGCAATTTTGCTGTACTATCTCAGTCCTTTGGGAGACCATTCTTCATTGACATGCAGTGTAATATTTCTGAATGATTGAACCTTATTATGTTCCCTCCTGCTTCCATTGTCAAGTTAGTTCTAGTTTAGTATTCTATTGGAGGACATATTTGACTTTGTCAAGCTGCAATGGATAAGGCACCTTGAAAAAGCCTTCTTTGCCTGCATCTTTCAGAGTCACTACATGAAACTCTTACAATTAACTTCATACTTGTAGCTGTTATTTTTTTGCTGGATGTTTCTTTAACTTCTTACCGCTAAGTTAAAAAATGGATCAATAATGCTTATTTTAAAAAGTTAAATTCCTCCTCTCCACCTAAATAAAATACCACTGAAGCTAATGAAAAGAGAAAATGCAAACTCAATAAAATTATAAGATTAAAAGGGTGGCATGATCCAAATATGAATAGTTTGGCTTGGAGAACAAACCTTACATAATTGTATATAATGTACTCATCCCATTTTCCAATTTTATTGTTATATTTTATGCAAGTGCTACTTTACAGTTATTGGGGCAACATTTCAAAAATTTTATCTTGAACTGTAGGAGTTTAAACTGTACAGATTTTAATTATTCTATTTTTTTTCTAAATAAATATTTCCTAACACATCTGTTGATACTACTGATGTTATAAATATTTGTAAATGAAGTGACTTATGAAACTGAAAATTGTCTTATGTTAATCTTAGTGACTATGCCATTTATAAGATGTATATTTGTTTTAAAAAATGCATTTCTTCACATATACCCAAAGAAGTTAACTTTATTAAATACTAATTTGCACAGCTAGCAGCTAATTTGCTGCTAATTTTTTTTTTGTCAAGTTAGTACCCTCACAGTTTTGTATACGATGATAATTCTTTGTGATAATTCTCTCAGGAAAATCATGATACTTAACCATAAACCTATGAATTAGCTTTCTTTCTGACATAGTTATCAGGGCTATGCAAAGCTGTAGTATCTTATTTTTTGCTTTAATGAACAGCAGAGAGATCCAATGCTTGTAGGATGTCTGAAGCATTTCTTTCAAATCATTTTTGAAAGGTGCCAAACTCGAATAGTTTATGTTCTACGTTTTTTCTCTGGTGATGTCTTTAAAAAGATTAACTATTTGCTACATGGGAATTAGCTGGTATATCCTTCTTGTACAGAATGAATCATACCAAAATTGAATATAAGAACTTAGCACAACACAGAATTTCTGAACAGGACTCTGTAATACATTTGTCATAATCTTTAGCATAAAAATATTAGGTGATAAAATATTTGGGTTCATTCACACATTGTAAAAGCCAGTTTGTTTTCATCTGTTCCAAAACGTAATGTGAAGCAACTCATGCATGGTACCCTTTTATATGGCAAGCGATCAATGTTCTTTCAGTGTATTTTCCTTCCTGGTCAAAGTTTAATTTCTATATTCCACATGCATTTACCTTACACCTATGTTTTATTTGTTGCAAAGACCCATTCTGATATTTCAAAACAGATTTCTATTTTATGAAGTTAAACTGATTGAGGTGGCACTACTAAATATACTAGGAAGGTAGAAAGGTTTGGAATGTCAGATAGTAAAGGTTCAAACTCTTAGTTATGGATCTCTTAGAATAGCCATTGATGTATTTATTTCCTTCTAGTAACTTCTAGTGTCCACCATTCATCATATTATTTCCAAATACAAACATAGACATTTTTTCAATGGGATGGATTTTTTTTCAATTGATTTCTAAATCTTAAATGAAATCCACCGGAGCCCTTAATCCATTTAAAATTTTCTAAAGCCAATACCTATAATTATTTTGCTATACATCCCAAACATGTTTTACAAAACTTTATTATAGTTAAAACTTTGTTTAAAGCATTGAAAAAAACTCACCCAGTGATTTCAATTTGACCTACTGATCTGAAAGTTCTCAATCTTTAAGCAGAAGCAAAAATAAATAAATAAATAAAAATCCAATGGGATTAAGAGATAAGTCTAGAGTTTATATAAATTACATTAATGGTTATAAACTTAGTGATATCCTCTGACTTTCAGTTGATCACAAACTGACTACAAAAGTGTAATAATTTTAAGATCCCTCTTTCTCTAGAGAGTTTTCAGCAGCCTGAATTCGTAATTTGAAGTGCTGTTTTTAGTTGCAATGTTGTCTCTCTATTCTAGGAGCATCAGTTCACCATGTTTCTCACCAGAAATATTGAACACAGGGCTGAACATTGGAGAAAGAACCTTAACTACTTTTTTCCTGAAATAGAGCTAGTAAATTGAATACATCGCACATTCTCAATCTATCCATATATATTGTTCTATGATTGTACTTCAGAGGATACATTCTTGGTGATATCATTTTTCACTGATAATTGTACTTGCCAACAACCAATCTGCCACTTTTCTTCCAGTCCATACACTGCTTCAATGGCTTTTTTTCTTTTAAAGAAAGAGGTAGAGAGAGGGTGAAAAAGAAAACATACATGTGGTATGCAGCCAGTTTGTCAAGGTAGTATAAAGTGCTTAGAAAAATAAGCAACAATTTAAATTGGGTCCACCAGCTATTAGCAACTGGTGCTGCCACTTTGAAATAGATATTCTTCAAATGTTTCAGGTTTATCCTATCAGATGTCTAATATCTGCATTTTGTTTTCATTTTCAGTTTTTAGCTTGTATGTAAAAGCAGTTCTTAGTAGAGTATTATATTACCTTAAACCAGGCAATGATCAGGATATAGATGATTACCTTTAAGGCATTCTGGTCCAAACAGACTTGCAATTTCTCTAATGCTGACAGAAAACTTTCACCTCTTGTTTAAACAGAAACCAAGAATCCAAGAAAACTGACTCACAAACTACCCGTAACTCCTTCAGGGGAAATATGGTCCAATCCAAATGAACAATTTAAGATAATTTAAGTTCAAGTTATTTGGATTTAACCTAAGCTTATTTAATCAGATCCATATAGCCTATGATATGGTTCAGAATTCTCACTTCACTCATTCATCTCATCTTTCTTTTTCTAAATTCTGTATATAGTGTCCCAGAAAAAGAAACATCCTTTTTTTTGAAGGTGGAATGGATTAACTGAGATGGAGGAATTGGGTGGCTATAACTTTGGCTTTAGTACAGAAACCTACATCTGAAAGAATACAATTCTTTATTGGACACACAAGGAATTTGTCTTTGGTCCATACGGTCTCAGGGTACATAAAAAGACAAGATACATTTGTCAAGAATCATAAGGTACAACGCTTAATGGTAGTCATAGAGTGCAAATAAGCAATCAGGAAACTGTCAATATCAATATAAATCGTAAGGATACAAGCAACAAAGTTACAGTCATGCAATCATAAGTGGGAGGAAATGGGTGATAGGAACGATGAGAAGACTAATAGTAATAGTAATGCAGCCTTAGTGAATAGTTTGACAATGTTGAAGGAACTATTTGAGCCAAGGTGGCGCAGTGGTTAAATGCAGCACTGCAGGCTACTGCTAGATCAGCAGGTCAGCGGTTCAAATCTCACCGGCTCAGGGTTGACTCAGCCTTCCATCCTTCCGAGGTGGGTAAAATGAGGACCCAGATTGTTGGGGGCAATATGCTGACTCTCTGTAAACCGCTTAGAGAGGCCTGAAAGGCCTATGAAGCGGTATATAAGTCTACTGCTATTGCTATTTGTTTAGCAGAGGGATGGCGTTTGGGAAAAAACTGTTCTTGTGTCTAGTTGTCTTGGTGTGCAGTGCTCTATAGCATCGTTTTGAGGGTAGGAGTTGAAACAATTTATGTCCACGAAACGTGTATTCAGAAGGTCTATAGACTTTTGGGATGCAATTAATACTTTGGAATACTAGGAATGAAGGTGAGATTTCCCACAGAGAGAAAGCATCAAATGCTACTAAAGAATAAATTATAGTTCTCATAAATGTCATGAATTCAAATGGTTAAATTAATTAAACATTTTTGTTGTTAAAAGAGGCCCATTAAGTGTTAGAGATATGTATGTGCCAAGAGCCCTCTGGTTCCTTGGTAAAATAAAATTCAATTTGACCTATAAAAATAAAATGTGAGAATCTGGATGACCTTACCTGATTTTCGAAACTGAAGCTAAGAAGGATGAGGCATGGATCAAAGACTTTCAGGGAGGATTGGATTATGAAATCTAACATCCAGGGAGGTAGCAGTAGTGATCCATCTCTAGATCTTTACGAAGAAAACTGTGTGTCTATGTCTGTCAAATTACTAGGAACTGAATTCCACTTGAAATAGATTTTATTACTTCACTAGTAAAAACCAAAAAGATGAGAAGATGTTTTCTATTAGAGCAATCAGCTTATTGTCAAACCAGAATAATCATATCTATTGGGAGTAATGCATATAGTGCTGTAGCTATGCACTCTCTTTAAGTCCTTCAAAATTGTTTGTAAACTCAGTTGTCAATTGGGACTAGGTACTTTGAACATATTATTTTGATTCTTCAAAATCCCCAACTTTTAGTTTGTTCTTGAGTTTAGTTTGAAGTTCTGTGATCTGCTTACAAAACTTTAAATCAATAATGGTTCCACATGCTTTGGGTGACCAATTTTCATATCTTCTCTGTTTTATGGATGCTTTTTAAAATTTTATATTTCTGTATCTTTTCAATTGGTTATATTTTAGTTCTGCTATTCTAGCTTTAAGAAGATAATCAGCTGCTAATTTTCCCTTGTTTTATTTTCCCCCTTTTCTTTTTGTACTTATACTGCTGAATTTATTCATAGCCAATTTCTTTTTAATAAAATGACAAGTATACCTCTAAATTTCTTTTCTTCGTGCTCTTCTGCCCTTGACTTTCCCACTTCATTTTCCATTGTTACTCTAATGCTTCCTCAACATTGCTTGATCCTTCCCTGCCACTTAAAAAATCCTCAATTAAAAGTGATCTTTATCTGGCTAAAAACATACTTTATTTGAATTTCTTTGTGCTTCTCAAATTTGAAGTGCCCAATACTGTGAATCGTTATGTCTAGCACTGTCCTTAATTACTGCTTATAGCCTGGTATTCTGACATTAAAGCCCATAAAGATGTTCTTTCTGCCATTCTTTTTAAATTTTTCCCCTTTTTCCATTGTGGAATTTAAGGATTACTCATCCATAAGAAATGTTTAAAATTCATATGAAAGTGCTGTAAAGGGAAGGAAGTGTATACTAAAGCAAGAAAGACCCCTCCTGTGCTGAGCCTCTCCCAGTTTCAAAATCTATATACACTATTACTAAAACTAATAGGGCAGCATTTTTTGAACTGAGGTACCTCAAATGCAATGGTTTTCCCAGTTGCAATGTATGGTTGTGAAGTTTTGACGATAAGAAAGAATGAGAGCCAAAGAATTGAGGCCTTTGAACTATGGTGCTGGAAAAGACTCCTGTGAGTCCCTTGGATGCAAGGCGATCAAACTGGTCAGTCCTAGAGGAGATAATCCTGACTGTTCTTTAGAAAGCCAGATCCTGAAGAGGAAATTCAAATACTTTGGCCACCTAATGAGAAGGAAGGACTCACTGTTGAAGAGCCTCATGTTAGAAAGATTGAGGGCAAAAGAAAAAGGGAACAACAGAGAATGTGGTGGCTGGATGGAGTCACTGAAGCAGTCGGTGTGAGGATGGTAGAGGACAGGAAGGCCTGGAGGAATGTTGTCCATGTGGTTGCAATAGGTTGGATATGACTTTGCAACTAACAACAACAGCCTTAAAGTTGCTAACTTATAGAATGTGTCCAAAATCAGAATCTATGACTCTTGAGGGAATGAAATATAGAAAATGTCACTGTTTCAATGTTACTGGTTTCTTGGATGCTGTTGGGTTACTGCTGCTGTGATCACACAGTCTTTATTTTCAATCCAGCCAGCCTCACAATCCCTTACTCCCTTCTACACCCATCAGCAAGGAATTGACTCATTATGTGGCTCTTAAAAAAACAAAAACTTTAGGGTGCATAAAGTCCGGGATATTTTTATTGTTTTATGTATCCTTTCAATGGCACACAAATGTGCATGTGTATGTCCTCTTTGTACAGGGAATTAAGGCACATACATAATGTCAGAATGACCACCTCATGCCTGTACTCTGAATTCATTTTGGTATCAGTCTGCCATGAACTTTGGAGGGAGGGAGGGAGAGGGAGAGGGAGAGGAAGGGGAAAAGTGAAAGTGAAGAAAGTAAATGTGCCTGCTTGAGACAGCATTTTAAGGTCACTTTGTAATGAGAAGAATGCAGCTGCAAGCCAGCCTACAATCATTGTGGCCATTTTGAAAACATTTTCAAAATTGATTGGATGATGGAGAACCAGCAATGGAAAATGCCCAAGGTGGAAAAGTTTTCATTTGACGTTTTGGCACGTAAATTTCAGTTTACGTGTATTTCACTTTGCTTCTAGTAAACTATTCCTTTCTCAACATTATGGTGTTAAGGATTGTTTTTATGGCATGTCTGTCACATAGTGTTCCATTATTTTATATTTTTATGCAACAGCCGTGTGAGGCAGGTTGGACTGAAAGTCACCAAATGAACTCCCGTGCCTGCAGATAGAGTAGAAATTGTATCTCTCTGATGTCAATCCAATACATTAATCACTACCACAATCAAATATATTAACCACTACCATTAACCACCTTAGTACTTGCGCAGTCTGTTTCATTTTTTAGTAACTTCCTTTTGTGAAGCTAAATGTATCAGAGGTCAGGTAAACTGGTCCCATCAGGAAGTCACATGATCCTATTTTTAAAATGTTTTGACAGCCTCATAAAACTTTTTGGAGAAGCCATCAGGAATTCTAAGGTCAGAATGGCAATGTACAATATTGTAGTAAAAAATAAATTAAATTAAAACATTGTTAGCATAATTATATCATGTTAAAAGGGGGAGAGATGTCATGGTTAAGAGATGACACTAAACATCAGTGATTAGTGTCACCCATCCAGTAAACTGGACAGAAATAATAATTAGATGAACTAATTCTACTTTATTAAAAAGCTTTATCTTAATATTGAATAGCATAATCTTGAAAATCTGAAGGTACAAATCCCCCACCACTACTTTTAACCATCTAATCGATTGGAGACAGCCTTCCTAGCTTTTTTCTCTGACTGTTAAGCCCTTGGGGATTCCTCCTTTTCTTAGTTGTTTCTTAGGAAGCATATCTTTCTTTCTTCCCACCCAAATCATTCGCACATTATATTACAATTATGTCCATGATATCCAAATTCAATTGCTTAGAAAGCAGATTGGCTACATGCAGATAAGAGGTGGGTTCCTAGTAGTTTGACCCAGTTTGGCTGAGTGGGTAGCAATTTGGCCAGCCATGCCCCTGAACTGGTTCTCTTGTTTTTTGCTCCTGTGCATGCGCAGAAGCATTTTTTACCTGCTGCACATGTGTGTGCCTAAAACGGCCCCATGCCCAAAGTGCAATCCAGAGCGAACCAGCAGTAGAAGAAGCCAAAGCACATCCCAGATGCAGATATTGGCACAGATGACCCGTCTGAAACCCTGAAGGCAGAAAAGTCATTCGTTTGACTTTTGTCTAAATGTTAGACAACATTTGATTGTCTGTCTCATTAAAATGGATTGTCATAGAATAAAAAGGTGTAGGTAGGAAATGGGAATGCACAACTGATTTCTTGGATATCTTAGAATTCATAATCCAGCCCCACTCCAGATTCTCTGATGTAAATTAACTTGTTACTTACATTTCTCCTAGAAAATTTGCAGCAAAAGATTAAAAATAATTTAAAAGCAAGCCCTGAGCCCAACCCCGCAATTATTAAAAGGGCTACTCAAACTGGAAACATAGCTTATTGCTCTTCAAGTTAGTCATTTGTAGAGTCCCTGATTTCAAAATTCATATAGATGAAGAAAAGGAAAGGGAATCATTTGCTACAAGAACTGGCAGCAAAATCTGGGACAAACATTTAATCCATTTTATTCAAGTCAAAATCTACTGCATCCACATGATTATGTTATTTCTGTAGAAATCCTGGGCATTGGAGGAAAAGTTTGGTTTAAGAATAATAGAAACCACATTTAAACCTGCAAATTAGGGTCAGCTCATTAGGACAGCACAAATGGAAGTTAACAGCATATCAGCTCATCCCTTGTTGTTCCCCTGAATTATTTGTTGAGGAATATAGGAGATATTGAATTCTTTGCTGAGGATTATAGGAGAAAAGTAGTCTCTTGCTTCCCGGATGTTTCTTATTCTTGTCAGAACTTCAACATTCCTAAACATTTTCCCTCTTTCTTTGTAGTACAAACAATTGAAATCTCTAATCAATCTATCCTGAGCTGCTCATTGTCTCTGTAGGAACTGTTTCTCAGCAACATGCTTTTCATCTAAATTCCTCATCTCTTCTAAATCTTATTGGAAAGGACTGAGTGTGCAAATTAGGAACTTCTATGTATTGCACACAAGATAGAATTTATTTAGACATAGCTTCTCAGCATGAAGAACAAGCAAGGTTTTTATTGGCAGGAAAAAAACCTCAGTTTGACTTTGCACACGACTCCATTTAGAACTGAGCTTTAGTCATTTTGTGGGCAAAGCATTCAAATGAAGTGGGAACATACATAGCTTTAGTCCAGTCTGTTAAAATTCAAATTGATAACCCAAAGTCATTGCCCAGGAGTATCTCTTAAACCTAGAAACTGAAAAACAAATTTAATCAATATTCAGAAAGCCCTTGGAGGAGGAGGGCATAATTGTACCTAGGAGAAGCACTGCAACACACTGATTCTTTCAATTAAAAAGGGTAACAATAATAACAGGTGCTTTATGTAAAACCTAAAAGTAGGAAGAATTATGATCTCCACCTTTCCCATGGATATTCTAATCTAGCCAACGTCCTATGGAGCCATGGCAGCGTAGTGCTTATAATGCAATATTGCAGGGAAAACTCTGCCCATAGTCTGGAATTCAACCCTGATGGCGATCAAGGTTGACTCAGCCTTCCAATTTTCCTAGGCTGGCAAAATGAAGACTCAGATTGTTGGGGGAAATGTGCTAACTTTGGAAACCACTCTGCAAGTGCTGGAAAGCAGGGGTCCCGCAATCTCCAGTCTGCAGGTTGTGACTGCTGATGAATCATGTCCTTTTGCTTAAAGTATCAAGCAATAAGTATAACATTATTTATATTTCTGCTTGGTACAACATGATCACTCACCTTAGGGCTATCTTCCCCAGGGGTGGGCTGCTAAGGATTCGCTAAGGAGAACCCATAGCTAATGTTATGGCTGGTTCAGAGAACCTCCAAATCCCACCCCTGGCTGGTGCCACCCTCCCTCTCAGGAGTCTACATGTGGCCCATTTTGGATGGGTACGAGGTACTTGCAGGGCCCATCTGGAGGCTCAGGGAGGGGGAAATAAGGGCCTCATTGAAGTTCCAGAAGGCTGGAAACGGAGGGCCTCTGGAGCCTGGGGATGGCAGTTTTTGCTCTCCCAGAGGCTCGAGGAAAGACTCTGGAGCCTGGGGAAGGCTAAAATCCCTCCTCCCCTGCCATGGTGCAGGAGGCCAACTAGGCCAGGCCTACCATGGCTATGTCCACCCAGCAAGTGGGCAAAATTTTGCTGAAATTTTTGAAGCCCACCTCTGATCTTCCCCTCTTTCTAGATAGTATCATCTGGTCTCTCACTTATTTAAGACTATTACAGTTTTTTGGTTGTGGCTTTGGAAATACAGGATGCTCAGAAGCCTCTCTATTCTAAAGAGTAATCTCCTTGCTATAAAAATCTTGGTGTCTTCTTTCTCATTTTCTAAATTCTTTAGATCACTTTCGAAGAATGATTAAGATGTCTGCTAAAAATGTTCAAAGCTCTAGCTAATTATGATGTACTGATTAATTTTGCTAGACAGCTATGGCAGCTCTAATGAATATTAATTTTTTTCCTAGGACAGAAGCTGTTGGCAAGAGGAACAACTTTTCTTGCATGGGTAACAAGTGTGGCAGAAAGTACAAGGTTGATCATCGTATCCTTAATTCCTCCGGCTGGTGCTTTCAATTCATTTTTGTAGCAAGGACCTATAAATGGGAAAATATACACACAAAAAATTGCTACAAATTATGTATCTGGCTTTACTTATTAATTAAAATTACCTTTCCATTTTTTTCATATTGACTATGGATAACAACAACAATGAAAACAACAAACAATTGTTAGCAGTCCTGTTCTATGTAAGAAATGTTAGGAATAGCATTCCACTTGTTAGGAGCTGATTAATGATGACATTGGAAACATCATGCGTTTCTGAAAATAGTACATTTAAACAGTAATATATAACTTCTTTTTCTTCGCACGTTGCATGTATATGGATTTTTCTGTAGTTTGATAATTCTCAGCAGGTACATAAGAAAAAAAAAATGAAAAAAGCAACATTCCACCATCCAAATATTTATTCATGTCTTTTGGTGTGATATATTAAGTAGCTGAGATAAGATTAGTAGAAGTTGAATACACTTATTGTGGCTTGATGCTTCCGCAAACCAAACCAAAAAAATAACTGTGCTTCCTCTGTGATGTTACTGTTTTGTGCCATGTTCCCTGAAGCTTTCAAAGATGTCCGTCTGTCTGTCTGAATAAGCTGGTTCCCAAAAGGTTCTTCTAGAATCATCTCCCATGGAACAGAATGGAAACAGATGTACTAGAATTAGATTGTGTAATTCATTGCTACGCATTTATTAGACTTCATATATGAAGTCTCCATGTTACTGATATTATGGCTGTGGGCCAACCTCTCTTTGTTAGATAAATGGCTGACTAATAGCCCAGCTGATGGGAACTAATGTCTTGAAAATCACTGAAAATCTCATTGTGTTTGAATGAAATAACTTTCACAGTATCTGACAACTCCCTTCAGAAGGGAGGCGATAGATATAATGAGCATTTGATAAGTGTGTAAAGAAGCATGACATGAAAATACAATATTAAATATGATTTCAGATTACCACTAAAATATTATCAGAGGATATATTAATATTGTTCAAATTATGTTCCAAGGAACACTTTTTTTCTTTTTAAAAAAGCCCCTCTATGTCAGAAAAACAAAAGCTCTAGGATATCATAATCAATTGTACTAATTGCTGAGATATCTTTGAACCACCATTACTTGGAAAGATTTGATATCCAAATGCCACATAGAGAAATGGTATTTGAGGGGAAACTCTGGAGCACTGGGAAAATAAATCTATTTCATCAAGGCCAGTCTGCTGTTAGAATTGGTTGGCACAAATGAATGTGGATGAGGCATTACAATAGTAGTGTAGGAAGCCACCCCCTCCCAGAAGAATGAAATATTTTTGGAAATATTAAAAAGGCAGAATATTATATTTCCCTAAAGGAGAAAGAGAGAGACATGCTCTTGGAGGCAGAAAACAGTCCCCAAATCTTTTTTAATAGCCCCCAGCAGATATTTTGTGCCCATTGAGAAAGATTGGGCCAGCCTATTTACAAAACAAAAGACCTTCAGGTCCAGGATGATGGGATTAAGACATGACCCCTCAGGACATAATAGGATTAACCCACTACCATCTCGCAGCAGAGCTACCACATTGCATCACCATCCACGCTTCAACCAAACTTAGCTCAGACAGCCTACAGAGCCAGCCATGACCCCTACAACAGCCAATAGAATACATGTTCTTGCACAGAAACAGGAAGTTCAAGTGCAAAGCCCTAGAGAAGATATAAAAGCCCCTCACTTTTAACTCCATGTGGTCAGCTGCCCAGAATCACATGTGCTTGGTGGTTCTGCTTCCTCATTAAACCATCTTTACAATCAGCCTCCATGTTTCCAGTGTCTTTCTCCCAGCTTGGACCTGAAAAAGGTGGATATTTCTTTCAACAGTAGATTGTAGGGAGAAGGCAGGGTGTAAAAGAAAGCAGAGGTTGAAACTTAATAAACTGTAAGCAGTAAGAAAAACAAGCATATATTAGTACAATCAGAAGAGAAATAGTGGCTTGAGATGCAGTGTTTATCGGGATTATGGCAAACATAATGGGGAAAGAAAGATTAGCTTGTTTTCATTCCTATCAAGTTCCAATTGAAATTGTTCCCCTCCAACCATCCATATAAACCCCATCCATTTTGTGAAACCTTACTCAATATAAATGAAGAAAAGGTAATAATTTTCCTCCCCTTCCCCCCTAATTCTTTATACTTTATATCCAATGCAAACTTTTATCCATAAATTGTTGAGGTTTCTAAAATTGTATCACATGGCTCATTAAGATTGGATAATGGGAGCTTCAAATCCTAGAAGAAGCTCAGATGAGAATTTCAGAAGTATCTTAGTGGTTACAACATGTGATTCCATCTAAAGTACATGAGACATTACAAAGTTTGATGGATGCAATCCAGTTCTACCTTTTACAGTACTTCCAGACAGAGGAAAACAGCTGTTCTTTGGAATACATATTTTTCTAAATTAGCCTTTTTAAAAAATGACAGAAAATGAGATTGAATAAACTTTTAATTGAAATGACATAAAAGTACCATGGAGTAAGAATAGACTTGAGCTATTCAATATTTTGGTATGGCTGCAATATAACCAATATTTTGTTTAATCAAGTAGAATGCATTACAGTGCACAAATATTTAATCACATATTTAATTAATCTGTTGGCCCTCAACTCCCCTAAGACTTGGCTTACAACTAGGAACCAAGATACTGTATGTAAAACACTTTGATATTACAGTGCTATCACTTTGATATCATCAGTGCTAGAAGAGAGTGGGGGTTAGTTCTGTTTTATATACAAGTGGTTTGTCCTGTCATTTTTCTACAGTGCCAGTAAGGATGAAAGTCTGTTGAATTCAGCCATCCAAGGATTGGAAGAAAACTATGAATTAGCTATCTCTCTTGCTGATCCCTATCCTCTCTTTATCATCCCAGCTCTCCTAAGGGTCTATCTCAGTGATGGCTAACATTTTCAGGACTGAGTGGCCAAAGCAGGCACAAATGCACATGTGCATGCCCCAAACCCCAAAATGCAATGCACGCACCCATTCATGCACCCCCTGTGCATGTGTGTGCAGCCCCTCCAGGTGCCCTGCCCCTGTGCATGCATGTACTCCCTGCATAAGCAGCCATATCCCCGCATGCTCCTCCCCATGCATGCGCAGCAGACATCCAAAGACCACCTGGCTGGTGGGATGCGCCACCTCTGACATGCGTGCCATAGGTTCGCCATCACGGGTTTATCTCGTTATTGGAATAAGGAAGAATATACTACTTTAATTGGTATAATTAAGGATAACTTAAGATGTCTTATGGGCTGGCAATAAGATGATAAAAAAATGGGGACAAGGCTATAAAAAAGAGAAGTTACCCAGGGCATAGTTACTTTGAGGTTTGGTGTCATTGAAGACAAAGTTTAAGACTGAGCCACTTCATCAGATATATAAAACATTTAAATAAATTGACTTCAGGGTACTTTCTGCTTTTTGAATGTTTACAGCCAGTAGAGCTTTGTTGTCATATAATTCTGACAGGTTGCTGAATTGTTTCATATCTCTGTTATTTGTTTCTGATATTGTCATGGTTGTTAGGGAAACAACAGAATCTTCCATAAGGCAAATGAAAAGAAGGAAGAAAGAGAATTATATTATCATTTTCACTGGTAAAAATTCAGGCAATTAATGTGTTGATTTCATTAACTGTCTTCACTTTTCACAGCTGACTCTGAATACTAGAAAGATAAATGATCAAAGTTTTGGAAAGACAACAATCTGATTTCCAATTTAAATAACACAGCAATCCTCATATTACATTACATTACATTTTACAACTGAGAATAGGAGAAGACTTTTAATGATGTAGTAGGTAGCTGGAGGGATAAATGAGTTTGTCCAGAACATATCATTTCTCAAGTATAATCAATTAGTTTCCTAGCAATTAGAGCAGTCTAAGTTTGGTTTGTCCTGTTCTTTTTAATATTAATTGAACAATAGCCTCAAACTAAATAGCATGACAGCTTGCTGTTGGAATTGCTTTATTTCTAGCATGGGGGTCATGTGAAAAGGTAAATAGATTTCTTTCGCTTACTTTATCCCCCATATTTATACATCACTGGCATCAGAAGGTCGGCAGTTCAGCAGTTCAAATCCCTAGCACCACGTAACGGAGTGAGCTTCCATTACTTGTCTCAGCTTCTGCCAACCTAGCAGTTTAAAAGCATGTAAAAAAGACAAGTAGAAAAATAGGGACCACTTTGATGGGAAGGTAACAGCACTCCGTGAGGTGTTTAGTCATGATAGCCATATGACCACGGAGACGTCTTTGGACAGCGCTGGCTCTTTGGCTTGGAAATGGAGATAAGCACTGCCCCTAGAGCCAAAAAGACTCAAACACATATGCAGGGGAACATTTACCTTTATTGTGATATAAACATGAAGTCTCTGTGTTGCTGAGAACTGTTCGTAGCCTGGATGTCTGTTGGATGTTTTATAATCTATCTCAGTAGATACCAAATCAAGTACAAGAAAACAGAAGTAGAGAAGTGGCACAATTGAAAGGAATGCAGGTTTTGCTGATGTGTTTATTTGCGGATTTGGGTGAACCAAGTTTGGCACTGGCAGAACCTGTCGAAGGAGAGTGTTCCATAATGGGAATGACTAAGTCAGAATCTCTTTTTCCCCACCTTCTCATAGTAGACTACTGTGAAGGCATCCTATTTTAAGATGCGCCCAACCTAGAAATTGAGAAACAAATTAAACCAATAATCAGAAGGCTCTTGAAGGAGGGCATAATTATACGCAGGAGAAACACTGCAACACACTGATTCTACCAATTCAAAAAGGGTGACAATAATAAAAGGTGCTTTATGCAAAACCTAAGAGTGATGAAGAATTGTTCATACGGATATTCTAAGCTGGCCAACATGCCATGGAGCCGTGGCAGGGCAGGAATGCAGTATTGCAGGCAAAACTCTGCCCACAGCCTGGAATTCAATCCCGATGGCAATCAAGGTTGACTCAGCCTTCCAAACTTCCTAGGTTGGCAATATAAGGACCTACATTGTTGGGGGAAATTTGTTAACTTTGGAAACACCTCAGAGAGTGGTGTAAAGCAGGGG
Organism: Thamnophis elegans; assembly: GCF_009769535.1. Classification (NCBI taxonomy): domain Eukaryota; kingdom Metazoa; phylum Chordata; class Lepidosauria; order Squamata; family Natricidae; genus Thamnophis; species Thamnophis elegans. The sequence continues at coordinate 50,066,791 of NC_045550.1, forward strand.
TTCCCAATCCCCAGTCGTGGCCCAGTACAGGGCTGTGGTTATTGGGAACTGGACCTCACAAGCAGTGGGTGAGTGTTCAAACATGCAAGCAGTGGGCACATGTGCAAAATCCTCCCCTCTCTCCCACCTTCACTGCTGGTCCACAGAGCCAGAAAGGTTGGCGATTGCTGTTGTAAAGCACTATTGGAAGTACATAAGACTAGTGCTATTGGTATTGCTGCTGCTATCTCTTGAAGGAGGGTGTTCCATAATGGGAATAATGACCAACTCAGAATCTCTTTTTTTTCTCCTTCTCATACAGTGAAGGAATCCTATTCTAAGATACGCCCAACCAAGAGAAAGAAGCTAAAACAGCTAGCAAATCCCAGGAATGTATCCTCTATGTTTCATGTCTCTCATCTTAAGAGAATGAAGAAAGTTTAAAATGAAGTGCCTTCTCATCATTCTTGTTCTGACAGACCACTTTTATCAACTGCTTGCTGTGCTTCTATGCAATAGATCAGACTTTGAGAAACTGACACTTCCATCATATGAGCTCCAACTTCTGCTGCCGTTGTGCATATCCCAGTTGAAAAATGATGCACTAAAATTACTGTGGGGATGCTGATCTCCAAAAGTCCTCCAAAGGTCCACAAAAGCAAAAGAACAAGAAATAATAACAATATACCTTGCTTCGCTCAGCACTCATAATGTCGGTAAATTGCTGTCTTCCTTTTTTTGAATGCATTACTCTAACAGTGGCAGAATCTTTGTTTCAAAGAAATAAGAATACAAAATATGAAATACCCAGGGGCTATTGCACCCATACACGTCTTTCCTGTTTCCAGGATTTTATTGTAGAGTGTAGTGGAAACTTATGTTTATGACTTCCATTGAGTTTGAGTCTAAGCTGGGATAAAATCTGGAGTAATTTTGTTAGACATGCTGAAACTTTGGAAATGAGACTATCATGACATTTCAGACATGTAGGTTCAATTGAGATGTCAAAAACACCTTTAGGAAAGCAGTGCAATTAATATTTAGCCTGGATCCTTTTGTGCCTTAGTGTTGTGGTTTAGGTGTTAGCTTTCATGGAATCCTCACACTAAAACCACCTTTGGGCAATGGCTATTATGGTGCCTTTTGTGCCCTTCTAACATCAGCTCGGACATCCATTCCTGATATTGGAAAGAGCCAACTAAGATGGAAACAAAATTCATTCTGACCTATGATGAAGAAATTCAAATAACATTCTGGTCTCTGGGGTGATACATCAGGAACCATATGAAATGTTATTTTTCTTCATATTGATTCTTCTGGAGAATTAACCCATGGTTGTTTTTCTGTGTGCATATATGTCAGAAATGGGAACAGTCAAGTAATGGTGACAGTTTCCATAATAATATTATCACACAAAGAATACGTCTAGCTGTATCGTTTGCATAAAAATGAAACCTTTGACAGGGAGCCAAAACAGCTTTCTCTGCATGGAGAAACTCTCATTCTGCATTTTGTCATTTCTAATGTTGCTATGAAGGATTTATTGAAATAGCTTGACAGTTTGGCATATTTCACTGACATTAATATAGTCATGTAACGCCAAAGTGGTGAAGTGTTATCTACCAATGCTGTTATCCTTTAAGGACAACTTTACTGAATGAAGTCCATCAAAGTTAGGAAGGTAGACAATGGGGGCAAGAGGGAGGGAGGGAGATAGAGATAGAAAGAGACCAACTATGTTGTTTCCATTTTAACAGCTTCCACAGGTGGTGGGGGGAATGACGTTAATTGACAGCAAGCAAAAAGCAACTCAAATCAAACCATAATAGCTCAGAGGACTCTCTCGCAGCATTTGTTCTAAAGTTCACTACTTTGGAGATGCTGGCTGCACATTGTTCTCTCAAATGGAAGGGCACTGTGCATACAAAGAGTTTGTAGTGATGTTTGATTGTGGAAACAATGGATCCCCCAGGAAATGTCAAATGGGGGCATGCTGGGGTAGTACAGGTAATGAAAAACATGACAGGTTTTAACTAACCTCAGGATAAATGTCAGCTTTAATGGCTGGCAGTTTCAAAATGAGATGCCTATAGTTAGCCTTTAGTACTTGAATCAGAGCATATAAATAAGACCCTGGGGGTTGCCACTGGTTGATAAACAATCACACTGGATTAATGGAGCTTTGATGAACAAATGCCACCACCTATTTAAACTTTGATTCACTCGGAACAAAAATTGCAACCAGGACAACGGAGTGGAATCTATTGTGAGCTTGAAATTATGGAGCCGAATATCCAAGCACATGTATTTCATACAAAGTAATCGTGGCTGTCATATTGTGTACTTTTGGTTGAAATGAATGAATTGAAAATGGTAGTAGTTCTTTTTTAAATTTGGAATTGTTTCCTGTTTCATAGGGGAACAATGCTTAATTGCAAATTGGTATCTGAAAATGTTCCAGTAGGTTATGACACTGGGCAATTTTAATTGGACTGAGGGGTAGGCAGGGCTGGAGAATCTCAAGACAAACTTCTAGCAATAGCAATAGCACTTAGACTTAGATACTGCTTTACAGTATCTCTCTAAGCAGTTTTACAGAGTCAGCATATTGCCCCCAACAATCTGGGTCCTCATTTTACCCACCTCAGAAGGATGAGTCAACTTTGAGTCTGGTGAGATTTGAACTGCCAATTGCAGGCAGACGGTAGTCAGCAGAAGTGGTCTGAAGTATTGCACTCTAACCCACTGCTCCGAGGCTCTAAAAGGGAGCTTTAGACCTAAAAGGTCTAAAAGGGACCTTCAAAATAACTGTAGCCATTAAGGACATATTGAGGGACAAAGGAAAGAGGATTGTATAGCTATTTCTCCCTGCCTCAGTGCGCCCGAGTCCTGCGGGGATCACCCCTACTGGAGCATAGGCAGGAGATAGAAGAGGTAATGATAATCTGCAGTTTTTGGCTGAGGCACTAGCTGACTTGGAAGAGAGAAATATTTTTCTCTATACCTTACTTTGTTCCAAAGCTACTTTCACCTTGCTTAAACCCAAGAGAAATATCCCCCTGCAGAGCAACCAAGGTCATTACCTTGGCTCAATTTTATCCCAGTTGTCTGATTAACAGTCTTCACACTTGGTCATGGACCACCTTGGCTAGGACCTAGAGAAATGCCCGGCTCTCAAGCTGTGGCCTCTGCTAAGGTGCAAGAGATTCTGTGACTAAATCTTGCGGTGGATATGTTTGCACGCCCCAAGGTGACTTCACTTCTATTTGTGCTATTATTACCCCTTTGAGATCAGATCTCTCCTGAATAGGAAACTTGCAACAAATGCCAGGGATGAAAGTAAGTATCACAAACATTTTCAAACATAAATTGGAAGGAGCACTTTGAACCTTGAGTGAGTACAGCACCTTTTTGCTATTTAGTTAAGCAGCCTTTCTTTTTTCTTTCTTTCTCTTTTTAAAGACCTGCCCTGGCCAAGGAAAAAAAAAAGAGGTAAGACTTCCCAGAATTACATTAATTTGATAGCATCAACTCCTTAAAGGCACAGTATCATTTTTTTCCCCAGATGCTTGAAGAAGTCTGAAAAATGAAAGGCTGCTTTAATGATTAGCAAAGGGATGCTGTCCTCAAGCAAAGTCTGAAGAATATTTGAATTATTTTTTAAGCGTTTTCAGGTCAAATGATGTCAAGACTGGGCAGTTGCAAAAACACCATGGAATAAGGTAATTGTGTGGAAACTGAATGGACACGTCCATGTAGATTCTAAGGGTCAAACTCAACTTAAAGAAGCTTTGTATGTGAAAAATCAGAAGTTCTGCTTTATTCAAGGAATTTAATATCCTTCCTAAGATTCATTTATTAGGCATGAGGTATTAAGACAAAATCATCATCATTATCACCACCACCACCACCACCCATATTTGCCTGTGGTTAATGTTGTTACATTCCTAATTTTTGTTGTATGATAATGAAGAACTGAAACCTTGAACACTGTAGCAGCATTTACCAATTTCACTACAAGCTGAAGTTGCTTTTTACTACTTATATACTGTTTGAAAGACTTTGGTTTTATCATAATCTTTGCTCTGATTATAGCTGCATTTGGGTTCGGTAGAAACTAGCAATACTGATGGAGTGTTTTTCTTTTTAAAAATATAGTCTGGGGATTTGTGTGACTATACATATTTCTGTACAAGCCACCAGGTTGTATTTTTTTTTGCCACGAAAGAAATGGGTTAAAATATATATATATTGTAATATGCTATTGTGGTTTACCCTGGTGATAACAGCACAATTATTTTTAAAGATTTGGTTTTAAAGTAAAAAAAATATATAGAAAAAAGTGGAGAGATGAAATAGCAAAACAGGGAAAGGGAATAAGAGGCAACCAGGATCCAATTAGGACTATGCTTTGGATTCAGCTCACAGGAGATACTACAGAACTGTATTTATGTATTTGTTTATTGGACTTATGTGGCCACCTATCTGATATACAATAACCCAGAATTGCTTATAGCAACAGCAATAAAAATGTAAAAATAAGGCAGTAGTATATCATCAAACTTTGTGCCACTGCATCATAATAACATCATTCCAGATGTATATTTGCTGAGCTCAACCATCCTAATCCAGAACTTGCGGAATAGTTAATACTTCCTAGCTTTCTGGACGGTTAAAAGGGTAGAAGATCTTTGGATCTCAGAGGAAAGACTGTTTCATATGGCTTTGGGCATTATACAGAAATTAGGGTTAGACTCATCGGAGAAGAGCCTAGCGCTAGGAAAGGTTGAGGGCAAAAGAAGAAGGGGATGACAGAGAACGAGGTGCTGGATGGAGTCACCGAAGCAGTAGAAATGAGCTCAATTGGACTCCAGAGGATGCTAGAGGACAGGAAAGCCTGGGATCGCAATGGGTTGGACACAACTTTGCAACTAACAACAACAACAATAACAGAAGTTATGTGTTCTAGATTTTGCCAGATGACAACATCTCCAGGAAGGATTTCAAAGTGAAATAAAATCCAGTACAGTAGTCTACTATTGTTGTTAATGTCCGTTCTCACTTTTATGTGAGAATATAATTAAAATTACTATAGGGTAATTAACACTGAAATATAGCTTTAGCATGTTAATAGCAATAGCACTTAGACACATATACCACTTCACAGGGCTTTACAGCCCTCTCTAAGTGGTTTATAGAGTCAGCATATTTCCCCCAACAATCCAGGTTCTTATTTTATTGACCTTGGAAGAGTGGAAGGCTAGTCAACCTTGAGCCAGTGAGAATGGAACTGATGGCAGTTGGCAGAATTTGCCTGCAATACTACATTCTAACCACTGCGGCACCACAGCCCTTAATATTAATATTTCTGCTTTATAAGACATTGTAACAAATGGCAGTACAGTAAACATATCTTTTATATGATTTACTGCAGTCTTTTGGTATTTCCATTAAATAGGTCTATCCATTGGAATTCTTATTCCTAAGCATTTGTGATTTAATTTTATTATTCAGTAGATTTTTAGGAACCTAAAAAAATTAGATGTATGTATGTATGTATGTATGTATGTATGTATGTATGTATGTATTGTGTGTGTGAACTGTATCTCTGTTACCTTGCCTTTAATCCAGATATACCTCCAAATATTAAATATTCTGCAATCATTTGCACCCTGTTGCCTTAAAAAGTACATTTAGTGTAATGTTATCTTAACTTTTATCTTTACATTTTGTGTAATTTGTCTTTAATTAAATTATAAGCCTATGGGCAGGAATTTGCTAAATCAGTAATATATGCCTCATAAATACTAGCTGCTAGAATGCATGACTATAATGATTTTGGTTGTATCATTTAATATTATAAAACTTGGTGAACATGTTGCTTCAGGCTCTCCTTTCTTTACTTTCTAGAAGCCAATAATGTGAGAACTGAAATGATTTTTTAAAACTCATCATCATGAACCAAGGGAGAAGTAGCATACTTTATTTAAGTGGTCTTATTTCCCCCAATAAAGTAGGATAGATCATGTCTATTCTATGGGACCATTCAAAGAAGATATTTAAGTCAGCCAAATATCAAACCTTTATAAAACATGATAATGCATATTTTTTATAATTATAGGATACATAGAAAATAGCTTAATATGAAAAATTCCTAGGTATAAATGCCTTTTTGTTCATAAACACACATGCACCCAGCTGTTCTCCAGATTCCCCGAGATTATCTTCTCTTGTTCTTCAGCATCCAAGTATTTGTTATTTGTCTTTATATGTGCTGTCATGCTTGGCCATAATTCCTATTCTAGCTCATTTCATGCTCTGTTCTCTGTGGTCATTTGCCTTGTCTGAGGTGTGAATTACATTGAATTGTTTTCAGGGACTTGGAAGATATAATTCTGAGGCTTACAAGAGTTATAAAGTTATGCACTCTTTCATAGAAATAAACCCTCCTGAGCACTGTGGAGGTTACTGTTATTCAACATGCTTATTAGGATTACCAGCTTCTCCTTTTATAAGATATTGAAATGTTACAGCTCAGTGTGGAATAATCCTTAGAGAGTTGATGCTGTGGAAAGTTTAGCTGTGCTGGTAGATTGAGGACCATGAGCAAGATCCCTTATAAAGCTTCTAATACTTACTCTCAGGCATATAACTGTGCAGTTTCTTCCTCTCCTGAATTTTTTTCCAAAACCTCTTTCCCATCAAATTCCTTCTCTTCCCTTCCCTTTCCAAGATATATGTGCCTATATACATACATACAACTTTGAGATTTGCTTGTACCAACATTAACCAAACAGCTAAGATCCCAAAAACTAGGGGGAAGCAATAATGGGTTCCCTAGAGAAAATGAGTCAGGAATGACCTTACTAATTGTAGGCCAATCAACCCACTGAACATCATTAATAAATTAATGCCAGAAATCTGTTTACTGAACTCCATATCTCAATGGTAGATGAATGAATAATTAATCCTGAGCAAGCAGGTTTTCAACCAGGATGATGTACTGTAGTCTATAGTTTAGCACTACAGCCTCTGGCCAATAAATATACAAGTCATTCTGAGCTTACTTTATATGCAGCCTTGATTGATTTTAAAACAGTGTTCAATTACATGTCTTGGACAATACTCTAGGACAGTGACGGTGAACCTTTTCGGCACCGAGTGTTGAAAATGGAAGACGGGCGCGTCTGAGCCCAGAAATCCGAAGACCAGCTGGCCAGTGCACATATGCATGCTGCTCAGGCAGTGTGAAGACCAGCTGGCAGCACACATGCATGCGCTGGAAGCCAGAAGAGCAGCATGCCCACAGAGAGGGCTCCGAGTGCCACCTCTGGCTCACGTGCCATAGGTTTACCATCACAGCTCTAGGATGTTTCAATTGATCTATAGGCAAATAAATAATTGTTGCTAATTCATAAGTTATATGAAAAAAATTGTTTCAAGATAAGATGCAACTCAAAAGGGGATCTTTCAGATTTCATCCAGACATCCTAGGGGATGAAATACGAATGCATTTAGTTCCATTTTTGAAAGCATGTATTAACTGTCAAACCTGTGTGGATCTGGATGGGGAGGAACAGGCTCAAGCTCAATCCCTTCAAGACGGAGTGGCTGTGGTTTCCGTCATCCCGATTTGTGCATCTTGTTCCATCTTTGATGATAGGGGGAGAAATTTTAGCCCCCTCAGAGAGGGCCCCCAATTTGGGCATCCTCCTGGATACACGAAGAACACCTGACAGCCATGACCAGGGGGGCCTTTTACCAGGTTCACCTGGTACGTCAGTTGCGCCCCATCCACAGATCGGGATGCTCTTGCACAGTCACTCATGCCTTCATCCTTTCTTGCCTGGACTACTGTAACGCTCTCTACATGGGGCTGCCCTTGAAGAGCACCCGGAAGCTTCAACCTGTCCAGAATGCGGCTGCGTGGGTTATCATGGGGGCACCTAGGTGCTCCCATGTTACACCCCTTTTAGGCAGCCTGCACTGGTTGCCAGTTGTCTTCCGGGTGAGATTCAAGGTACTAATTATGACCTTTAAAGCGCTCCATGGCTTAGGCCCAGGGTACCTGCGAGACTACATACTGCCACCGGTAGCCTCCCATCGTCCAGTGCGATCCCACAGAGTTGGCCTCCTCAGGGTGCCGTCAGCCAGACAGTGTCAGCTAGTGACCCCCAGGGGGAGAGCCTTCTCTGTGGGAGTGCCTTCCCTCTGGAATGAGCTGCCCCTGGAGCTTTGTATAATCCCCAACCTCCGGTCCTTCTGACGTGTCCTAAAAAGTTGGCTTTTCCAGCAAGCAAGCCTGGCCTGAACAAAACAAAATAAAGATCTAACTGCCTTGGCTGGTATTTTACAAAAAAATATATGAATGTGATACTATGGAAGATGTTTCCAAAGGAATAAAATAGACACATTTGACATCATACAAAAAAGTCAACATCGAAGGCTAGAAAGCCCTTCCTATTGTTAAAAATTAAAAATAAGACAAAACAAAATTCAGAACATTTAAATTTTGGCATGCAGGCAACATGTAACAACAAAAAAAGGTAAAAAAGTAAAGAAGCCATAAGCAATACAATGCTATGACTGTTAATTCACTGTTAATTCAGTGATTAACAATCACTGTTAATTTTAATTTGATATTTTTTTTTAAAAAGCCATTGTCAAATTTAATTGGGTTTGGGATATTCTATTTATTTTTTTTTAACTTTTGTATTATGTGTTTCTTTTAATGTTGTATGCTGCCCTGAGTCCTTGGGAGAAGGGCGGCATATAAATCTAATAAACCTAAACCTAAACCTGAAGCTGGACTGGCCAAAGCCATCTTGGAGCTTCAGTACTGCCATACTGGAGCTGAGAGATAGGGAGGGGAGATTAGAGATAGCTGGGGTTGTGTAGTCAAAATAAAATACTTTCTCTTGGGAACCAAGGACGTTCTCACATCTGGCTGGAGAAAAGAGGAGTGATGACACCAGACCAACATAAACTGCCTTGATTGGGCCATATGACTGATTGTTTGGAATTGAAGGAAAAGCTCTCACTTTTAATTAGGTGAAAACCGAGGGACCATTCAAAGTCGGTTTCAGCATGATATTTACAATAAAGCTATTTGAGGAATCTATCTTCCTTGAAGTTTTGCTTGATGTGGAACTATTACTTGGAACCCTGACATTAACTCTTTGTTTAAAAGTTCAGAAAGAGGTGACACGTACACAAACTATCTGACAAACAGCTTCCAATACTATTTTATGAAGATGATGGACTTTTCTCTTTGTTTTATGTAGGAATGAAGCAAGCTCTAAGAACCTTGGAATCCTACTGTAAAGAAGAACAATTGGTTTTTATTGTAATAAATTCAGACTTTTAGTTTTCTCTAATAAAAGGTAAAGATAGAAAGCTGATTGTCACAAAGTCATCTATCTTAAATACAATAACCTTAGTGGCTCACAACAACAACCAATAAGCAAACAAACAAAGATAAAACAACAGTCTGACACCTCCCAAAGAAAACTTCGCACTTCCCACCACAGCAATACAATATCCCCATCCCCATCAGAGGTGGTATTCAGAAGGATCTGACCAGTTCTGGAAAACCAGTAGTGGAAATTTTGAGTAATTCGCAGAACTGGTAAATATCACCTCTAACTGCCCCCCCCATCTATTTTCTGCCTCCCGAGTTCCAGCTGATCAGGAGGGAATGGGGATTTTGCAGTAACCTTCCCCTGGAGTGGGGAGGGAATGAAGATTTTGCAGTAACTTTCCACTGCAGTGGGGAGGGAATGGGGATTTTACAGTATCCTTCCCCTGCCATGTCCACCAAGCCATGCCCACCAAGCCACACCACATCCACCAAGCCACACCCACAGAACCGGTAGTAAAAAAATTTTTTATCCCACCACTAATCCCCATCCTAGCCCATCATCCTAAGAAAATATGGGCCTTCTTTTTTAGGGAGGAAGTTGATCCTCCTTGTTCATTTTATGTCATCTGTGTCCAGTTTTTGCAATTCAGATAGGAAGCTCTCTCTCCATATCCTTAGTATGGATACATCAGGATTCAAGGATGGAAGGTACGCATGTTAACACAGCTATGAAAATATGTCCCGCCTTTTTGCTCCATTTCACTATCTAAAGTTAGCCTAACTGATATTCAGAAACAAACTAATCAGAGTCACACATGGATAATTCTTAGATGGGAAACCATTAGGATCTCTGGGCAATAGAAACTAGGAAGTTAGAGCAAAAAATAATGGAAGAAGACAATGTCGAACTATTTCTATATTGTTGTCCTACTTCTATACTTTTACCAAATCATGGATTCTGGATGCAAAGACTCTGGTATCTTTTTACTATTTTCCTACCCTGCTGAGTACAGGTAGTCCTCGACTTACGACAACAATTGAGCCCAAAATTTATGTTGCTAAGCAAGACATTTGTTGAGTGAATTTTGCTCCATTTTAAACCTGTCTTGCCATAGTTTTTAAGTGCATCACTGCAGTTGTCAAGTTAGTAACATGGTTGTTAAGTGAATCCCATTGACTTTGCTTGTCAGAAGATTGCAAAAGGTGACCCCAGGGCACTGCAATTGTCATAAATATGAGTCATTTGCCAACTGTCTGAACTTTGATCATGTGACGATAAGGATGCGGCAATGGTCATAAGTGTGAAAAATGATCATAAGTCACTTTTTTCAGTGATGTTATAAGTTTGAACAGTCACTAAGTGAACTGTTGTAAATCAAGGACTACCTGTACTCAAAGCTATCCACAGTGAACTAAAAATAGAATGTTCAAACCTCAAATTAAACTTAGCATTAGATGGTCAACAATAGACAAGCCCTGTCTGAAATTTGTAAGGAAAAAGGGAAAGAAAAAAGAGAATATCTGAAACGATGTAATATCTGTAACTTCTTTTAGATCATATCCTTTGAGTATGTCAGAGAAGAAATGACAGAATGGTAGGAAACAGGAAAAGAGAAATTGTCAGGAAAAAAAGAGAATAAAAGAAAATGTGCATGCACACTAATACCACTTACTGCATTTTCAGTCTTGCCTGTTATGCAACTGCCAAACAATGGCCCTGCAGAATGTGACCAGCGAGAATAAAATAGTGGCTCTCTTTTTCCATAGTATTTTTAGCAATGATATGTATCCTCCTGACTGCGCCAATTATGCTGCAAAGTCGCAAGAAAATGCCTACATCACCAGCTCTTGAAAACACAAATTGGTCGGAAATAGGAAAATCTCATTAGAAAACCAACTCAGCTCTGTAGCAATAGATGTAGACAATTATGGTCTCTAACAAGTCATCTGGTTGCATATGGAACTGAATGTCTATGACACCTCCATCGCCTTAATTAATCCAAAGGTTTATTTTTTTTTTAAATAAAGTTGCAATCTCCCATACTTCTATTTTCAGTAAAGGGCAATGTTAGACAATAAACTGCAGAGATGTGAGCAGTTACTGCTATAATAAATGAGGCCAATTGGGTATCATAACATTCTCTCTCCCCCAACTTAATGCAGGTTGTTGAGAACATGGCAGACATAATGATGATTAATCACATATTCTGCAGTTTTTCTATATGCAATTGTGGGGAGTATCGAAAAAAAGAGCTGTAATTTTTACTACAAAATGCCAAATGGCATCATCTGGTTTTCAATGTTTATATCTTTTTTAAAAAATATAATTATTATTGCCTGGAGCATTTATTTTGTTATGTAAATAAGAAAAAAAAACATCAACATCACAAGCCATATCAGATTAAGTCAGTCTTTTAATTTTTCACCTTTGGTTTCTTCTCATTTTGAAATAGATGGGGTCTTTGAAAGAAAAGGACAGTAGCTTGCAAGTTGACAGAAATATACCATGAATTCATTTGACTCTTGTAAAATGTTTGCTATTTTCTAGATCTTTGTGGTAATGTCACTTCAACAGGGTTGAAGTTAATGAATATCTTTGTGACATGATTCATATGCTTGGCTAACTATATGAATCATTAAGCAATGTTAAGCGAACAGAGATTATTTGGTCTTTCAAATAATACTGACTCAATTCCGATATTTCTTCTCATCAAGAAAAGTGGAAGTTTTGAATACAAAGCTGGTTGCAGCTCTGGAAAAGATTCTAAATTATTATCTAGGGAAAACAATATGCTTCAGGTATTGGGCCAAAACAACTGTTTGATTTCAGTGTTTCAGTGATTTATTTCATTGAATTAGAACTATAAAAACTGAATTATTCAGCTTGTTTCACATAAAAAAGGAATTAATGTAAGAGATGTTGTCTACAGAGGGGAAACTATGATGATGGACTCCAGTAAAGTAGTAGTTTCAGATTAACAGAATTGGAAGGACCTTGTAAGTCATCTAGTCCAGCCCCCAATCCAAGCTCGATATCCTACACCATTTCTGACCAATGGCAGGTCAGTTCTTCTTGAAAGCCTCCAGTGATGAAGCTCCCACAACCTCCGAAGGCAAGCTGTTCTAGGGGTTTTCACTGTCAGAAAGATGCTCTTTATTTCTAGGTTGAATCTCTTCTTCAAGTAAGGTGTGGTCTTACTAAGGCTTTATAGAGTGGTATTAGTATGTCATTTGATTGTATCCCTCTGTTAATGCAATTTAGGATTTTTTGGCTGTCACCGCACACTGCTGGCTCATATTTAATTGATTGTCCACTAAGACTCCAAAATCCCTCTCATAGTTACTGCTATTAAGCCGGGTGTCACCCAGTCTATTTGTGTACGTTTGGTTCTTCTTGCCTAAGTGTAAGGTTTTACTTTTCTCTACATTGAATTTCATTTTGTTAGTTTCCCATGAAGGACAGAGTGCATTCAAGAAAGGAGAGGCCGACAAGAGGCAGCACAGTCCAAAGTTGGATAGGAGATAGAGGTATAGATTAAGGTTAGCCACTCACTAGAATCTCACAGGGTACATCCATAGACTGGGAATAGTAAGGGTTTTATCTGGCAAGATTCTGTCTGCTATATGTAAGCAAATAGACCAAATTGTTCCAGCTTATTCTTGGCTTAGCTTGACAAGTAATTCTGAACTTTCAATAAAGTCTATGATCTTTCTCTTCAGAACTGTACTCCATTTTTTTTGCCACCCACAACAACTCTACGAGTAGAGAAACTGGAGGAACTTTATTTACTTGATTCTTGTAGGGAACGAAAATTTTCCCAAAACTTTTTGAAGGTATAGACAATGATTTCTCTTAATTTTTGCAGGAAGAAGTGAAATTCTTGCACTCTTCTCAATAAACACCATCCTTTTCTTCACTTCCAGTTTTTTTTTAATTTTTTAAACAGTGGGTTGGCCACTGTTTTGCATCCTCCACAATACAGCTGTATGTGTGGTATTCTGTCTGTGTGGGAATAAATTGTTGGTACCTCTAAAAATTGAGAGAGAGGGAAACCAGAATGTTTTGCAAAGGATTTTTTTTATTTAATTGAGAAAAGAAAGAAAAGGGGAATTCTCAGAAGTGGGGCCTTTGTTTTAATCTTCAGGGAAGTTCAATTTTCTGAGAAACTTTGTTTGAATTCTATTTATTCTTCCCAATAATGCTGAGATTGAAACTGTCACATTCACCTCATTTCTACCTAGTTTGAAAGGAGTCATTTTTCAGATACTAAGCCTTGAAGATGCTCTGTAGAAGGAAATGATAGCAGTATTGAGACTATTATAATTGATTGTTCCTCCTGATCGAACCACTCATACCATGTATTTAATTGGTTTAAACTGGGAATGTGGTAACGTCACTGGGACCTCAGCCTAATCTTAAAGACCTCTGTGAGGACAGTTAATACCTTATGAATAGATAACTATTATTTTTAAAAAGTAAAGACCCTCCATAGTCTACTCCATGTAGCTTTTTTGGCAGCAATATAGTGTGGTTTTCTATTCCCTTCATTTTTTTAAAAAAATCTTCTGAGATTAGCCTATAGCACTGCAATTAATCAAACCTCACTTAACTTTTTAAAAGCAGCCAGGATAGGATGCTACCTTCTATAGATTGTCTCTAAGTAATTAAGCATGGTGTTTTGTAGGGAAAGAGAAAGAGCCAGGGGGCTGTCAAAAATAAGGGTGATGTTGGTAAAAAAGAATGGAGCATGACACCATTATTTTCTATGAATATTTAGGATTGTACAATGCAGAGTGCTTTGAGAAGGAAATATCTGAAGCTACATATACAATAGATTTGTAAGATGTGTTGTGGCCCACCAGTGGCCAGCAGTGCTGTCAGGAGATTCAGACAGTAAGAAGGTTGGGGAGGAATATGGGCCAGTCCTGGAGTCTGGGAAGGCTCTGACAAGTGCTCTGTGTCAGAGGCAGAGATGGGGCCAGGGTCATCTGACTGTTATTAATTGCCTTTGGAGTCAGACATCAGTGAGGCAGATGAACAGCTGGAGCCTGTTCCCAGCATGCACATGCACAGAGTCGCCAGATGATGGGAACAGCTAAAGAACAAGGGTCAAATTGGGAGTAAGGCCATAGATGGATGGTGAATGGCCCCTCCCATAGGGAATAAAAAAAGAACGAAAGGAGAGGCAGGAGACAATTAGTTCATTCCTGCATTCGTGCCAAGTATTGCAGCATCTGGCCATTCTCCAAGCCTGATAAAGTTCGATAATTGGAAACTATATTGAAAGACTGAGGGAGAGGAAAGACTTTGCTAGAGAGGAATTCACTGTAAATTAAATAAAAGGGGTTTATCGGGATGAGGACTCAGTTTTGTGCTGCTGGGGAAGCCTAGGTCAGAACAAGAAGTGAGAAACTAGGTCCACCATGAAGATTCAAATTAAGCAATTTATTATGAAAGGCCTAAGCACAGGAATTTTTTCAACTAATAGTCAGTACCTGGTTGGACTAAGATAAGGGCAACGGCAATCAAGAAGATGAACTTAATTCACTTGCGGCTAAATATTGATTCTAAAGTGGTGCATCTTTCAACTTCTCCCTTTGACTCTGAAAGTACTTCTCTTACAATATTTCTGTAAGTGGTGATGATTTTACCTTTTTCCAGAGAGACACTTTACAAGGTATCTTTCTAGACAGATTTGCAGTATTGTGCTTTGAGGCATGATGAAGGAGCTTATTTTCACGAAAACAGCAGCAACCAATCATAAAACTGAAACTACATGATTCCCAATCTATCAGCCTTTCTTTGTTAAAAGATTAATTTTTCAAAGTTCCAGTTCCAGGGAGTCCGTTCAGTAACTGAGGAGAAAGAATATTGTTAGCCAATATTATTAGACTCCAGCTTGTAATCTCTTGATAATAAGGAGAAGTTTTGATAATATAAAAGAGATGGATGAGTTTCCCACAGTAAAGCTGGAACTCATTTGCTGAAGTTTAAAGGGAATAGTTAAACATTTGTTATAAATGTGTTGCCTTCTAAAGTTTTGTTGGCTAAAATGTCAGTGCAGTTTCATTAGAAAATTACAGCAAGAGGAATTAAACCAGAATTCTTCCCCCTTAACTACCAGCAGCATTAAAGCAATATGTAGAAATGAAATGCCATAATAAATCAGTTAATCACTTTGGCATTGTCAAGCTGTTTTGGGGTATTAGATACTAATATTTTATCTACTTTCTTGAATTTAATGGGATGTACTCCGCATTAGATTACACTGGGAGTCCTTTTGATTTTATTCTAATAATTTTTTAGATAGCCCCAATCTTTTAGTTTATTATTAAGGAACACTTGCTCTCTTGAGAAATGCTCTCTCTTTCTCATTATTCATTCCCTCTTCCCCAAATATAGCCCTAGAAATTCTAGTGTTCTAGTGAGAATCATTAAAGAGCCTTACTTCAGTTCATGGAACGGACTCAAATCGCATTATAAAAATATTGAAAAGGCTGTTCTGTCAGTCTTCAAGAAATTTCTCTTCACAACAAAGGCAGACCCATTTTATGCTCATTTCTTCTTCCCTCTTTACCACAAGGCAATTGAAAACAAAAGTACATAAAAAGGGAGCCTACTAGCTGGATAGCTGCAGAGTAAAATAGCAAAAATAAAGACACAGACACACTCCTGAGATGACATTTGGTCAGCTGGAAATCTGGAACTTTTTAAAGAGTTCAGCCCAATAATCAATACATGCCTGTCCATAAAAAGAATCACTAAAGGAAGTTCTCAAATAGATTTTTGTCACAGTTTTCAATCATGGTTTTGGAAAATTTGTAGACCATTAGGACACAGCAGGATTTTCATTGTACATTAATGCCTTACAGATTATTGAAACTTAATATACAAATTGGACTATTTAAATATTATGTGACTCTTAATGTTACTATATACTTTTTGTGCACATTTTCCCACATACTGCAGCTTTTGAAGACTATTCAATTCTATTTTATTTTACTCTACTCTACTCTACTCTACTCTAACCCATATATCACCATGGCTCATATATGAGTCATAGTGGTACAGTAGTTAGAATGCAGTATTGCAGGCTAACACTGCTCATTGCCAGGAGTTCAATCCTGAATAGCTCAAGGTTAACTCAGCCTTCACACACATACGTGTGTGCACACACACACGATAGATACATAATAGATGATAGAAATAGTTAGGTAGGTAGATACATAGAGGTAGGTAGGTAGGTAGGTAGATAGATAGGTAGGTAGATAGATAGACAGACAGACAGACAGACAGAAAGAAAGAAAGAAAGAAAGAAAGAAAGAAAGAAAGAAAGAAAGAAAGAAAGAAAGAAAGAAAGAAAATAGGGCATATAGATTCAGTCTAGCATTTTGTGTGTATGAGTTATGTTTTCATTAATTCATGCAAATTATAGGGCAATTAGTATTTCATGTCTGAGGCTCATAATCAAAATCAGACCTTGCTTTTGTCTAAATAGTAAATATACTATTTCTAAAATAGTACAGAATGTACTCTTTTAATGGCTCTAATCCTGAATACTTCCTTTCTGCTGTTAAAAATCTGAAAATTATAAAAAACTGACAAGAGAATAGGGAATCAAAGAAGACTGTAAACCTTTAGTCATGGAAGCAATAATGTTGCAGAGTTCTCATCATTCAACAGTAATTTAACATCTCCAAAACTCTGAAAAACAAAACCAGAAAGAAAAAAAGAAAAAAAAAGAAAGGTATTGTAAGCAACAAAATGTTTAGTATATACAGTATTTATGTATTCATGAAATCATCATGAAATCATTTCATGTTGCTAAAGAGATGTGAAATTTATATCAAAGGCAAAAAACAGAACATTCCACAACTATGTTCATGATTTAGTGTTTTCTGTTTAGTGTATACTGATAACTTATGACCTAGTCTCAAGAGTCGCATTTTACATTCATTTTTGTCAAATAAATTATTGTCTTTAAAAAACTGTCATGAATGCCTTATCTCATTTTGGATTAATGAATTATCAATTAAAGAAATACAATAGAGTTGCCCATGTGGACCATGTTACACCTGCTGAATACCACCTCTGGTTTCACTCAACAACCACACAAAGGAAACGAAAGCAAAAACATCTTGTTATCTTTTCCACCATTAAAAGGCATATTTTGTGATAGGAAATGATACATTTTAAAACTATTTCTAGCAATGCAAATTCTAAAAATAGAAAAACAAATTCAATTGGGCTTTTTGTTACATATATTTTTTGTCCTTTATGCTAGACAAAGAGACCAGTAAACTAATAGAGCCCCATTCTGTGAAAATTGGAAAATGTTTTTTAAGATTTCGCTGACATCTGAATTTCTACCAACCAGAAGAAAACTGTAATTTACTGCACCAACAAATGATTTTAGAAGAGGCTGCAAACCTGCTAAAAAGTCAGTGTTTTTAAAAAAAATTGAATTCAATAGAACTGACTTAATTGAATTAAGAAATTTGTAATTCAATTGTGTAACAGTGCACATGATTGAAAAATGATACATTTGTTTCATTATTTTAAACTATCTCTTCAGCTTTAAGATGAGTGGAATAATTACCTTAAATTCTTAATGCCAGGTAATGCTTCCAGATTTCTCATGAATTTTGCATAATGCTAAAAACTATATTGCACAATCCAGTGGGAACTCCTTGTGTTCTCATGAAACTCTCAATCATTTTAATAATGCTTGCATAGGAAAAATCATTGGGCGATCACGCTCACTGAAATTGCTGTCCTTCATGTAAGTACAGATTGATCCTCATTTGTAACACTCAGTGGATATATGAGAACAGCAGCTTTAAATCATTCTTCCTTCATATTTATAATCAATAGCTTTGAAACCTCTGAAAACTTTAATGACTCCTTGGTGGACAATCTACATACTAAAGAGTTCCTCGTAGTATTCTTTTTATTTTATGAGAAATGTGTAAGACTTCAAAACACAAGGTGGAAAGGAGTTTGATAAATACTTTTACATATTCCTTTGTGTTTGTCTCTAATTGGCTGACTTTTATTTTTTTTAAAAAAGTATGTGGGTGTTTAAAAATGTGTGGGTGTTTAAAAAATTTAATTCAGCTCTTCTAAGGTAGAATTTCCATTGAGCTACTCTAGTGAAAAGAAATGAATACCCACTTATGCCATGGCCTTATATATAACATACCATATTATTGAAGAAAACATTGTTCAGTAAGTGTTACTTACATAGCCACATAAAAAAGCAAAGTATTTTTCCATGAGTGTGAAAACCTTGAATTAAGAGAGCAACTAATCAAGATCAGTGTGATCTTGATTAATTGCTCTCTTAATTCAAGGTTTTCACACTCATGGAAAAATACTTTGCTTTTTTATGTGGCTATGCATATGCTTTGTTTCACATACTTGTTAAATAGAAATAGTTATAGATATGCTTATAGACTTTTCAGCAGGTTTATGATGTATAAGCCTCGTTCACATGTAATACTAAGTCATAATGTATTTTTTTTTAACTTGGTGTGATGACTCGTTTTCAATGGAGAGAAGTTGCATTTAATGGTAAGGGCAGGATGAAGATTCAATTAGATGGATCTACATGCATCTTTATTTTTAAAATTCTATTCATATACAAAAGTACTTTGAACTCCTCCCTCCCCACTTAGATTCACAATTCCATCTAATTCTTGGGGATTGCCCAGGCAAGTCCCTGCAGCTTTCTTTGCAACATTTTTCACAAGTGGTTTCCCATTGCATATTTTGGGCTGGAGAGACTAACTGGTGTAAAGCCATCGAAGTGGCTTTGTGCCTAAGATGAGACTAGAGCTCATGGTTTCTTGTTGTAGCCTGATGTCTTAACCCAGGGATGTAAAACTGGTAGCCCACTGGCCGGATGTGTCATGCACAGGCCACGCCCATTCCACCTCCACAAAGGGGAAAAAAAGGTAACCAACATCACGTGACAGCAATGTAATGCCACAAGTTTGACATCCATGGCTTAAACACTACATCAAATCATTTCTCACTTTGAATTTACTTTAAGGCTGAAAAGGGCTTAATTGTCTTAATAAGAAACAGCTGTAGAATAATTTGATTAATATCAAGCACTAAACACTATTTTTAATTTTTTTAAAAAAAAGGGTTTTCTGCTACACTGTAAATATACCCGGGCAACAGTCAGGTTAAATTCTTTGGAGACTTCCATCACATTGATCTTTGTATAGTTTTGTACCTGAATAACTACACACCCCATGTTTGGCAGCTGAACTCATTTATTTCTAACTCAGCTGCAATGTATTTTGACCCTTATATATTTTCCTTGAAAAGCCACAGTTCTGGAAATATATGTTTGTTTGTTTTTGCTTGGCTTATAACACTCTTTGCTCTTGGACCTTAACCAATCTTAAGCTGGTTTAGCAATTTTTTTTTTAGTGACTGGAGTTTTGGCTTCTTTTAAGCCTCCTGTTATAGGAACTTCTCAAAATCTTTTTCTCATGCATGCAGACAAATCCACCCAGCTCATTAAACAGCAGCATATTCCCCCCTCCCCAGGTTTAAGTCTATAAATGTCCTAGTTGCTTGAAGAAAGTACTTCTGCTAAGCTGTCCAAAACTCCACTTCTCAACTTTTTTTTCAAAAATGGATACTGTAAGATTATTTCAGACTGTTAAAAATCAATAAGTTACAAAAAGGTAGAACGGATTGTTCCAAGAACACTTAGTAACTTCTAGATTAATTTTTTTTTTGCTTTTTAAAATGATATATCAAGGAATTTCCTCCCATTTTATGTTCCTGGAAATGTTCATATGAATAGATTGGGCTGAAGATTATGCCTTTACTCACTTGACTGTGATTTATTCAATAAACCATGTTTAACCAAATAGCAGCTTAGCAACGATGAGCCTTTCACTCTGAATTTAATAGTGAAGTATGATTTAGAACCAGACACTGTTTCCATTCCCCAATCTGGCTGCTAGTCCAAATCAACCACCATAGCAGACAACCTGGAGACCTTTTCCTATTTAAATGTTGAAGTGGTCAGATTCTTCCACATTATAATATTTAATGAGTCTGAATATTGACTTTCTTTAAAAAAATATTTCAGTTGCAGCAGTTGTAAAGAAAATAAATCCCATGAAATAACAACATAATACTGTTGCCTACATTATAGGATTGAAGCAGTGAGCAGCTGTACCACATAATCTAAATAAGCTTAGTGTAGGTAGGGTTTGACTAATCAAAAACAGGTGGACTATTTGAACACAGAGGGCAGTAAGATGAATGATGTTTCAGGGTTTGGCAGCTAATCATCATAAGAAGATCATTTACAGCAGCTGGTAATTAAAGATCCTATCTACATGAGCAGAAAATGATGTGTTTGGGGATAGAGCAGGCTTTTATTTTTAACCAGAGCAAAGCAACTTGTCATTCTGAGAATGAAATTTCATTTTCATAATAGCTTGGAAACAGGAGCAAAAGCAGATCTTCCCATCACCGATTATTTCCACTTTATCTAGTGAACATAAACTAATAATTATGAAACTGGATGATAGCCAAGATTTGGAAACAGTCTATAGTTCACCTCTAGGTTGATGGATTCACTCAAAGCCAAACAGTTTCACCACATTTGTTAACAGAAGAATGAGCTGACTGGAAAATACATTGCTGGCAACAAGCTTAGGTTGTTTTCCTAAAGAGGTCATTGATTGCATCAAATTGTTCTTGTACAATATCAACCTTGAAATGCATGGAATCATTTTAGACATACTATACCATTATATTCAAAAGGATGTACTTCAGGCACATTGTACAACTAGAGGGCAGGTGTCAAACTCACATTGTAATGGCATTGTCACATGATGTATCATGACTTTTTTCCTTCGTGGGCATGGCCAGTGCGTGACGCATCAGGCTCGTAGGCTACAAGTTTGACTGCCTTGATGTACCATATTCTCTCTCTTTTTTATGTTAGACTATTTGATAGTATCAAAAAATTCTTTTACATCCCTCTTTTACTCCATTAAGAGGTCATCTGATTTTTAAAAAAGTAAATATATGAATTGACAATTTACCTTTAAGAAAGCTTGTTTAAGGTAAGACTAGTAGTTTAATTATTAAGTTTCTATTTGGGGGAAATTGCCCTAAAGGATGTGATGTAAAATCCATGTGGTCTTTAAGAAACTTATCTCATATACAATCTCATTAAAAAAATGAAAATAGTATGAATGAGAATGGAAAGTATATATTTTGAATTACTAACCAACACAAATGGAAGATGGAAATTCTAGGCACATTAACCTGAAATTAAATCCTGTTGCTTGGAGAAATGAGTCATTTTCCTTCCAGTGATTTAACAGAATTTATAGCTTTATCTAGCCATCACTGTGGTGATACATGATTAATGAAGAAAAAATATATTGCTAGAGTGATAGCTGTATGATGCTTAAGGATATATAGATAAGATTGCTCTCAATTTGCTTCAGAAAATTTTCCTTCCTTCCTTCCTTCCTTCCTTCCTTCCTTCCTTCCTTCCTTCCTTCCTTCCTTCCTTCCTTCCTTCCTTCCTTTGTTTTCCACCCTTTTTACTGATCCTTAAAAGGAACATATTCTACATATGTTACAACAAAACATTCAATATCCTAAATAATGTGTGCTTTATTTAAAATGTATCAATTAATATTTATTAGATTTGGAGTAACATTTGCCTAGTATCCTTTTCCCAATGGAAAATTTTCTTGGAAAATCAGGCACATAGCAAAGCAACCAACTACGGTAAGCTTACATAAAGTGACCAGAAAGATGTTGTGTTGTGGATTTTTTTTCTTTTGTCTTTTTGAAGTATGTGGCTTTTTAGATAAACAGTGGACTAAATCTTGCCTTGAGCTCGATACTTTGTTTGGACTCTTTCTTTGGAAAATATTTTCCTATTTTTAATTAGGGTTTGGGTTTTTTTTTTATAAGAAGAGATAACGACAAAACAAGAATATTTCTAGAATTCTAAGTATATGAAACCGATTTTGAAAATTAGTCTTAAATATTTGGACCATAAAAAGTATTCACTGCTTTTTAAAAAATTGAACTGTAGAGAAACAACAAAATTAGTTATTACTGAATTTATATCGAAGTAGAAATATATTGCTTAGGGGAAGAATAGAAAGTCAGCTGTTGTATCTTCTATTCTTAAAAGTGTTCTGAAGGTCAGAACTGACATTTGCTAGAATTGTCCATCCATCTGTGAGTGATCAGCCTCTATAAGCGTTACAGGGTTCATCAATTATAAGACAAATATATTTAGTGATGTTTGGACAACATGTATTGAACGTAATGAGATACAACATTAGATGTGATCCAGGAGCTTGTACAGTATATAATGCAGCAATCTGAAAGAAAATTGCTCACAGGAGTAAGTAAGCAAGCTCTCATTACTGATATATTCTAGTGGGGATAAAGTCAGGCATTCAGTGAAGGTTGAGGAAATAAGGGATAAGACTCCAAAACTATAACAGCACATTTGTCTATACTTTACCTCCCCCTACGTTTTGTTTTGGTCAGATCTATTGTCTATAGCCCTTATATTAAATTCCTTTAAAAAGGTTTAAATCTCAGAAGAAAAACTATATATATGTTTGTGTGTGTATGTGTATATGTGTGTGTGTGTGTGTGTATGTATATATGTATGTATGCATGTATGTATGTCACTTTATCTATCCATAAATGTAGAGCATTGTGGTGCCCTAGTGATGAAGACACTCGCCTCCCACTTGGAAGGTTGAGAATTCAATCCTAGGTAGCAGCAGCTATTTCTCTCCTAGAACGCAAAGAAAAAAAATCTGCTGTGAACTCCATGTGGTGTCAGGAAGGGCATCAGACCAGTAAATGCTCAGCTCCATCCAGTTGCCTTGACCCTATCACAAAATTAGGGAATTAGAAGGTCATTAAAATGTGGAGTTTATTCATAAATAACACAGATTTTTCTATATGCATATATGCATTGTCTGTCCATCTGTCCGTCCATCCATCCACCCATCCATCCATCCATCCATCCATCCATCTGTTTAACGATCAACTGTTAAAAATGTCAGGAGAACATGTGTACTTTCAAGTTTGCAAACCTATCTAATTACAGCAATAGCAATAGCACTTAGACCTTTTCACAGTGGTTTACAGTCCTCTCTAAGTGTTTTACAGAGTCAGCATATTGCCCCCAACAATTTGGGTTCTCATTTTACACACCTCAGAAGGATGGAAGGCTGAGTTAACCTTGAGCCTGGTGAGATTCGAACTGCCAAATTGCAGGCAGCTGGCAATCAGCAGAAATAGCTTGCAGTACTGCACTCTAGCCAGTGCATTACCGTGGCTCTTAAGCAGAATTAGCTCATCAGGTCAGGTTTACCTGAGGGAGTGACAAATCCAGATAGGAAATATGACTAGCTATATAAATTTTCTTCAATTTAAGACTATAGTAACAGAATTTTGCAAGTTGGATAGTATACTTCTTCCCCATCACCTTTATAGGCCAGGAAATTAGGAAGGGTCCATTCTTAGCAATAGCAATAGCAATAGCAGTAGACTTATATACCGCTTCATAGGGCTTTCAGCCCTCTCTAAGCGGTTTACAGAGAGTCAGCATATTGCCCCCAACAATCGGGTCCTCATTTTACCACCTCGGAAGGATGGAAGGCTGAGTCAACCCTGAGCCGGTGAGATTTGAACCGCTGAACTGCTGATCTAGCAGTAGCCTGCAGTGCTGCATTTAACCACTGCGCCACCTCGGCTCTTAGATGTTTGCCATGCCCACATATCTTTCATAGGCTAATCTTCCTCTTGTTGACCATATCCTCTGGCTGTGGTTTCTCTTCAGGGACTTTCCCACATGGAGAGAGAGAGAGAGAGAGGAGAGAGAGGGAGGGAGGGAGGGAGGGAGGGAGGAGAGAGAGAAGAGAGAGTAGAGGGAGGGAGGAGAGAGAGAGAGAGAGAGAGAGAGAGAGAGAGAAACAAATCACTGAATCTATATTTCAGGCACAGGATGTTTTGGTTTTTATTTTATTTATCAGATGCATAGAAATGCCCATCTCACAAGCCTGACCAGTGGTGGTATTCAACTGGTTTTGACCAGTTCAGAAGAACTGGTAGTGGCGAATTGCCGGTGCTATTTAGCCACATTTTCTAAGCCACACTTATGCATGCAAGCCGCGCGAGAGAGCAAAGTGCATGCACGCATGCCCACATTTTCAGTGTGCGGTAAACTGGTGGTAAAACACCAGAGGTGTGAAACACACCTCTGAGCCTGACTCTGGGTGGCCTACAATAAACAACTAGTTAAAACAAAACAACAGTTAAAAACAACTAAATACAACTAAAATAAAAGTAAAACTGCTGGAGAACAGATCAACATCCCACATACAGCGTAAGTTTTACTTTTTATCAAGGTGTCTTTTAAGCAGTGTCTTTTAATGTCTTCAGTACACATTCATATTAGCCATTAATCAGTTTAACAGTTCTGATCTAGGTATGAGCTGAACCAATCAATCTCTGCTTCTAACTAATCTTGCTACTTATTGTACACTTGGGCAAGAATGATGTTTCTGGTTGCTGTGCTCTTTTCCTATCATAAATGGTATGCATAAATATAAAATATGACCCCAAAAATTATCTTCCCTGTCAAGACACCACAAATAATTTACTGAAATGGCCACCTTATTTTGCCTAATAAGATTAGCCAACCCTTCTATATCTGTTATCTTTTCAATAACAAACAGTTGATATATTGGCTAAATTTGAACCAAGGAATCCATATGTAAGACATATATTATGAAGCCTAAAATACATTTAGAAGTATTTATAGTTGTGATCAACATTGAGAATACCTTGTCTGCCTTAATAGTGCCATTGTTGTTAAGAGTATAAATTTTAAGAGGGTAGCATTTGCAATGTGATACCCTTGACTGAGTTTTCGCTAACCTTCTTATAAATCTCCATTTTGTGTAAAATATGGAAAGAAGAGACTTTTTAAAGCCACCATTTAGCACAGAAATACTCCTTTCCATTTTGTATAATGAAGAAAAGGAATTTCCTTCAAGGAATCCAAAAGCTAATGATTAGTTATTCTTATCTGAATAGTGAATCAAGTTTCTTTAAGCAACTATGTTTATAGCCAGGGGATTTTTCTCCCTTAAAAATGGAGCAATATTCATTTCTTTATTTAGAGCAACTTCAGAGGGATGGAGTTTTCCCCAAGGCTTAGTAACCACCCAAAGAAACCCTAACTTTTTATCTAGTAATTCAATGGGTTTTTTTTTATACTTTTGAAAAGATCCTGCGACCACGCAGAAAACTGTCTCTTCTCCCGCAAAAACCACTTTGAAATACGGGTCTTAGACTAGGTTGAAATTGCTTAGATGATGCTCTGATTATAGTACCTTTCAGACAGTAACAGACAAAACAGCCTAGAGCACTCAGAATGGCTGGAGAATTGCATAATAAAGCAAGAGAAATTATGTTGTCTAGATTGCTTAATGGGACAAATTTTCACATAAAATTTCCCCTTACAGACCAATGACTGATCCTTTAATTCAGTACCTCTGATTCAGTAAATTTAATTTGACCCATGGACACTGGATAATGTATATAGTGCCACCAATGTTTCCATCACCTTGTCAGCAATGGCTATTCTCATGTTCAAGATTATGCTTGTTGAGTGGTTTAATGGGAAGAACTATAATGGAAATTGCATATAATCTTTGTTTATTAATTTTTCTGTCAGCCACCTTATATTCGAAGATGAAGGGGGTGGATGGATTGAAAAAAGTTTTTTTTTTAACTATAGAAGGAGCTGAGTAGCCTATGCATTGAGAGATTAATTTGTCCTGAAACCCATTTTTATACTTTCCAGATTTTTCTGTAAGTAATAAAAGCCAAACCCAGTCCATATCTGCACACAATACAAGTTGGTTTATTTTTCCTTATTGACCAGTCAATCCCCATTCATAGGGCTACCATATATAGGCTGAAAACACCCAAAAGATTTCCAAGTAGCAGAACTTTTTAAAATCTCTTTGCTCTTATCTAGTGGCCATCTGGAGTTTTGCAACCCAATATGGTAGCCCTATTTATTATCTACAAATAATAAAAAAAAGGCTGAGCGTCAAAGAATTGAGGCCTTTGAACTATGGTGCTAGAGAAGACTCCTGCGAGTCCCTTGGACTGCAAGGCAATTGAACTGGTCAATCCTAGAGGAGATCAACCCTGACTGTCCTTTAGAAGACCAGATCCTGAAGATTGAACTCCAATATTTGACCACCTAATGAGAAGGAAGGACTCCCTAGAGAAGAGCCTAATGCTGGGAAAGATCAAGGGCAAAAGAGGGAGGGGTGACAGAGAATTAGATAGCTGGATGGAGTCACCGAAGCAGTAGGCACGAATTTAAATGGACTCCAGACAATGGTAGAGGACAGGAAGGCCTGGAGGACGTTGTCTATGTGGTTGCGATGGGTCGGACATGACTTTGCAACTAACAACAACAACATTTATTATCTATATTAAAAATGATCAATTTTTAAAACAAAAATTGCATTAAGCAATGTTGTCAAAGAGAACACGTGTGTGTAGCTTTGTTGAATGAGATAGAGACTTTTGGTAAAAGATAACAAGATATAAACTGAAGCAGTGGAGATCAGTCTCCTAGGAAAAATAAACTGGTTGCTAAGCAACACAACTAAGCATGTGATACTGAAACTCTTTATATACTAGTTCCTGGAACTTAGTTGTCTGCACTTAGTGACATCTTGAAACTCAGGTTTTTTTCCGCATTTCCTTTTTGAAATGAAAAGTATCATAGGAGAAGTTCCTTCAGAATATCTTTCCTTGAGGTTTGAAATACTGAGAGTTGTGGAGGCTGCAGAACATGCGAGATATGCTTGCATAATGAAAGAAAGGGAATTTGCATATACCATGTTACTAAATCAGTGCAGCATTTTTCTAAAAATTCTCCTCTTCCTTGAAATAATTCCTAAAGCAAATTCCTCTTCATGACTGAATGTGAGGTGGTAGAAAGAAAGAAAGAATGCTAATTTATTTTCCTATTATTAAAAAAAAATGGAACTTAATTTTGCAGCCTTGCAGCAATCATTTCAGCTAAAAAGATAAACTCTCATATATATGGGTAGGGGATGGCAAATCCTTCTCTCTAAAAATTAACTCAGCCATTCCCATAAATCTGCCCATATGCACACAAAGTGCATATTCATGCAATGCATTTATTGCAGATAGCAGACAAGCAGCAGGGTTCATACTGTCTGGTTTGTGATTAGATTCCTTTCTTTTGAAGTATCCTAGTGAACTTTATGCATTGTGATAAGTGCTGGTTCGAGAGATTGCCATTGCTTTCTGTATCAGAAATTTGTTTTTTTGTGCTAACTCACATTTTGTAAGTTTTGTATCACCCTTAGTTATTTGAAGGGACATTGTGGCTCAGTGGATAGATGCGGTGGCTCAGTGGCTAAGACGCTGAGCTTGTCAATCAGAAAGGTCAGCAATTTGACAGTTCGAATCCCTAGCGCTGCATAATGGAGTGAGCTCCCGTTACTTGTCACAGCTTCTGCCAACCTAGCAGTTTGAAACCATGTAAAAATGCAAGTGGAAAATAGGAACCACCTTTGGTGCAAAGATAACAGCATTCCATATGCCTTCAGCATTTAGTCATGCCAGCCACATGACCATGGAGATGTCTTCGGACAGTGCTGGTCTCTTTGAGAATAAGATTGAGAATTTTTAGACTGGTAAGTTTTGCTGAAAATCCTTTAAGTGCTTTAAAAAAAGTTTGACTAAGCTTAACGATTTGTACTTTTTTGGAGCAAAAGAATGATTATTGTTGGCTTTAGAAAGTTTTAAATGGATTAAGGGCTCAGATGGACTTAAATCAAGTCTTTGAAATCATTTGAAAGAATCCTTTCTCATGGGAATTTTTATTTTGTTTATTTTTACTCTGAAACTGATGACTTTCAAGGTTGGATAACTGGAAGACACCAGATTGCTCCCATAAAAGATGTATTTAATCTAAGAAGATTTTTGAGATATTTATTCTATTTAAAAGAATGTGGTGGCTGAGCAACTACGACATCGAGCTTGTCGATCAGAATGGTTGGCAGTTTGGCAGTTCGAATCCTTAGCGCCATGTAATGGAGTGAGCTCCCGTTACTTGTCCAGCTCTGCCAATCTAGCAGTTCAAAAAGCACATAAAATGCAAGTAAAAACATAGGGACCACTTTTTTGGGGGGGAAGGTAACATGCTATGTGAATTCTTCAGCATTTAGTCGTGCGGGCCACATGTCCACAGAGTGTATTGGATAGCGCTGGCTCTTTGGCTTTGAACAAAAGAGTGAGCACCGCCCCCTAGAGTTGGGAAGACTAGTCACATTGAGGGGAAACCCTTACCTATCTAATTCTGTACTAGAATTAGAAGGTTATTTAAAAAAATGACTTATAGGTGAATTTAAAAGTTACATCTTATGAAGCGTGAATGTTTGAAGAGTATGAATGAAATGAAATTGGATGATGACATAAATTCTAACCCTAACCTTTGTAATATAAAAGATGGCTTCCAGGCCTGACATACTGAGTGTTTGCTGATTAATATGTAGAAATGAAGTTTTAAAAATGGGCTTATAGAGAATGGGGTGAAGGGTGGAAAGAAGAGATGTTTGGTTCTAAAAGCAATAATAAATTGTTAATGTTGATTATAATTGCTGGGGAAGAAAAGGAGATTTCTTTTATTTTTCTTTCCATTTTTTCTGCACTTTTTATTAATTTTTTAAAATGAATTTCAGTATTTTTTTAAAAAAGAAGTGTTCCATTAGTTTCTCTTTGCCTGTTTTAAAAAAGGAAATGTTAAAACAATGCCTGTGAATTACATTTCAATTAAAATAATTTCTTTTAACTAAAATATAATATGTATAGAGATACCTGTTTATATGAAATAAATATGAGCACAATCTCAATAACTGGAAGGAGAAAAGGTAGCTGAAATTCAATAAATTATAATCATTAGTGCTCAACAGTCTAAATTCAAATGCAAATTAAGTGCATTAAGTGAAGCAAAAGATAAATATTTGTTCTACATTAATATAATGAGTGAATGGATTACATTGATAATTAAAGTTGAGATGAATAAGAAGCTAGTATGGTAGGTCTTGATTTCAATTGTGATTATTTTCGTATGCCTGGGACCATAATAAATTGGGCAAGCTTTAAAAATATTAGCTTTGAGGATAAGTGGGATAGTGGGGCATAAAATTGGAATAAAACAATGAAATGAATTCTTAAGAAGATGTGGGGTCCTTGATGCTGTCTGACCTATGTAGTTTTCTTGTAGAGGTTTCATTACCAAGCTAGGTAACATCAGCAGTACATCAAAACTTTTGCTGCAAGTTAAAAAGTTTGAGACCCACTAAATAAACTTCATTGGTCTCCTTATAATTTGAGTCACTTTTTTGTCACCAAGTGACAAAACATCTATTACATATTCATTATCAATCATTTCTCCAATCCATCATTCTGCATTATTGTTTCTGTCTTCCAACAATCTGTAGGAATTGCAAATAAAAGTATCCTTGATAATTGGTGACTGGTTGACTTGTAACTTCTGCTAAAATATCAGCACAAGAGAATACATAATGCTTCTTGGTAATTTTGCCTCCTTTTCCAGTGTATTCTGGAAAATTTGTTTTGTGTCATATTAGGTTTCTTTAGCATGCCACATTATCTGTTATTATGTAATAAAACATGACAGATCATTCCAGTGTGAGCTGTTTGAACATGGCCCATCTTGGAAGAATGGAGAATATGTTTTGACTACAAAATATAACTTAAGAAGTTAAGGATGTAAGGCAGAAGGAAAATAAACGGTTTTGCACTGGGGTGAATGAAACGTAGTATAAGCCTTCAAAATCATAAGCCTTTGTGCCCTCTATAAGTACATTTTGCAAGTAGGTAAAAGATAAAATAGACTAGATAGTATACAGCAGCTTTGAAGACTTCTTGTAGTTTTTTTAATTGAGTGACACGAATTCTTTATACTGATAGGCTACCATTGCTTACCATTCATATCAAGCCATTCTTGACATTTGTGTGATCAAAACTAATATCTCTTTATATGTCAAAATCCATTGTGACACATATTCCCAGGCTTTGTTTATGATCATGCACTTTCCCGTTCCCGGCCCTGGTAAATATCTTTGTATTCTAATAACTTTCAAACAAACACTGAGGCACATAAAGTGTTCCTTAGAAGACACAGATAGTGATTTAACACAATAACATTTGGACAAACGAATAATGCAAACTCAGGGTAAACTGCTCCAAACTCGATTACAGAAAATACAACTTCAGCAACAGAGCGGTCAATACCTGGAATGCTCTACCCTAACTCCATTGTTACATTCTCAAACCCTCACAGCTTCAACCTTAAACTGTCCACTGTGGACCTCACACCATTCCTAAGAGGTCCATAAAGGGGGTCTGCATAAATGATTTTTTTTCATCTATACTTCCAAGAAAAGACCAACATTCAATGATGGAGCAAAGGATTCGAGAAATGAACCGCTTAAGAACTGGTGTTATCAAAAGAACGTTGGCTTCCTAGACTATGGTATGCATTACCAACATGAAGAGCTACTTGCAAGATATGAACTGCACCTCACAAAAACTAGAAAGAATATATTTGTTAAACAACTGGCTCATCTTATCAAAGGGCTTTAAACTAAAATTAATGAGGGACGAAGAGCAATCTTCATGAACTTTAGAATACCAAGCAAAAACCAGTATATAAGGAGGTAGGGAGTAAAGAGAAAGAAGAAATAAAAAAAGAAAAACATAATGAAGTAGAGAGTGATGGAAAGGACAGAAATCCAACCTACAGTTTAGGAGATATAAGGTTTGAGGTTTGTTTTATTTATATGCCGCCCTATTCCCTGCGGGACTCAGGGCGGCGAACAACCCAAGGGGGAAAGGGAAACACAAAAGTACAATACAAGCATTTAAAAATAGCCAACAGCCACACAGATCGAGAGGGGAAGGGAACTCATCAACCCCAGGCCTGCTGACACAGCCAGGTTTTAACGCTTTTCAGAAGCCTGGAGAGAGGTGAGGGTCCGAATCTCTGTGGGGAGTTTGTTCCAAAGGGCCAGAGGATAGGTGTAACGTGGGTGTACCGAGGTGCACCCATGATTGCTCGCGCGGCTGCATTCTGGATGACTTGAAGTCTCCGAATGCTCTTAAAGGGCTGCTCCATGTAGAGCCCATTGCAGTAGTCCAGTCTTGAGGTCACGAGGGCATGAGTGACTGTTGCGAGTGCCTCCCGGTTCAGGTAGGGACACAACTGGTGCACCAGGCGGACCTGGGCAAATGCCCCCCTGGTCACAGCCGACAAATGATGTTCTAATAAGAAACGTATCCAAGACTTATAAAGGACTCAGATGCTTATACACTAACACTCAAAGTTCAGGGAACAAACAGGGCAAACTTGAAGCATTAGTATATAAGCAGATAGATATCGTTGCTGCTACCTTTTGAGGAGGATAACAATTTAAGTTATTCATAACTTTCTCACAATAATCACATTATTGACATTGTGAAAATATTGAACCAAATCTATTTTACCTGACAGCAGTTTCCCAATATATCACATAATCTTAAGCTCTCTGCATTTAAGGCATCCATATTATCCATAAGTTGGCTTTCAAAGTTTTAGCCTTCAAATATTTATGAAATAAATGCTTTGCTCAGTGACCTAAGTCATAGCACTGGATATTGGGCAATGGAATAAGAAAGGAAAATAGGGGGAAAATAAAAATAGATCATAGAAGCTTTTTTGATGGGGATTTACAAAAAAAACCCATATCTTAAAATTCCTTAATAGTATTTATAGGATTCATTGGTTTATCCTCTGTATCATTATCATGACATTTCGCACAAAAAGCTAGGTCACAAAACTATAGAAAGATTTCTTGAGTAATGTATTTAATGAAAATTTCAACTAGTACAAGCTCGACCCACATATTGAATTTATTTATTATTTAAATTTATTGGTGACTGGATTTGATACCTTCATAACCATGTACTTATGCATACTGTATGTCTGATATACAATATGCATGCATTTTGACATATGATTAACACCTGTTCTGAGAATGAATATGTTTTTAAATGTGATTATCCATTTTATTCATTAGAAAAGCACATGCCAAAATAAAGATGCTATAGAATGATTTTGCCATCTGAGAAAGAGGGTCAGGACAAGGTTATAGTTTCAAATGAGCAACCCATCTTCAAACCACTTTTTAAAGTCTTTTCCTCTCATTGGAATAATTGTATGCACGCAGACCCTAGTATTTTTTTAATTTAGATGTTGGAATCAGATGGGGGATGCCCTTCTATGAATGCCACTCACATAATCTCAGCAAAATATTTTTAGATCATATCAAAAGGCAGTCACCGTCACTCGGCTTACTGGAAAATTACTACAGCAGCTTCATCCTGCGTTGCTTTGAATACATGAATGTTAACCAAGAATTCAACTGGAATTTCAGAACTTCAAATGAAATGGCCATGTCACTTTCTGTGAGCAACGCTGTACCAATGAAAGCAAAATATCTAGCGCCAGATACAAATTCTGTAATTGAAGTCCATGACTTTCTTTATTCAGGTGTGTATAGAATGACCTGCTCTTCTTAGAATTTGTTCCAGATGTTTACAGAGTCTATTGTTTTTGTATTTGTATAGTTTTGGTAGTGAAGGTAATGACAGATTTTATTTTCCTGGGCTCGAAGATCACCGCAGATGGGAAGACTGCAGCCAAGAAATTAAAAGATGCTTGCTCCTGGGGAGAAAAGATATGGCAAATCTAGACACCATACTAAAAGGCAGAGACATCATCCTGCCAACAAAGTGCATATAGTCAAGGCTATATTTTTCCAACTTGCAATGTATAGATCTGAAAGTTGGACCATAAGAAAGGCTGAGTGCCAAAGAATTGAGACTTTTGAACTATGGTGCTGGATAAGACTCCTGCAAGTGCCTAGGACTGCAAGGTGATCAAACTGGTTAGTCCTAGAGAAGACCAACCCTCACTGCTCTTTAGAAGGCCAGATCCTGAAGATGAAACTCAAATACTTTGTCCACCTAATGAGAAGGAAAGACTCATTGAGAAGAGCCGAATGCGAGAAAAGATTGAGGGCAAAAGAAGAAGGGGACTACAGAGAATGAGGTGGCTGGTTGGAGTCACTGAAGCAGTAAGCGTGAGCTTAAATGGACTCCAGAGGATGGTAGAGGACAGAAAGGCCTGGAGGAATGTTGTCCATGGGGTCATGATGGGTCAGACATGACTTTGCAACTAACGACAAAATTGTTTTTGTATGGTGCATGATGTAATGACACGTTTTGTTTAAGAGCATAGTCACATAGATTCACATTGATTTAGTCAGAGAGAGAGGGAGAGAGAGAGAGGGAGGGAGGGAGGAGGGAGGGAGGGAGAGAGGGAGAGAGAGAGAGGGAAACTGGCCCAAGGTCATTCAATCAGCTTTGGTGCCTAAGAATAACTATGTCTCCTAGTTCCTAGTCTTGCACCTAAACCACCCTGGCTCTCTTTGGGAGTGGGGTACAATAAACTGCAGCCTGAGGGCATAGCTAAGCAATTAAAAGAAACGGGACAGAAAACTATCAGGGAAATTTGCTTAAAATTAGCATGTGTCTATTCACATTTAAATGCACATTTTAAAATAAGGACATCTCTTTTGTAGCAGTGGTATTTGTCTCTGCTGTCAGTCAGTGCCAAGCTGTCTCCATTTAAATGTTTATTGCATTCAGATTCTGAAAAGCTTACTAAAGGAATATTTTGAATGACAGAGATGGGCTGAGAAGAGAGGCTATATTTTACTCAAAATAAAGGAAAAAAAAACCCAGATTAAACAATGTACACATACAAAACACAAAATAAGACTAGAGAGCAATAAAACTTACAAAACTTAATTGGAATCTACTTTCACTTGCTTTGGAAATCAGATATGATTTATGTTTTGGAGAGCTTCAAATAGGCAGAAAGGGACTATGACAATGCTACATGCTTTACCTTTATCTTTATTACAGCTTTATAAGAAATATATTTTCCCAATTTCCAGTATCCTGGCTACTGATTCTTATTTAAATGTATGGACTTTTTCCAGGAATGACAATATGGCTTCATGGAAGATGCTTCAGTGGGTTATTACTGAATTCAAGCAAGTTTACAACCATTTTGTAGTGCTGTGATTGTCTGTGGTTTCCACAGATTTCCAGTAATCATATAATCCACAGGGACTCAGATTATTTGACATTCTCTGTGTTGATCCAAGGAAGTTTGCTACTTGAGGTGAAGCCTTGCGGCAATTATTTTAAAAACTGGATGGCATGCCTCAAACATACCTTGTCCTCATCAACATTTGGGCACATTTTGAATGCTTGCATGAACAAAATTGCAAACCCAGGTTTAAAAATAAATATTAAGGTAAAGGTTCCCCTTGCATATATGTGCTAGTCATTCCTGACTCTATGGGGTGGTGTTCATCTCCATTTCAAAGCCAAAGAACCAGCCCTGCCTGAAGACATCTCCATGGTCATGGTGCTGGCATGACTAAATGCCAAAATGCTGACTAATGCATGGAATGCTGTTACCTTCCCACCAAAGGTGGTTCCTATTTTTCTACTTGCATTTTTACATATTTTTGAACTGCTAGGTTGGCAGAAGTTACTCAGCGTCTTGGCCACTGACCCATTGCATCCCTTTAAAGATAAATATGATATCATCCTAAATTGTCTTTGCTTTATTTTAGAAACTAACCTGCAAGGTTTTTCCTATCCTATCCCTTTTTCAGTTGACAAGCAACCTTTAGCAATATTGATGTGCAAATATTGAAATAATATCTATTCTTGGGGATAAAGTCAAGAAGTTTCATTAGTACATTCAGAAGTAGTGGAGACTCAGTTTAATGAGCAGGATTTCCTTAGGACTATTGGCAAGGAAACATGCTCTACTTCAGTGGTTCTTCAACTGTTTGACCCAATTAGCCATTTTCCTGGTCTCAAATTACGTCATTACCCCCAGAAAAAAATCCCAGACATTTGGGTTTTGCACAACTATCTCAACAGTAGCAGTCCCAAGCTGGATCCCCAAATTGCAAATAAACAAGTATAAATTGCTCCATTACCCCAGAATATCTCTAAAGTACCCTTTGGGGGTAATTATCTACAGAATAAGGAACTACTGCTCTAGTTCTTCAGTAGTCTTTTTTTCCTGTTTATCACACAACTACTCTTTTTATCTACAATGGGGATGGATAGATTTGTCTGTTTTATCATCCTTGTTCAGATTTTTAAAATGTTTTTTCTACATCTATATCTTTCTTTTCTATTTGTGATAAAGCATGAACATCGCTCATAATAAAAAGAACCAATTGGCATTCTTACCCATGTGCACAAGCCAAATTTAATAGATAATGCTATTCCTAGCATAGGGAAGGTCATAATGTCCCTTGCTATTGTGCCCACTGTAACTAGCTTTCAAAGATAAAAAAAACTGTCAGAAAAAAATTGAGTAACAGAGCCATAACTGAGTGTACTTTTACATCCTACAAAACTTTCTGCCTTCAGACAATTTTCAAGTGGTTCATTATTCAGATGTTTTCAGTCTTATTTTGCATCTTTGTTAGGAAAAAAAAAAACACACCCAAATCTTTGCCCTTATTCCCATTTGCAATTTTCAACTTACTAGAGATATGTTTCAAATCTCTTTCTACTGAAATCTATGTTTAGAAATCCGGATTAGGTGGGACAGAGAAAAACTTGTTTAGCTCTTGTTCTTTCACTACCATATTTTTCAGAGTATAAGACACACATTTTTCCCTCAAAAAAGAAGGTGAAAATCTAGGTGCGTATTATACACTGAATGCAGCATTTTTTTGCCCACTGAAACCTCACCCTCTTTGCAAAAATGGACATGCAGAGGCTTTGGAAGGCTTGTAAAGTGCTCCTGGGGTCTGGGAGGACCATTTTTCTGCTTGTTTTGTCCCTCAGCCCCCAGGAGCACTCTAAGAGCCTCTCAAAGCTCTGCATCCCCTCTTTTCCCCTCCAAAACATGAGGTGTGTAGAGGGTTTGCACTGCAGAGTGCAAAACTTTTTTTTAAATTTACCTCTTCAAAATCATGGTGCGTCTTATACTCCGGTGCATCTTATAGTCTGAAAAATACAGTATTTCTTTCTGAAGTCCAGTAGCCTTTTAAAAAGCTCTTTGGGACAACATGACTTGGTTGACTGAGAATCTTCACTGACAGTTATTGCCTGACTTATCAACTAAACTTCAAATAAATGGAAACTTTATTTATTTTTCCTTTCAAGGGTCACAGTTAGCAATTGATAGAAACACAAAATGAAAATGTTTGTATAAATGCTGATGTTTCTTTCTGTTTTCTGTTTTCGAATACATTATGCATTCTAGCATGCAGCTTTGTTGCAATTATTTATTGCATGTCTCTGTGTGTGCATATTTATTTTAAAGCTTTTACAAGTTATTAATTATTCTTCCAGTTCATTTGTTATTTGCACTATTTATATGCTGTAGCATGTTAAAGATTATGTGTTCATTGTTTTCCATTTTTACTGAATCATGTTCTTAATACTCAGATTTTATTTATTCTTTCTAAGTGTAATAATTCCATGTATAAAGTGTCTTTGTTTTCTCACACAATAATGATCATTTTGCTCAAAAATCAAGTGAAAATCAGGTCAATCATTTAAAATGTATTCTGACACAAATCCAAGAAATGTTTAATGATCCCTCCATTTTTTAACTGTTTTGATATATTAGTTCTGATAATAATAAAAGAGATGAAAGAGACAACAACAGCTATGTGTCTATCCCAAAATTTTTGCCTGTGATCCATAATACACACACACACACACCACCCACACACACACACACACACATGCTGCTATTTTCCCTTTTTCCTTAGATGCAAGCATTTTAAAAAAAAACACAGTTTCATGATGGAGTTTGATAATGACGGATACTATAAAGAGAAATGAAATCAGGTGATATTTTCTTTTACATGAGTGTTCCAACATTTGCACTACCTGAAGGATATAGAGATCCTTAATAAAATATAAATATTCATAATAATTGATTGTGTGTGTTTGCAGGTATTCTATAAGAACAAGAACCTTGATTTCAACCCCTGCATGTCAGTAGAGTTAACTTAAGTCTAAGGTTATAAAGAAATTATTTAGTGCTCATCCATACTGAACTAAAGGAAACTTGTTTTTTCCTGAGTAAGAATCCATTCTTGAACTTCCAGGTTGCCCATGGGGCCTTTTTTTGCCCTCCTGAAGCCTCCTGAAACCTCTAGGGGGCCTAGGGAAGTTCAGGCTCCTAGAAAGTCTCATGATGGAGGGTCCATCATGAGCCAAAAGTAAGGGGGATGGTTGGGGTCATGTGGGGATGCCCGCAGAGGGCTGTGCCCATAGTATTATGGTGTGGACATGCCCGCATACACCCCCCCTGTGCTCCCCCCACTTTTGGCACGCAATGGAAAAAGGTTAGCCATCACTGGTCTAGGGAATTAAGACAGCAGGCCACAAACCAAATGTCAGTGAATTCTAGTTTAATCTTTGGCATGAAAGCTAGCTGGGTGACTTTGGGCCAATCACCAGAAGACTTTGAGTTGTAGTTCCACCTTAGGCATGAAAGCGGGTTGGAATGACCATGGGCCAGTCACTCAGTTTCTCAGCCCAATCTATTTTCCTTCCTGCTCAGGCAGGAAGCCCTATACCATTTCAGACAAATGCTTGTCCAATCTCTTCTTAAAAACAGTGTTGGAGCATTCACAACTTCTGAAGGCAAGTTGTTCCACTGATTAATTGTTGTAGGAAATTTGTCCTTTGTTCTAGGTTGCTTCTTTCCTTGATTAGTTTCCACCCATTTCTTTTGTCCTGCCTTCTGGTGCTTTGGAAAATAAATTGACCCCCTCTTCTTTGTGTCAGCCCTTCAAATATTGGAACACTGCTATCATGTCACCCCTAGTCCTTCCTTTGATAAACTAGACATATCCAATTCCAGCAACCCTTCTTTTCATGTTTTAGTGTCCAGTCTCCCAATAATCTTTGTTGCTCTTCTCTGCACTCTTTCTAGAGTACATCTTTTTTATATTGTGGTAACCAAAATTGCATGCAGTATTTCAAGTGTAGGTAAGACTACACTTGAAATACTGCATGCAATTTTGATCTTACCAAGGCATTACAAAGTTATATTAAAACACTTCATATGATTTTGATTATAGATTATTTATAAATAAATAATAATAAGTGGAAAAAAATAAATGTCACAAATCCACGTTTATTCAAAAATTTATAACAGACTTATCGTCGGTAATAAATGAAATAATATCTTACCCGATCAAAGAAATTTATCCATTTTGGCAAACTCCATTGACTTCTCCATTCCTCCATAGTGGCTAATGCCAAATCTTTCTCTCTTTGTTCACACAATACTTTGCTAAGTAATCATAGGTTGAAATAATCTTCCATGATTTTTTTGTTTATCCATTAATCATAAAAGGAATAACTTTGCTTTTGATTCATTATTAAACTTTAAAATTTTAAAATCCTCTGTATAGGATTCTTGTATATCTCCAGTTTTTTTTTAAAAAAAACCTTTTTTTGCATGTCTACCAAGCATGATAAAATGTCCCTTCATGTTGTTAACATTTTCAATGTATATTTGAAGTGTCTTTATTTTAGATAATTTTTCTGGTGTCATGTAGCAATGCATCATTTTGTAAACATTATCTTTGAGATCAACATAATATGACTCTCAACCCTTTTAAACATCTTATGATGCATTATTAATGTCAATAAAAGCATACTAAAATAAAC
The DNA here is from genome assembly GCF_009769535.1 of Thamnophis elegans. Taxonomy (NCBI): domain Eukaryota; kingdom Metazoa; phylum Chordata; class Lepidosauria; order Squamata; family Natricidae; genus Thamnophis; species Thamnophis elegans. The sequence goes on from NC_045550.1 coordinate 50,106,096, forward strand.
AAACTTTGTGTTTGTTATTTTGGTATTTTCAGTAATGCATAACTCATCAAAAGCAAGTTCTAATTAGTAGAAATCAGCCAATAAGTATTCTTTACTTGCAGTCATGGGACATATGATGTTAATTTAAACTTAAAGCACACCAACATTTATAATTTTAGAGACTCTCATCAAAATTTTTCACAATGAGAAATCCCTTGAATAGGTATTGAGATCAGGAACAATTTATATATTCTTCACTTATTCACAAAGGATTCTAAATGTAGAGTACATTTATAAGTCTTTGGCCCATTCCATGATTCAGCTAGAACAATTAATTTGTTTGCTTTACAGCATCAGCTACTATTGAAATAATATAGTAATTAAAATGATCTGGTAGCTGTTAAGTTTCTTTATTCTGTGGCACTGCTTTCATATTTCAAATAAAATTTCAGACAACTTTATTTAGTTTACAGAGAAAATATTCTATAAAAATTAAATAACATAAAATATCTGCTGGATTAAAATAAAAGTTTGTAGTGATCAATCAAAATGTGCAAGCTGAACCTGAATGACAGGCAGTTTTTCACATATTTTCCATTAAGTGAGAATGTACCAGTGGCAGGTTGCAGACGGTACGCCCATGTACGGGTTTACCAGAGCCTGCCCGGAGCACCGGGTACAGGTCCGGTACAGTGCTTCGGAGGGCCCACCCGCTGCCCAATCTCCTTATCTGTCCTTTAAGCCTTTGCTATTTCTGCGCATGCTCATGGTGCATACGGTGCCTGCGGGATGTTCCGCCGAGCAGCTGGAGCATTGCGGAGGCTTGCGGAGGCATCGCAGACAGGTATGACGCATGTGCGCACCACACGCATCCATGTAGGCAACACCGGGTCTGTTCCAACCACACAGGTTGGAACGGGATCCGGAACCCACCATTGGAATGTACAGATAGTCAGTTCATTTCTCTTGCATCATTCTATAATTTCGGACAATGCTATATCTTCCCTGATATGCAGCTGTTTGCTTGATTTTTTTTCTCATATGTGCTTAATATGAAACTTTATCTAACACCTTCAGTTTTAATACATACTATCTCCAATACTTAGAGTAAGGTATAGCCATCATGATAATGATTTTTGATAGCATCTTTGATAAATGTTTGTAGTTCATTCTTGTTCAAATACTGAACAGTTCACCTGCAGAGATTTATGCAAAACAATAGCTAGATGCCAATGTAATCCCCAATGTACTGTTTGAGTAAGATGCTTAAAAGGAGTTAGAATTCTCATTTCACAGCTTCTGCACTTTGGAAGGAAAAATATGTATGGATTCCTCCATCTGCTTCTACTTCAAAACCACTAGAAGCTTGTGCCCTAAGGTTATAATCCTCAGAACATTAATTTAGAAATATCATCAATACTGTCATTTCTCATAAATACAGTTAGTACTGTGAATGCATTATTTGTGTTATAATATTTTTTCAGGTAATCAGAAAAATGAAAGTGTACATTATTTATTTGGACTCCTTCCATTCTTACTGTGATACCTTGGGTAGCCAATCATGCTCCATAAATCCTTTTTAAAAGTTGCTCATCTTTTCTATTATTACTAATAAGAAGTATGTTTCAAGGAACCATAAGTATAGAAAACTAAGGTGGGTGTAGGATCAGATACCTTAACAGACAATCTCAATGAGAAAATAAACTAAAATAAATCTACTATTTAAAGGAACTAGAACAGAAAAGCATGACTTTTTTCTGTGACATTATATTAACATTTAAGATTTTATTACACAGTCATTTGCATTTACTACACAAGATATTACAAGTAAAATATATGGAACAAAGATAAGAATGATGTCGTTTGCACAGGGGATTGGAATTGGTTTATATTGAGACAAATTTATTGTTCTCTATAGAATGGTTTCTCTTGTTATATATATATAGGGAAAGGTGAGAAGATGTGGAGATATGAGTATATATAAACATTCATAGGGAAGGTGAGGAGATGTGGCTGTCCAAACATTAATTTCATGAGATCAACATATAGAGAACTATCATAGTAGATGTGATGTTAAATGTTCTTTGAATCCAATGTTTAAACTCTTTTCCCTACTGCTTTAATAGATTATACTTTATTATAATTATACAATTATACATGAGCTGATATCCTCATCCATATAGAATTTGAAATTAAGAACTTTTGCCTATTGAATTGAATCATACTAGCCATTTGGTTGACCATACACTGATTACTTTTAGACTTTTTACAATCAATCAGTCTTGGTTCTTACTATTTCACCTAAGTGCTTTTCTAAAAAATTTCTAAACATTTTCTGAGGTAAGATTTCAATTTCAATTTAATAAAATTTGTATGCTGCCCACTCCTTGGGACTCTGGGTGGCTTACAGGCAAGATAAAAGAAGCATTTAAAAATTTAAGATAAAGGTAGAATTTAAAATTCCACACCATCCATTCTGTCTAAATGGGGCTGGATATTGATCAACAGCCCCAGGCCTGCCGGAACAGCCAGGTCTTGGTGGCTTTACGGAAGGCCGGGAGGGTGGTAAGGATCCGGATCTCTATGGGTAGATCGTTCCACAGGGCCGGCGCAGCTACAAAGAAGGCCCTCCCATGGGGGGCTGCCAGCCAGCATTGTCCGGTCGACGGCACCTGGAGGAGGCCCAACCTGTGCGATCTTGTTGGTCATTGGGAGGTAAGTGGCAGGAGGCGGTCTCTCAGGGAGCCAGGTCCTAAACCATGTAGGGCTTTTAAGATGTGTCATTTCAGGATCATACTTATTTCAACAAGGCTTGTTTCTTAGCCTGCTTTGATATTTTTATTCAATTCTTAAAATTTATAATTTCCTGTATGCTAGGAGAAAGATTAGCTGACCCCTTCTTGGACTAGGCTGATTTTCTTTTTTACATTGTGCAATATCCTCTGACAATTACTTGCATGCATGCTGCTCGAAATGGCATACTTTCATAGCATTCTCCTATCTCCTATGATTGGTTGGGTGCTCCTCTTCTCACCTTGCAGAGTGCCCACTTCTAATTTTACCACCAACCAATTTATTGCTTTATTTTCATCTTGAAAATAAATTGTATCCTGAATAACTTTAGATATTTAAAACATCCGAAGGGCTAATTTGAAATTTTGTAAATGCAGAGGTCAGCAGCAGCACTAATTCATAGATATACAAAAATAACATAGAGTTTCCTCGTTAATTAGAACGTAGAATAATAGGGTTGGAATAATGGAAGTTCAACTATGTGCTCAAATAGGAGACCCTACATCATTCTGAACAAACAACTGTCCATTTTCTTCAGTGATACATACCCACAACTTCTGGAGATAAAGCCTTTCACTGATTAATTCTTCTCATAGTCAGGAAATTTCTCCTTAGTTCTAGATTGCTTTAGTTATCCTCCACCCACTTCTTTTCCTGCCTTCAGGTGCTTTGTAGAATAGCTTGACCCATTCTCCTCTGTGACAGCCTCTCAACTACCAAAAAACTGCTATCATATCACTTGTAGTCCTTCTCTTTGTTAGTTCTAGACATGGAGTGTTTGGTTGTTCAGGGAGGGGTAGCACATCTGATATAGGGGCATGTTGTATCCTTTTAGGGAATAGCAATAGCAATAGCAGTTAGACTTTTATACCGCTTCATAGGGCTTTCAGCCCTCTCTAAGCGGTATACAGAGTCAGCATATTGCCAACAACAATCCGGGTCCTCATTTTACCCACCTCGGAAGGATGGAAGGCTGAGTCAACCCTGAGCCGGTGAGATTTGAACAGCCGAACTGCAGAACTGCAGTCAGCTGTAGTAGTCTGCAGTGCTGCATTTAACCACTGCGCCACCTTGGCTCGGGAAGCTCATTTTAGGGCAGCTTTTAGGGCAGCTCGTTCACCTTTGATCCCTACCTGTCACCAAGCTCCTAGTAGCTGTAGCATGCACAGCTGGACAACATCTTTGACAGGCTGGCAAACCAAGTTGAGAGTAGTCGTTGGGTCATTGATCTTCGGTGACTTAGAGAACTGTCTATCCCGAGCATGTGAAGACAGATTCCAGCGGATTGAGCAGATAAAACCTACTAGAATAGGACAACAGTCATGAAATAGTCTCTGCAAGCGATGTGATATGCTTAGAGCATGGCAAGACACAAAAGACGCCTGATCAACCACTTCACTTGACCCATCTCCAATTGTCTTGATTTTGTCTGCTATTGGAGCAAGATGGAATCTGGGAAGAGTGAGGCTGATTATGCGCACTTCTACCTCACTTTAATCCAATTCACATGCAATCTTGACATCCCCAATTCCCATGGTGGACAGCCCACAACCTGTTAGATGTCAAGGTCCTCTTCGAACACGATGTGAACATCATCAGTCTAGACATAACTTGTTCCCTCAATTGTTCATTGTATGCTTTAGCCTCAAAGTCCCTTATTATTTGTTGTTCTATACACTCTTTCTAGGGTCCCAGTATCTTTTTTTGTATCATGGTTCTTGTTGTGTATCTCAGTTTCCTGGTTCCACCAGGGGGCACCATACTTGGTTCTGATTGGTTCCTGCTTGACAGCTGGCATATATAAAGAGCTGTCAAGCAGGGTCTCAGTGTTGTGATTAACTAAGATATGCACATAGTGAAATGCCACGTTGGCAACCTGTTAGCAATAAACTGTTAGCATTAAGAGATCTGGCTTGCCTCAGTCCTTCCCTACACTCAAGTTCTCCCAGATAGAATAGTTCTAGTCTTTAATTCAAAGTTCCAGTTCTAGTCTTTAATTCAAAGGATTTGAAGATGATATATGATGGTGTTAACAATTTATCAAAGGAAGAAAATGTTATTTAATCACTTTTCAAACCTCAACTTCTGCAATTCTCAAAAACAATTCCTTTACCTCTGTTCCATACTAAAAGGAAATGAAATAAATAGTTGGGCATACACACCAGAGGTGGGTTCCTACTGGTTCGGACCAGTTCTGCTGAACTGGTAGTGGTTTGGCAGCCTGGGTCGTTGGAACCAGCAGCAGCCCAGGCCTGCCATGCCCCCAAATAGATTTTCCTATGGGGCCACCATCTTGATTTTTGGTTCTGCACATGTGCAGAACAATTGTAATTGCACAAATTTAATTCTTTTTCTTTTTTTACATTTTGTGCATGCACAATATATTTCTGTGAAAATGCGCACCAAATTTTTTGTACACACTGAACCAGCAGTAATGCCGGGATCAACCCAGCCCTGATACACATCTGTAAACTTTGGTAAACCTGAGGAAGAATCTCAGACTAGATAAAGGTTAGACAAGCAGCCTCACAAAAGTTAGAGCTAGTATTTCTGGGCATGCTTTTATTTGGAATACTTTGTAAGACTGACATCTTTACTTCATCTTCTATACATTTGGCCCCATGTTCCTATGAAGGCTAGTATTTCCTTTTAAGAAATCTGATAGGGTGGTTGAGGCCTAATGAATGCAAGACAAGAATGGGCTGAAAAACTCAGCAAATGAGGAAATGGATCACCTACAGCAGGGTTGTCAAACTCACATCGTCACAGTGGAATCATTTGATATATCAGGACTTCCCCCCCCCCCTTCGCTAAACCAGGCATGGATGTTGGCAGCACATGACTCATCCAGCCTATGGGCCAGGAGTTTGATAGCCCTGACCTACAGGTTCTGTACAGCTTTGATTTTGAATAGAGATAATAATAATAGAGATAACACAGGGAACAGATGTAGAACTGATTCTGGAGCTTTATAACATCTCAGAATGGTAGTGTCCCTTGTATATTCAGGAAACATACTGCATGAAAGGAGATACAAAAAAAATCACTACTGTCTCTTAGGTCTATTGCTTCTTAAATATAAATTCTAGCTTTGTTTCAGTTTCTAACTGACTAGGATCCTGTGGAGATAGTCTGATCTCATGCTGCAATTATGAAATGTTTGAGAATTACAAGGATAATTTTATGCCAGCAGTAGTAGGATAACAGAGGAAATGCATAAGGCATTATTCACTATGAACTTCAAATAGTTCTGTTAGAATTTGACATTCAAAGGGATCCTATGCAAAATAAATTCATGGCCGGGGAGCTGAATGTAGTCCATGTTTATTACATTTATTTCAGGAGGATTAAAAAAGATTAAATAGTAGGTGGCATTAGGTAACTGAAAATTATGCATAAAATGGAAACATTATGAATGGTGCCAGTAGGGAGCACCACAGGTAATGTATTGAAGGATTCTAGATTTGCAAACGATATAGAAATTGGTTTTGATACAGCTGTTTCAAAACACATTAAGAGGGAAAGGGGCAGATTTATTTGATTTATAGCTTCACAATTTAATTTTTAGTTTTTGAAGTTTGGTGAAAGAACTGTATGTATTATCTCACCACTGTCTTCATGTCCCAAGTGTAGTTTTCTTTAAAACCTTGAAGTTTATATTTGTATCACAAATACTTTGCATTCTACCTACTTAACTAGCAACAAACTTCTACCAGTGATACAAAAACAATGTCCCTGAGTTTTATAAACCTTTTATTTGTCTCTGTGGTGAAGATATCAGACTGACCCACACACCAAGAACAAACAAATGAAAAAAAAAACCAAACAAGAAAGCAAAACCAGCCCCAAACAAAAAAATCTTCTGCAATAAAATGCAATGTTTATTACAGGTATAGTTAAGATATAGTCTGTAAATCTTAACTATAATTGGATTTTGCATGCTAGTTATCCATAGGATTATTTAAGGGTAGTTGCTCTAACTCATAAAATGTTAGTAGCTTTTCTCTTAGTTTATCTTTCCAAATTTTTAGTCCAGCCAAACTAACAAATAAACAGATATTATATACACTCTTCTACTGTCTGCAATCCTTCCCTCTGTCTTCTAGGTTGATTCATTTTCCACTTTGCCAAAATTCCCACTAGACCTCTTGAATCTGTGCTTTACTGCCTGCTTGAAGATTTACCAGTACTTTATAGAGCAAGCTCCCTGCTATCACAATGAATCTGGAGACTTTGTAGGACAACAAAATCTGTGTCAGTGTACAGTGACAAAAAATCAGGGGTAAGGTAGCATCTCTTCTGACTAACAAATGTTATTAGAGGGCATAAAGTCAGGCATAATGCAAATCTTTTAACAGGATTTGATAATCAGAAAAGGTGCTTCCAGATTCTTGATATTTTTTTTGCTAACATCGATCTGCATATTTTCATATCTAGCAGGGTGTTTTCCAACAGAGTGTTACCCAGCTTATTTTGTCTTTAGGATGGGATTAGAACTGATAGTTTCCCAGTTTCTAATTGAGTGCTGTAACTACACTCAAGTTCTTATATTACTTTGGATATTGGAAATTGAATTTTTGAATTGACCTATGATTTACGCAAGACTAAATACAAGATTTGAATCAGATCAGTTCAGATTCATACAATCATCAACAATCATGTTCAGGTATCAAAGGTTAATGAATATCTTTCAAATTCCTGCCCAGAATCTCTAACCATAATCTTCCTTATAGATCTAATGTCTACTAATCCTAATGGTATGTCACTATCTTCCAAGACATTTTCATAGTATCAGCTAGAAGCTCCCTTCCATAGTAACAGTAACCAAGGCAATCATACTGTGTCATGTCCAGCACAAAGTAATAAGGTCTAATGGCCCATTCAATTTCATGATAATCTCACTCAATGATCATTCTTAAAAATACCATGACCATAGACAAATATCACGATACAGCATTCAGTGACATGTATAAAATTACTACTCCAACGGAAAGTGGTTTCTCCAGATATTATGGAACTAAACACTCAACATCCTTATTAGCAATATTTCAATACACCAGTATATTGATGTAATGCCATCGAGAAATCCACATTTTGCTTTATTTTCATTATTGATACATCAATTCTCTTCCTAGTGAGTGGAGCATAAGAAACTATTTTATATGAGATTATATTATTTCCCTGTCTATCTCTATGTTGCTTATTCTCAGTGGCAATGCTCTTCATTGAAATGTTGATGTTGTCACCATTATATCCTTCCCCCAATTAACTGGTATGTGAATATCAGAAATACCAGAACTAAATCTGGAGTAGAGTTATGACATGCCCAGCATGCATTCTACCCATTTCTTCACTTAAAATTGTCCTTCTCCATAGCCATGAGTGTCAGGAAGTTGATATATTTTGCCTCCAGCATCTAAGGCAATGTGTTTCTGAATTCTGAGTTCTTGCAGAATAACAGCATGAGAGAGTTTTGCTTCAAGTCCTATGTAATGAACTTCATATAGGCTGGCTATTGTGGGAAAATGGATTAGATTTGCCTTGGTGTCATTCAGCAAGGCTCTATTTGCTGCACTTTACTGTTGATTGCAAGTGTGGAAGCTATATTACTGTATATATGTGATGACTGTTTAGGCTACCAGATCTGAGTTGCAAAAGTTTCAGATGATCATTAGATATCAGCAATGAACCAGGGTGCTATTATATTATGATTGTGCATAGTTTTGTAGCCAATACATAAATGTCATAAAGAATGAATTGTCTTCCTTTGCTGTGTCTCATGATCAACCCTACCTCCTAAAACCTGAATGTGGAAGCATAGCTTCTGTTTTAATTTTTTCTGTAAGATCTCAGTAAGGCAGTGTGAAATTATTTCAAAAGCTTCCCAAGTTTTAGCACTTTGCTGATAAAGAGTAACGGGATACAGACAGAAGTGTTTTATATAAACAGTGAGCTCCACTGATAGCTTGCCTAGGCTACTCATGAGTCTGCCAGGGATCATGGCAACTATGGGAGATAAATCATTTAATGAAGCATTTAACATATCACTTGTAATTATTTCTAATTAACACTAATGAAATGAGGATTGAATAAACAAGCAATATAATTTTGGAGATAAGGGATAATTAAATAATGTGAGCAAAAGGACCAGTGCTAATTGAATCATACTATTATGATAATTTTTTAAAAAAAAACCACCTGTGGGATATTTAAACTTCAACCAGATCATTTTAACACCTCCAAATATCTGTCAATTTTTATCATATTTTTCTGAAGAGCGTTTCATGATGGATACCTTTGAAGATTTCAAACTTTTCTTCTTAATCTATCTCTGCCTAAATCTACTTTTCATTACAACTAAATAGAAAGAAAGAAAAAACCCTAGCTGTTACTTCTGATTAATTCCTACCATTAGCATAAACCAGAAATTGATTCCCTGGTGATAATGTTTTGGAGACCACTGATTTGCCTGTCCAAATAAACTTTACGTTAGAAAAAGTCCTAAAAGCTTTGAAAGAATGTATTTATCTAAGAAGTCTGACTTGAAGATTTTTGAAGATAGAAGTACTGGAACAATGTAAGTTAACTTTTGCATATCTCTTCTTATAAATACAGAGCACTTACCTTCTGCATTGGTTCAAAGTGACTCTTATCTGTCTCTCTGCTTTATATTTGGCTCTTATTTTCATTTTAATGGCTATAGGAATAAGGAATATGAGGTTGACAAGATACACAAGATCTATTGCCTAAGCAAAAGAGAGAAACATTTTTTAAAGTCCACAAATGAAATAATTTAGAAAGTTCAAACAGATGCCTTCCTAGTTACCTGAACTATGAAAGTAGGAGGGGGGTACCAAACAATTGGACTTGCAAGACTCATGCCATCTCCACTAAATAAACCAGATCGGGAAATCAATTCCACAGCAAGGCTGAAACTAATTTTTATTGATATTTGCTTTAATAAAATACTGAATACTACAAAAACTCTAACATAAGGGTGTCAAACTCAAGGCCCTCGGGGTGCTTAGATCTGGCCCACAGGACCACCTTGGAAACAATGAAGACTGGCTCACAGCCCTCTGCCCATGAAAATGGAGCTTGAGAGGGCTGTGCACAGCCCTTCTGTTTTCAGTTGCGACAGTCTCCCTTAGTCCTCCGAGCAAAAATGGAGTGTATCCTGGGCTCTGTTTTCAGGACATTGAGCTACACACTCACCCTGGTCATTCCCACCCTGACCATGCCCACTCAGCCCTCCCAAGGTCAAACACAACCCTGATGCAGTCCTTAATGAAATCTAGTTTGACACCTTTGTTCTAGCATATAGGTTTAAATGATAGGTTTTAAATCAAGGAAGAAAAAAAAATTCTATGAAAGTGCTGAATTGCTCAGAAACAGACTAGATCAGCATTTGTATTTATTTTGTCTAACCTGTGACAACTTTTTCCCAGATGCATACCTCAAACCACCATATCTATGGAGATTCTTAGTCATTCAGGTCATGGTTACCAAGGGTCCTTTTCTTAAAAGCAAGTTAACTTTGTATTTGAAGACATTTTGCTTTTCATTCCAGAAGCTTGGATGAGAGCTGAAAAAGCTTCTGGATGAAAAGCAAAATGTTTTCAAGGAAAAACAAAGTTAACTTGCCTTTTGAAAAAGCACCTTTGGGGTCAAACTCACCATGTTAGGAGGATTCACAATGCAAGGAAGATATTATTTATGGGTTCTGGTGAAAATGCACTCTGTGATTACATTAATACTGGAACATTTGAGGAAGTATCCTAGGATAATTATTTCTACTTCTACCTTGGACTAAAGAGCTATTGTTCTCCACTATCATAAAGACCATAGTGAAAACTGGCAAAACATCTCAAAGTTGTAATCTGTTCACAAAGTCTATATTCAATAGTATAATGGAAGGTTTGGGAGGGAGACTTTATTGGATTGGCTGTTCTTAGTACGGAAGGGCAAGTAAATTATTTTGGCATCTATGAAAGAATATTACACACATATTGCATTCCTCTTTCTAGAAATAAAATGCAATATTAATTGTAGTCATACTGAATCAATTGTTTTGGATGGTCCATCTGATACTGTCTAACGTGGGCACAGGACCACTCCACAGGAAAGGCAGCAAAAGTAGCAACAAAAATGAAAAGATCTTTCATGGCTAAATAGGTTAAAAGAACTGAGAGCCATGAAGAATACATATAATAAGCTTTCTAAAGGGCTAGACAATGAAAGCAAATGGTTTTGCACTGTTGCAAATGTCTAGTAGATTAAAATGTCAAGGAAAGAGCTTTAAAAAAAATCAGAAAGAATTATTGAGGAGGACAGCTTATACTTGACAGTTAAAACAAATATATGAGAAACAAATTTATTCTGTATACAAGTACATTTTACAACACTTCAGTTTAGTGACCTTTCAAAGTTACAATGGCATTGAAAAAAAGTGACTTATGATTATTTTTCACACTTATGACTGTTGTAGTATCTCTATGGTCATGTACTAAATTCAGACAATTGGCATATGACTCAAATTTATGATGGCTGTGGTGTTCCAGGATCATGTGATCCCTTTATGTGATCTTCTGACAAGTGAAGTCAATGGGGAATCCACATTCACTTAACAACCCTGTACCAACTTACCAACTTAAGTGATTCATTTAACAGCTGTGGCAAGTAAGGTCGTAAGGTGGGGCAAAATGTACTTAACAGATATTTCACTTAGAAAGAGAAATTTTGGGTTCCTTTGTGATAATAAGAGAAGGACTACCTATACTCAGAAAAGGTATGCTAGTAGAGAACTAAATGTTGAGAAATCTTTCAGAAATCTTCCACTCTATATTTCATGCTAAAAATAAAATAGCATAAAAATAGCATAAAAATATTATGCTATTTTTTTTGATCCAGCCTTTTCCAGGGAAATTTCTCCTGCACTTAATCCTGACAATAGTCCTATAATTATGGTAGATTGGGAGAGAGAGACTAGAAATTCATCTGTCACCTAAAGTGGAGAATTGGGACTTGAACCTGTTTGTAAATTCAAAATAAATGTAGGCTTGAAGAACTATTAGACATTCCCTTCTTCCCAAATTGACATGTTTTCTCTGAATTTCTAATATGGAGCATCTATCTTTATTTTAATGGGATTGTATGGGCTCAATGGCTAAGATGCTGAGCTTGTCAATCAGAAGGTTGGCAGTTCAGCGGTTCGAATCCATATACGTACTTTCCCTATACTAGGGAGAATATGAAAGCTCTTAAGAAGACAGAGATGGGAATCCTAGAAGGGCTCTACTTTTGCATCATGTCCTTCTTGAAATCAACTAGTTTCAAGGTAAGTAATTTTCATGAAGTGGTCGGTGTAATACATTCTTCAAATCTAGAAGTTCGAAAGAATGAAAAAAGGCAAGTAGAAAAATAGGGACCACCTTGGTAGGAAGGTAACAGTGTTCTGTGCACCTTAAACATTTAGTCATGCCAGCCACATGGACCACGGAGATGTCTTTGGACAGTGCCGCTCTTTGGCTTTGAAACAGAGATGAGCACCACCCCCTACAGCCAGAAACGACTGGCAGGCATGTGCGGGGGGAATCTTTACCTTTTTATCTTTATGCCATTTGGTACAAGGTATGACAGCTTTACTATACCAGTGCTACTATTCTCGGATTTCATGGTGAATAGAAATGCTCACCCCAGGAGGTAGAATTATGCAGTACCTGATGAAAATCATACTTTTATAGCAGGATAAGTCATGTGAATTACTGTTCCATTAAATGGCTTTCTCATTGAGATTCTGTATTATACAGATGAAATCTTGCTGTTTAGTAGATGATGGCATTTCTATGCTGCTGTTCCTCTCAGAGAAGCCCAAAGCAGTTTACAAAAGAACAATACAAATAATCTTAAATAAAACCATCAATGCTAAAAGCAACAGTCCATAAAGATGTTTAAAATGCTATTTCTGCTTTTGAGAGAGAGAGAGAGAAAAAAAAATCTCATTTTGAAAAGCAATCAGAAAGGCAATCTAAATGCTGTCATCATTATCTTCCAAATGCCTAGATGAACAGAATGCCATCAGTTGTTATCTGAAACCTAGCCATTTTTCTCTCATGAACAAAGGGTTCCATAACTGGAATTCTGCCACTGGAAAAAAAATATTTAAAAACACTTTCTTGTTTTCACCATGCTTTTTTTCTGCTTCCACCCAAGAGTGATATGTTTATTTATTTGCATAAACACTTTATGCAAACCTTTTGAAGAAAGATATCTTCATCTAACTGTGGTAGGACACGATCCTGGCTTCAGGAGCAAGCTATTCTAAAGGAGGAAAGCTGCTATAGAGAATATCTGCTGTCGAACCCTCAGTATACCATCTGGACCAAGGGTGGGATTCTACTGGTTTGGGTGAACCGGTAGCTCTGAGGATTAGCTGGGAGAGAACCGGTTTACCCCGATAATCAGATGAGTCCACCTGCGCTATTTTCCTACCGTTATCTTCTGAGCTGATTCACATGGCAGAGCAGATTGCCACGGGAATCAGATGTGTTACTTCTCCGAAGAAACTTGGAAGTGAATATTTCTTCAAACTGCGCACAGACATACACGCAGCAAATCATAAGTCACGCGATCATTGAATCGGTTGTTAAACCGGGAGGATCCCACCACTGATCTGGACCCATAACAGATGCTTCCTAGTAGTCTGAGGATGACAAACAGAAGTAGTTGTTTGTTGTTGTTTGTTGTTTTATTAGTTTTGGATGCCGCCCACTCCCGAAGGACTCCGGGCTGCTCACAATAAAACAGGGAAAGGGGAATAAATAAGACGATACAAAAAATTTAAAAATGCACAACATTCACAATTGGAGTGGGGCTGGATATTTCAACAGCCCCCAGCCTGTCGGAACAGCCAGGACTTAGTAGCTTTACAGAAGGCCGGGAGGGTAGTAAGGGTCCGGATCTCCATGTGGACTCGTTCAGAATAAAAGAGTTGGAAGGAACCTTGGAGGAAAAAATGGATTCTAGGCTACCTTAAGTACTATAGGGCTAAGCGCCTTGAGCTGCATTCACAAACCTATTGGTGGACAGTGGCGTTCCCATATCAGTGCTTTAGCATGCTACTATCATGACATAAATACACATGCTATTGCATCCTGGACCATCCGAAATTTTAAGCTGAGCTTTAAAGGGAGAACCATGTAGAATGAACTACACCAATTTAATCTAGAGATTAGAGCAGTTCATAACACTCCTGACAAATGCATGAAATTACTGTAAGTCCTTAATACTCAGGTAAACTTGAGGAAGGATTACAGATAAGTGTTACCTTATTCTCATGATTGCTACTGTAAGCCTCAAAGCTCCTCCGATTAACACTTTTCTTCCTTCTCTCTCTTTTCCTTTCCTTCTCACGGTTTTTCTTGCTGAGACTAATTCTTGTTGCACTTTTCATCAGTGCTGGCACTTGAAGTCTACAGTTAGGGCTAAAAGAGGAACAGTGTTTAATTCTATACCTGCCACCAGTCCTCCAAAGTATATTGCACCTATCATAAGGTATTTATTTCCAATTGGAAGAGTGCCTGGAGATACATCTCACACACTTCAGCACAGCAGATATTTTAATGTATGTGTTCCACATCCTTTCTGTGGAGTAGAATGAAGTAGAATGAAGTAAAAGGTCATCACTTATGTTGGTATTACTTCCCCTTAACAAAAAAACAACTGAATTCAATGTGAATGGTGTTCTTAGTTGAAAATTGGGAAATAAGAAAAGAATAGAAAGGGATCTGGTACATTTCTTTTTATATTTCTTACTATAATGAGGAAATTGTGTATTTGTGTGTGTGTCTGTGTGTGTGTGTGTATGTACCAGATATATATATATATATATGTATGTATGTATGTATGTATGTATGTATGTATGTATATGTGTGTGTGTGTGTGTGTGTATATGTATATGTATATGTATATGTATATGTATATGTATATGTATATGTATGTATGTTGTATTTGTGCTGATAAATAAATAAAGGGAGACTAGTATAGATCTATTTCAAGCTATTTAGCTCTCATCAGCTAGCCATACCCTTACTGGGATTAGAACCTGTGCTATATTACATTTTAGGCAGATGTGTTAACTACTAAGCCACAAGATTCTCCTCCTTTATCAGCTGAGCCAGAGAAATAGGTATGTATTTAGTGTCACAACTCCTGGTATGCCCAAATATGGGAGGAAGCAGACTGCTTCCATTCTCTGTCTATCAGCTCGTCACAAGAGACCATCATGACAGAAACCCAATATTTTTATTCAGCTGATAAAGGAGGAGAACCTTGTGGCTTAGTGGTTAACACATCTGCCTAAGATGTAATACAGCACAGGTTCTAATCTCAGTAAGGGTATGGCTAGCTGATGAGAGCTAAATAGCTTGAAATAGATCTATACTAGTCTCCCTTTATTTATTTATCAGCACAAATACAACACAAATGTAACAAAGGCAACAGTAAAATTATTGGGTTTCTGTTGTGATGGTCTCTTGTGACGAGCCGATAGACAGAGAATGGAAGCAATCTGCTTCCTCCCATATTTGGGCATACCAGGGGTTGTGACACTAAATACATACATATATACATACATACATACATACATACATACATACACACACACACACACACACACACACACACACACGTTGGTCTTGTTGTATTTGGGTCTTTTCCCATGTAAGATTGAGATTGTCTTGGCAATATTTCGGCGAGGTTTCCCTCGCCATCTTCAGGCTCGTGTTTTCAGCTTTGGCATGACATATTTTCATATATAATGAAATTCTGAATCTTTACATAAAATATATAACATTTTATTCTTTAAAATTTATAAAGAGCAAATCAAAAGTCAATTAGTAGAGGTGTCCTATGTTTTTGTTCAGAGGTTCTATTCAAAAGTGAAGGAGAAAGCTTTGTAAATTCAAATCAAATAATTAGATTGAATTGGATACCTGCAAATCATTCCGAAATATATATAAATCTTTTCCATTGTAATTAAAATATTAAATATTTAAAATACCCATATGAGATTCAATTATTTGGTTTCAATGTTTAAACAGAATTTGACCATCCTTCCAAATTGAATCCAAAATTAAAGTAACATTTCCCTAATTACCTCAAATTTACCAATTTATAATTTATAATTTGTGATTAATATAAGCTACTCTGATCATTTTAAGGACAGAAAAGCAAGATGTGAATCAAATCAAATTCAGGATTCTAATTTTCTTGCAATCAAATCATTGCAGAGAATGTGGGAGAGAAAGTAGAAATAGATCCTGAACTTTCATCTTCCCATGATAATCTTCACTATGAATGCCATGCTCTTCTCTACCCTTCTTTCTCTTCATCTCACCATCTAGCAATCCCGAAAACTGCCACTAAGAGAAGATTGTTGTTACATGTTCTTTTTTGTGGTCAGCTTCATACCACAAAATAAATGTGACATTATATCTAGCTTTGCAACCTTTGGGGAAACAAGTCTTGTAGCATGCCTTGCCTATTGCTCACATCTCCCTCATCTTGTTGTGGCACTAATACACCCAATAAATGGTAACTCACTGGAGATGTGGAAAGAGATATATAGATAAGGGCAATTTTAAATGAGCTTTGACTAAATTGGTTTTCAGCTGGGTCTCTTGGTGAGCTTATTTGGTGACAATGGCAGGAAGCAATAGGTTCAATAGAAACCCATAGGTTCAATAGAAACAGCCATAGGTTCAAAAGAAACAGTAGCAAGTTAGCAATAGCAATAGCAGTTAGACTTATATACCGCTTCATAGGGCTTTCATGCCCTCTCTAAGCGGTTTACAGAGTCAGCATATTGCCCCCAACAACAATCCGGGTCCTCATTTTACCCACCTCGGAAGGATGGAAGGCTGAGTCAACCCTGAGCATGTGAGATTTGAACAGCTGAACTGCAGAACTGCAGTCAGCTGAAGTAGCCTGCAGTGCTGCATTTAACCACTGCGCCACCTCGGCTCCAGTTCTTTTCTGGATGATGACTTCAGAGAATCAAATTAAATTGGATTCAATGTTCAATTTAATTTGATAAGCACGCATAGATCATGCTCCCAAATATCTGAATCAATGCAAAAGGAGATGATTTAATTTGATGCACTGAACTGTGCTGGTGATTTACTTTAGAGGTTCAGTTTGAAAGGATGATCACTGAATGAAACATGATGCATTTCTGCTGGCAACAATCTCTGTTGGGTCTTGCCAAAATAAGGTACATGCTGTACAAATAAGATGATAAATAACAAGAGTTCATCTAATTTCCCTCCACCAATTTTCAATATTCCAAATAAGGAGTATCTGCTCTTTCAAAAAAAAAAAAAGTTACTGTATATGGAGTGTGAGCTTCCTGCATTTATTTCATTTTTGAGACATCCAAGACATCTGGTCTTTCTTTGTACAATATTTTCTCCAACATCCAATTTTCCTGGTCTCACCTGCTTCAATTAATTTCTGAGTGAAATTCTGAATGAATCCTTTGCAGTGTTTTCCCCACTCCATGCACACATTTAGAGAACTAGGCAGATAGAGGGACTTCAGCGTGATGAATAAAAAGTCAAACAATTCTAGAAACAAATGCAAAACAGGAGCATAATAGATATTTGGAAAGCAATCAATTTGAAAATAGAGTAGAATGTATCTAATAGAATTTTATTTATTAAATTTTTATCACACACCTTTTTGGGAAGAGAGTGGGGGAGAAGAGTGTCAACTCAAAGCAATGAACAAGGAAATTTCCTGACAATTAGAACAATTAACCAGTGGAACAACTTGCCTCCTGAAGTTGTGACTTGTCCAACACTGGATGCTTTTAAAAACAAACTGGACAATCATTTGTCTGAAATGGTATAGTCAGTGATGGGTTGCTAACTGGTTTACTTCCAGTTTGCTCATCCTCGTGCATGCTCGTGCATGTGCAGAAGCATCCGGGCGGGTGTTTAGAGCCTCCCGCCACCGCTACTACCAGTTTGGCTGAACCAGGCTGAACCAGCAGCAATGATTCCTGCCTGAACAGGACGCTGGACTAGAAGACCTCCAAGGTCCCTTCCAACTTTGCTATTCTATTCTATTCTATTCTATTCTATTCTATTCTACCCAGCCTACCTTATCCTACCCTACCCTACTCACCTCTGTCCTCTATTTTGCCCACAACAACAATCCAATTAGATGGGTTGGGCTGAGAGACAGTGGGTGGCTCAAAGTCAACCAGTTTAAGGGAAGATCTATATCAATATTAGAATATATTTTGGGTGAAAATGTTCTGTTATCAGTAACGTCTTTTAACTTCCATCCAAGCTTTTTTCCAAGCCCTCATAAATGGATGCAGTGAGAGGTAACAAGTAAAACAAGGCCACCTATCAGCTCCAGGCCATTCGGTTTCCCAGGATGCTTGAATGAATTGGGTTGCATATTTTATCAAATGCAATCACTCATGCAAACAAATGAACACCTATGGTAGGAAAATACAGACAAGGCTCTTTATTTCTGCTCTGTTCCATATCCTTCAATGCAGAGGACCATTTTACACTAAGATAAACCAACTTCAGATTCAGCTGGTCAAATTGTTGTGCAAATGGATAAATAGTGCCTTCATTTTGGCTCATATCTAGCACTGAAGGAACTGAGTTCTCCCATTAACTTTAATAGCAGCTTGGCTCTGTAAAAATCTGACCAAAGCTGAATATTCAGGTATAGCCAGAAAGGCAGTAGCCTTCATGAAGAAATGAGCTGAAGCCAGAGCATCTGTTTTTTCTCTCTGACTTTGCGGTGTTTTCCAATTAATTCTGTCAGTGTTGTCATTACTATTCCATTAGTCTCTTTTCCTCTGTTTCCTGTCTATATCATACACAAGCATGCAAGGTGAGAAAATTACACAAAAGAATCAAAGCAGCTGCAAAATTCTCAGGCTTAAGAGAAGCTAGATTTTAATGAAAAAGGAAGAAGAACTTTTGTTGTTGTTAAAATACTTCAATCCATGGCATGAATACTTGATTTGGATTAAATGGAGAGCACATTTCACAAAATGATCCATTGTGTTTGCTCAATTTTAGAGGAAAATTCAAAACAAGGAATCATTTAGAAACTGCATGAAGATTATTTGTGGTACACATTTACTAAATTATATATATTTTTCCAACAGGTCTATCTGATAACATAACATAAAGTTAGATTTTCACTGACATTCCTAACTATTTGAAATTGATATGCCAACATAGCTATTAATAGGACCTTAGATATGTGACAGTCATTCTGAGATTTCCACTCAGTAGATCACTTCAATCTTCATGTCCTTGATTATTACTATAAAGAGAAACATCCAGTAGTGTGACTTACTGGTTTTTAAATGATTTTCAAAGTTATAAGAAACATATTGTTACTCAAAATAAGAAAAGCCAATATATTGTAAAAGTTATATAATCAAAAAAAGGCAAAAAAAAAATCTTATTTTGTGTGAGTATAATGTATTTTTGTGTATTGGTTGTGTACTTATTTCTGCATAAAGTTTTATCCAGCATATGCAACTTCCTACTAATTTGTATCACAAACTCCAGAAAAATGTAATTTCTGAAGAATACCTCCATTTGGATGTAAATATTGCTTTGAAAGGTTTTTAAAGTTGGTTTTCATTTGTTCATCATCTCTTCATTAGTTTAAAGAGCGTCATTGTAACTAAGAGAGACAATGATTGGCCAAAAGTTACCCAGGAGTTTCTGTGATGATGGGTTTGAATTTGAATTTCCTAGCCCAACACTTAAGTTACTATAATATACAGCAGAAAGAAACTGAATGTGACAGTTCACATAGGTTCACATAGAAAGCTATGCAAAAAAAATAAAATAAAAATCCAGCATATTTCAAAATATATTTAATTCTTCATCAGGAGTGAATTCATTTAAAATAGTTTCTGAATTATACATAAGAGAACAGTTCAAAGTTGTCTTTTCAAATTCAAATTTTCTCCCAATGATGAGCTGAACCAAATTCAACAGCTGCAAGAATTTTTAAACATCCATTTCAACAATTTATTTATTTTGTGTTATTTGTTGAAACAAAGAGCACTGTGTGCTTGTTTTCTGTTTGCAAGCAACTCTAAGAAAATATCCCAAGGGCCCAAAACCAAGCATAAAATCCTCAGGGCCACTCATTTTTGTAGAAGACAGCCCCTCCCATCAAATAGAATATATTCTATTGATAACTGTCTCAAAAATTCAGATAAACAGTAAGGCTCACCATAATTAATGATGCAAAATTGATTATAAAGTGAAGTAAAACATGGTATTAATAATGTTGCTTGCCCTTGATAGCAAGCTTTTCATTCATAGGTTTTCAGCATCAGGGACCAAATGGAGATTGGAAACTTGCCATAAGAGACAGAATGGTTTAATCCTTTTAACACCTGAAAATTATTTTTTCTACTATTGAACATTTAATGAAATCATTGGGATTTCTGGTAGCATACAAATTTAAAATTATAATAATAGAATAAAGAGGGGGGGGGAAACAATGGCGATGAATCATGTCCCTCGTGCACTCAGCAACTCTACTTATCAATTAGCATAGGTGGACATGGAATGCTACCAGTATACTGGATAGTTGAAGAAGAAAAAGGAGCATTGGAAGAATATCTGAAGGATAGTGAAGAAAATGCCTTCATTCAAGAATACCATGGAGTCTAAATGAATACCCAAGAGACAAAATGATCCTTGTTAAAAGACTGACACTCTTCCAATTTTCAGATAGCTATTCTGAGCAAGTCTGCAAAATATTATTAGAAAATAGCCCCACCTGAAGGTCTTATTGTAATATGTTTCACATATTCAGCAGCAATAGCAGATCAAACATGTCTTTTAGCTATTTAAATTCCAACCAGCTTTAGAATTGATTATGAAGATATTAAAGTGATGGATACATTCTGCTTTTTAGGATCAGCGTTCAATAGTAAAGGAACAAGTAGTCGAGAAATACACTACTGACTATTATTTGGTAAATAAACCATGAAGACCTTGGAAAAGAAATCCATATGTCTATACCTAAAAAAATGAGAATCCTGAAAATCATGGTCTTCTCTGTAAGACTCTAGGGAAGCAAAAGTTAGAATTTAAAGAAGCAGGATTGAAATCAATGCATCATTGAATAAATCAATAATCAAAGTTTTCCCTTGATGCATAATGACCAGGCTGAAGTCATTCTACTTTGGACACTTACGCAAAGACCGAATTGTCTGATAAAGATTCTAATGCTGGGAAGGGTGAAAGGAAAGAGAAGAAAACTATGTTCAGGAAAACGTTGAATGGACTCAGTTAGTGGCAATTAGTGCACTTGATGAGTTATCTCATTTAAGGAGGGACTACAACCTACAACTAAGGAGAAATTTCCTAACAGTTAGAACAATTAATTAGTGGAACGACTTGCCATCAAAAGTTGTGGGTTCTCCAGCACTGGAAATTTTAAAGAAATTGGACAGCCATTTGTCTGAAATGGTATAGGGTTTCCTGCTTGATTAGGGGGCTGGACTAGAAGAGGAGTAGAAGATCTCCAAGGTTCTTCCCAATATTGTTATTCTGCGCTGTTGGGATACTTGAAAGAATAGGTTAAGCACAGATCATCATAAAGAAAATCTATGTGGGTATTTGAAGTAAACAAATAATTTGATGGCACATAACCAACCAACCAACCAATAAAATTCACTAAAATACAAACCATAGGAATCTACAAAGAATGAAGCATGATGAAAAACATGGAGCTTAAATACCCGTGTTAGATGCCAGGAAGCAAAAATGCTAAGGTTTCTAGCATGATACTCCCTATGTTACATGATAAATTTGTAGCAATCTGTACTTGCAGAGTTTACACCTGAAACTGAAACACAAACTCAAATAAACCCTCTCAGTCTTCCAATAACATGTATAATAATCAGTTTGAGCTACTAGGGCTGCATTTTAGTCTTTTTAAAAAATTGATTCTCCGGCAGAAATATTTTTTTTCCCTTTTTTACTGCAGGTATCAGTTCTGCTGGCCATTGTGAGTTGATAATTACCTAAATGTGCATAATAAGAAACTAATGTAATTTCAAATATAAATCAAATACTTTTTACATGAATATTTTAAAAGATCATCTGCAGGAAAACAAGTGCTCTTTCTGCAAAATTAATTTGAAAAAGAATTTGAATTTTGCGGAGTGAAACTTAGCAGTTGTAGCCATTGATGAAAGAAGTACCAAATAGTAACACAAGCAAAATACCAAAGTAAGTGTTTTGTCTCTGTGCCTAGCAGTGTCCTTCATTGGATTATTGTTTTCAAAGAATAATGTATGGGTGATATATTCTGTAGAACTGCACAATATCTATCAATTTTTGAGTATTTTCAAAAAAGGAACGTGTTAGTACACATATAGCTTAAAGTCTAAAACAATAATTAAAAATGAACGTTGGGCATAGCTGTTCAACATACGCACTTCTGTCTATTAAAAACCCACTTGTTTCTTTTACAAGCAGAAATTAAAGGAAATATAAAATTAATTGCAGTTGTATTCTGGGAGTGATATTTGTTTCTATATTACAGAAATGCACTAAATATTCTGATTTTTATTTAGATTTCCTCTTCCCTTGGTAATGAGCTTTTGGTAATGAGCTTTAGAGGAAAACTGCTTGCCAAACTTGCATGCTATTTTGATGTGCCTATTGACTTCCTGGCTGAGCTTCTTTTTTCCCCCACAACAAGTCAACAAAGACCCCATTTTTGAGAGACATAGGCAGTCTAGAAATAAGAAATATAAACAAACTGGATTGTTCAAAATGACAATCAGATCATTGGTATTTCTTATACAATGTATCTATCTATCTATCTATCTATCTATCTATCTATCTATCTATCTATCTATCTATCTATCTATCTATCATCTATCTATTTATCATCTATCTATCTATCTATCTATCTATCTATCTATCTATCTATCTATCTATCTATCTATCTATCTACCATCTATCTATCATATAAAAAATACTAATGATCTGATTGTCAATTTTATTTTTATAACACCCTTGGGGGGAAAAAACCCATGACCACTGCCTCTTCCAAAATATCTTATGTACATGGTTAATGTATTGAACAAAGTTAAATTGAATTTAATGCAATTTTCTTTTAGGGATATACATAGAAGCAGCTTAGAAAAGTGAATTTTAGACTAAGGCATGGGAACATCTAACACTGCAATAATCATTTGTTTGATATTGTCAAGAACTAAAGATGATATCTTTTATACTGAAAGGATATACTTCACTAGTCCACCACACAACTTCACAATGTTTCTATCACTACATGAAAGATTAGAAGCTTTCATGGGATAAACCGCATTAGAAACTGCCCAGTTGTCAATAGGCCTAGGCAAAGCAAGAGAGATAGGCAAGAGCAATTCAAACTGACAAGTTTATACAGAAAATTATATTAGAGAAGTACCTACTTTCTTCCAAAATGGGACTCAGCATTTTTGAACCTGTCGACTGAGAGACAGATTTACAATGAACATTGCAATAGAGTAAATGGCTGGAGGCAGATTGACCATTAAATTGCAGGTGTGCTAAACTAGAAAGTGCAAGGAAATAGGGCACAAAGAAATATAAAATGGTTACAGATTTTTTTTGTTAAAAGTTTAGAGAAAAGTAAGCATATGAATTTAGCTTATGTTAGCAACCCTGGGTAATACTGTTGTTTGATTTATGCAACAAATATTCACAAAACATATGCAGAGATTGGATTTCAAATTGTACGGTACGTCTCTCCCCCAAATACTCTTATGAAAAGTCTACAGACTTTGGTAAGCCATAGCTTTTATTGTAAAACGAATTATTCATTTAATCCGATGTTATTGTTTGATAGTTATATTTCTTTTTAATGTTTTAATAAATATTGTATTGCATGCAGTATGCTTCCCTGTTCATTCTTTTTATTACTGAAGTCAATATACTCTGTGATAAATAAGAATGTAAAACTTCTATCTGATGTCTAATACAACGCAGTTTAAAATTCAGACTGAACAAAAGTGTTTGTGCCTAGGAGCAGTTAAACTCTGTTGAGAACAATGAAAGCAATGGTGAAAAAGGCCCATGACAAGATTGCTTGAAAACTGTCTAAGAACAATTTCACACCGCAGCCCTAAGTTGTTCTTGCCCAGCGGTGAATTGCTACTTGTTCGGGCCGGTTCGCCTAAACTGGTAGTAAAAAATGCTACCAATTCGGGTGAACCGGTAGTCAGCTGAGTGACAATCAGCTGTACCACGTGATTTATATTTGCTAGAAATCATGTGGCACAGCTGATTGTCGCACAACTGATCATCAGAACTTTAAAAAAAAATTAAGCATTTTTTTTTACTACTGGTTTGGGTGAACTGGTAGTAAAAAAATGCTTTACATTTTTTTATAAAGTTCTGGAAATTAAATAAGCTACCAACAGACAAAGAGATAATAAAAAGATATTGGATTGTGCAGAGATGAATAGGTTGACAATGAAAATAAAGGATAAAGAGGAATCTGAGTGTTTCAAGACATGGGGAAGATTTTATGATTGGCTAGAGAAAGCAAGCTTGAAAAGAAAGTAGGGAGAAGATAAAGAACCCAGATGATGCAATTTAAATGGAAAAGGGGGAAGAAGGGGAAAACAGAAAAGAAAATATTAAATATATAAGTACATATTCAAGAGTGAGATATAAAGGGGGGAACATAACTAGAGTATATTAGCAAAGATAGGAGAATAAGAAATGATACTAAATTGTTCTGTCCCCCCTTCTCCGCTCGTTAACAGATGACAGGCAAACAAACTTAAAAGGAACTCTCTTTATCAGTTCTTGGCTCATACTGGCTGCGAGCCCAAAAATAAACAGAAATAAAGTCTCTTTCAAGAAGATAACAGATTACAAAACAAAAACTCTTACAAAGCAATGCACTTTTCCAAGTGACTCCTTGAATCAGGGTTACAGAAAGCAAATCACTTCTCCAAGTGCTCTCAAATAAACCATGACCGATGATCAATGAATGTTGAACGAAAGAAGGAACGTTGACTTCTGCAACCAGGGCGTGGCACCATCTGTCCTTTTATCCCCAGAAGATGCCCCTAATGAGCCCCAGCTGCATTGTTAATCTTGCATCCTGAAAAGACTCACAGAAGACTGCTGCTGAGTCACAACACTAAATTATATCTGGTTTACGGAAATACCATCCCAAGGAAACATAAACTGAGTTTTGAAATAGTCACCAACAACAATAGAAAAAGAAAGGGAGAGAGGAGGAGAGAATGAAAGGAAGACAGCAGAAATAAGAAAGAGGTAAGGAGAGGAGGATGGAAGGGAGAGAAAAAGAAGAGACAGGGTAGGAAGGGGAAGAGGAAGAGTAGGAGTAGAAAAAAGGTAAGAGAAGAAGGAAGGGGAAGGAGAGGAGGAAGGAAGAAAGTAGAGAAGGGAGGGAGGGAGAAAAGAAAGGGGAAATAAGGTGGTGTTACAACAGGAGGCAGGGATGGTAAATAAAGCAACCCAATCTATATATTATAACCTATTAAATGAAATAATAAATGTATAAGAATGAGAAATGTAAAGAAGAATAACAATTATGTGAATGTATACTTAAAATGGTATGTAAGAGAATAAAATATAAAAAATTATTTCAATTTTTTTTTTAAAAAAGGTTCCAATGATCCGATGAACACAGCTGACACAAAGCTGATAATTGCAACTTAAAAAAAAAACTTTTTAAAGCATTTTTTTTACTACCGGTTCACCCAAACTGGTAGTAAAAAATGCTAAAAATAGTTTTTAAAAAGTTCTGACAATCAGCTGTGCGACAATCAGCTTTGCTGCACGATTTATATTCGCTAGAAAGAAGGAAATCCTGCTTTCTAGCACTCTAAATTGTGAGGCGCAGCTGTTTTCCCCCCTCACTGATTTACTTACCTTTGCAGACTTAGAAAAGGCTTCTTAGCGCCTGCGGTGTGCATGCGCGTGAAGCAAACTGGTAGGAGACTTCAGAGCATTTCACCCCAGTTCTTGCCTTAAGGGGTCCTTGGCGCTCTTTGAACTTGCCTGTTTTCTTGCAAACATTTTATTACCCATTTGTTCCATTTTTGGGCCAGGTGGATAGTTTCTTTTGCATAGTCTATAGATGTGGTTGATGTCTATGTATCTATTTGTCAGAGTGCCAAGCTTCTAGAAATTCACTCTCATTTTGGACTTGGCTTGGTCTAGGATGGTCACATTTTCCCAATTGAAACTGTGGTTAAATCTGTCTATATGTTGTGAAATTAAAGATGATGAAAATTCTTTAATTTTTTTTCTTGTTAAGAAACAAGAAAGCCCAGTTGCCTCTTGAAAAAAACATCTTTGGTTAAGAACAATTAATCTGAATTAGAAAGTTTTAGCAGTGGTTAGTAAGGTATTGAGACTGGACTGCACTAGACTTAAATGCACCATATTGGACAATCCTGCTATTCCTGTGCCTCCCCCACTTGCCAGGCATCCGTACTGTATAAGGGGTGTGTTGTCTCTACCCATATGGTAAATCACTTCTTTCCTCTTTTTACTTCTCCTCTCTACAAAGTCACTGGGACAAACTAGGGAGACCGTCTGAAAAATAGATCACTCCTTTGAAAAGGAGAGAGCAGCTGCTAGAAGTCAAAATGTGTCCCCATTCTCAAAGTGAAAATTGGGATCTTGCCATTTGGCCATATTTCTTCTATCATCTATCCTGATATTTCCCTCCTTTCCTTTCCCCTCCTCCCTCTATGTCCTTGAAAGGATCCATTTTAATTTGAATAGAGATTTATGAACAAAGAAGAGCAGAGCTTACACCCTGGAATGTAAGAAACTTCCTTCCTTCCTTCCTTCCTTCCTTCCTTTCATTTCTCCCCTCCTCTTCTTTCCTCCTCCTCTCTCCTCCTCCTTTCCTCCTCATCTCCTACCGCTACTACTACATCTTCTTCCCTCTTTTCTTAAATTTGATTTCAACCCTTCAAGAAATAATGATAGTAGGAACAATTAATTATTTAGTAAAATGTGTGCTGAGAAAAAGTAAGGCATCACTTCAATAATGAATTTAGTAAAAAAGAAGAATTTCACCAGTTCAAGTAAGAATAAATTGGACTTTCAGTGGCCTAGGTCCTAAATGACTCTATACAGGAAGGGGCATGCTTGAACCTAGTTTTATCATGAAGCAGTGCAACACAGAATGAAGTGGCATCTGTAGATGGTTGGAAAATGTGTACAAGATGAACTTACCTGTTCTTGCCCTCCAAAAATGGGCAAGCTGGCAGTGTGTGAATATGCTTATAGTCAATACTACTACAGTGAAGAGGAAGAGCCTGTTGGGGGTGCGGGTAGTTGGAAAAATACTTGATCTCTGGTACATGGCCTATGTTCACCTTAGCAAATATCTACATATTCTTAAATTTGTGCTTCTCTGCCATCTTGCCCTTAAACTTTGGAGTCACACAATCACATATCTGGAAGGCACCAGCTTGGGGAGATCTGCTGTATCCTTTTTTCACAATGAATCTCTTTGAAAAACACTGTATTTTTGCCAGTTAACATTGATTAGGTGATATTGGATATTCAGATATTTAGTAATGTGAATTTGGTTTCTTAGTGCTTCTAATAGTTCAGTCTTGTGGGGGTGTTTTTGGAGAGAATAATATTGCAACAAAGAGTAAATGGTTGCCCTTCTACAAAGCAGATGTTTTATTTCTATTCTGCCTAAAATGAGTACTTTAGGGCATGACAACAAAGGGCACAATTTAAAAACAATGGATTACAAGTAAAACCCTCAAGTGAATAAAGAACTCATAGTTATGTAATTCTACTGACACATAATGCAATAGTTATAATCATGTTGACTAATCCTTTTTCATAAAAGATTCATAGCTTGCATGAACCCAACTCTATATTTTACTTACTTTTAAACCTTTCAAGTCATTATTGGATCTTCCAACCTTATTCCCAGTTGACTGTGAAATTGTTTTCACTGGCCTAGGATGGCTTTCATGATGTAAGTAAAGGTTATCAATTGAAATATGTTTTACACACTTGAATGCTTTGTGGATTTAAAAGTTTTACATTAAAGTTAAGGACAAAGCTTAGCCAAAACTAAGTGCTTTCTTTTTTTCCCTTTCTTTATTTTAAAACACCAATCTTAAAACACTTTTTACACATCTAAGCTTAGAAATGTTATCAAATTACCAGAAGATAAGAATCCAATTCAAACATTACTCATCATGGAATATGTACCAACTTTGTATTCTGGTGTAGCTCTTCTCCTCACTGATGTTATGGTAATAGCAGTAGAAATAGCATTTAGATTTATGTACTGCTTCATAGTGCTTTGTAGCCCTTTCTAAGCAGTTTATAGAGTCAGCATATTGCTCCCAACAATCTGGGTCCTCATTTTACAAATATACATGTTCCAGGTAATGCTGCAGGATCTAATCTGGGTCAGTCACTAGGACCAGAAGTTTGTCTTCTGACTTTGGGCTGGTGCTGCAGCCCATTTTCAGGGAACTTCTCTCTCTTCTTCTCTTTACTGGCTAGAGAGTAGTTCCCTGAGGATAGACTCTAGCACCAGCCCAAAGGTCGGAAGACAAAGCTCTGTGTCAGGTTTACAAATAACATCCAAAATTAAATCAGAGTCCAAGGCAAAGTATTCCTCAAAGTTCCAATTTATTAAGAGAGTCATGTTGACACATCTGGGAAAACCCAAATGTGACCTTCCTGGGTTTTCCCTACCTAGTTGAAAGTTCATGATCTTGCCCCCACACCCACAAGTCCATCCCATGGTCCAATCTTCCACTGCCATGCTGGCAGTTCCACCCATCCAGTTCCAGTCAGGTTCAGAGGTGCAGACACAAAGGATAACCTTGGCTTTCTAGAAAAGAATTTTGTTATAGCTACATAGCATCTAACCCTCCCATTTCCCCACAATAGAAAATGCATAGTAGAATAGAATATTAGTGTAGCAGGCCAAAGATCCCAAAAGGAACTGTCTGCAGGCCTGACACTCTGGTCCCAGTGACTGACTCAAATTAGATTCTGCATCATCATTCATTATGTAAATATTCAGAATTGATGGGTTTTTTTTTGGCACAACTATCTTATAAGTACTTTATTCAACACATCTTTCTCTATTGTAATGAAATACAATTGGCTCCCATCTACTTTTTTATATAACCTTTTCAAATGGACACTGAATTTATACATATATTTATACATACATACATACATACATGCATACATACATACATACATACATACATACATACATACTGATTTGTGTGTAACTTTCAAAAATAACAGCTGCCTCATGTGAACTTTTCCAGAAAAAATGATCTCTTTGTTGCTGCCATCTGTGGATGTTCACAGGGGAATCCAAGTAAGGGAAAGCGACATCATGCATATCATGTCCCATGAGCCTTGGTGGCACAGTAGATAGACTATATATTGCAGGCTAACTCTGCCCACAGTCTGGAATTTGATCATGATGGGCCTCAAGGTTGACTTAGCCTTCTGTCCTTCCAAGCTTGGAAAAATGAGGACCCAGATTGTTGGGGCAATATGCTAATATTGTAAACCACCCAGAGTGCTGTAAAAGACTATGAAGTGGTATAAAAGTTCTATTGGTATCACTATCATGATAGCATCACTCAAATGCATCATTTGTATCATTTGTGTAATCATGTACATTAATACATTTTGGGACCATAGTGGTTTCCACTAGGCATCTCAGATTCTTTTTTGGTGGGCAGATTATGTTATTTAAAATGAAATCTGAAGTGGATTTTCATAAATTCCTACCAGTGCATCTACATCTTATTTTCAGTTGATTTTATCCTTACAAAAAATGTTCACAGCCCTATGACTGACTAGTACAGTGGAATGAAGATCACCAAATTCAACACCCTAAAGACTGCACAAAGCTGATTTAATCACTATACCTACTCTTAGTTATAACATTATCATGTTATATTCACTTTCCTCTCACTGGAGATACTGCATTTCTATGAATTTAATTTACACCTCATAATCTTCAAACATATTTGGATGAGTATAACGTATATTTGCATTTCACCCCAATTAAGTTCCATAAGGTCAGTTACTTGTCTAATTTTCTTTTAAATTTGTTTCAATGGAACTTTCATCTGGAGCCCCTGATTAATTACTCAATTTATGAACACAGATTGCTACAGATTTTTTTCCATATGTTGAAACAACACCATTAGTCGATAATGAATACAGTGAAAAGAGTCTTCTTATTCCGCTGTAGAGAATCGCAAAGGCATTTCTCAACCCAAGGTCACTCGATGCATGAGTGACACTGGTACAAATTTTATATGAAACATCTGAAGGTTGGTTTCAACGTTCATTGCAGGCTATCTGTTGGCAGCGAATACCACAACCTGATTACAGACTTTTCTGCAAAAACAGATTGGCATTTATGTTGGTTACTTTCCAGTTCTCTGGAAGACAACCTTCTGGGTATGCAAAATCTGTTTTTTGGAAAATAAATCAGCAATGTCACATTTGTGTTGCCTTTAGGGCATAAGAATAGATAACATCGAATTTGCTTCCAGTTTATCAGTACATTCTAGAACTTTGTTACCTGTAACATCAATTTCTTGTTCTAGTTTCTCAGAATATCGTACTTTTCAGAGTATAAAACACACTTTTTGTCCCCCTAAAAGAGGATGGAAATGTTGGTGCATATTATACACCAAATACAGAGAAACCCGGCCCTGTGTGTCCCGTTTTTGGCAAAAACAGGGTTCTTTTTTTGCAAAAATGGGGCACGCAGGGGGTTTGGTAGGCCTGTAGAGTGATCCTAGAGGCTGGGGAGGGCAAAAACATGATGCGTGCAGGGGGGATTTGGATCAAAAAAATGGACCCATTTTTAATAAAAACGGGCATTTTTGCTCTCTCCAGAGCTTAGGAGCACTCTGTGTACCCCATTTTTGCAAAAATGGGTAAAATGGGCCTGTTTTTGGCCTCGCAAACCCCTCCAGGAGTGTCATTTTTGCTCTTCCCAGGCCCAGGAGCACTCTGCAGGCCTCCCTAACCCTTTGTGCATCCCATTTATGTGAAAAATGGAACACCTCTTAGCAATAGCAATAGCAGTTAGACTTATATACCACTTCATAGGGCTTTCAGCCCTCTCTAAGCGGTTTACAGAGTCAGCATATCGCCCCCACAGTCTGGGTCCTCATTTCACCTACCTCGGAAGGATGGAAGGCTGAGTTAACCTTGAGCTGGTGAGATTAGAACCACTGAACTGCAGATAACAGTCAGCTGTAGTGGCCTTCAGTACTGCACCCTAACCACTGCACCACCTCGGCTCCCACTCTGCGTCTTACACTCTGGTGCGTCTTATAGTCTGAAAAATATGGTATATTTATGAAGAACAGAGTTAGTTTTTGAACCTGGGACATCTAGATTTACAATTATGCCCAACCATAAATCCTGGCTTCAAGCAAGCTATATTTTCACTTCAGGAGCCCATCATAAATAGGAAATAATATGACCTTTCTCTCCAGAGTACAGTGTACAATATTTTGCTGTTGTATATTAAAAAATATTATAAATTAATAATAAAACATGTCAAAAAACACAGATTGTATTTTTGCCTCTATATTCAAGCCAACCTTAAACAAGTTTGAATTTATAACTGTGCTACCCTCCTTACTGATTGCTCCATTAGTTCTCCTCCCACCCTTAGATGAACTTGATTCTGTTCAAAATATTAATGATGCTTTTCTTTTCTATCAATAAAAGAGTTATAACTAAGTCTAAAATGAAGATGCAGCCAGCATTTTAAACAAGGGCAAAGGGCTTGAGCAACATGCATGCTTATGATGTACAGTATTTAATTTCTTAATAATTTTTGTCAGTTGATTAAAATATAGTATTTAGGATATAGCATCATATGTTGATATATAGTTTTTAAAACACAGTCATTTAGAGAAGGACTGCTCAAAGTCTTTTGGAGGTATATAGAGCACAAGTAAAAGGACTAATCTTCTCCATAATAACCATCACTTTGTGAAATGCTTCCTTACCAGATGTCACATCTAGCCCTCACCTTACTGCAATTCTAGTAACATTACATTGGCATTATTTATATTCTGGCTGATAGTGTAGGTATCACTGTTGGGTTTCAAATTTGCATTTGCATATTGATGTTGAGTTACATTTAGATAGAATAGAATAACAGAGTTGGAAAGGACCTTGGAGGTCTTCTAGTCCAACCCCCTGCTTAGGCAGGGAATCCTTCACCACTTCAGAGAAATGGTTATCCAACATCTTCTTAAAAACCTCCAGTGTTGGAGCATTCACAACTTCTGGAGGCAAGTTGTTCCACTGATTAATTGTTCTAATTGTCAGGAAATTTCTCTTCTGTTCCAAGTTGCTTCTCTCTTTGATCAGCTTCCACCCATTGCTTCTTGTTCTACCTTCAGGTGCTTTGGAGAATAGCTTGAGTCCCTCTTCTTTGTGGCAGCCCCTGAGATATTGGAACACTGCTATCATGTCTCCCCTAGTCCTTCTTTTCATTAAACTAGACATATCCTGTTCCTGCAACCGTTCCTCATATGTTTTAGTCTCCAGTCCCCTAATCATCTTTGTTGCTCTTCTTGATCTTGAGTTATGTTTTGTCTTTGCTTTGATATTACTTGCTTCCCAGAGTTATTTGGGCTGTGTGTGTGTGTGTGTGTGTGTTTGTGCACCTTCAAGTCAGTATTGCACGGATAAGTCCCTTAAGTTTTATTTGTAATGTATCAGAAGTGGTTTGCCATTATTTCCATCTTAGGACTGAGAGAAAATGACTAGGCCAAGATCATCTAACTGGCTTTGTGCCCAAAGCAGGGTTAGAATTAGCAGTCTCTCAGTTTCTTGCCTGGTGCCTTCACCACAATACTTGCACACATGCACGCGCACACACACATGCGCGCACACACACACACACATCAACCTGATAAGTTTTAAGTACTGTAAATTAACAAATATAATTCTCCAAGCATATTGTTCTCAGTAGTTATTCATTTATTCTTTTAAAATTTAAATTTAAATTCATTGTCTTAAAATTAAACTCACTTTATCTTAATTTCTGATATCTATGCATAAAGACCCATATTATTTACTTGGCAACAGTATGGATAGAGATTTCCATTGTCTTCTTTCAGATCCCTCCCCTCTTATTTCCCAGTCTCAGCCCTAGATTTTCTGATGGCTCCCATCCAAATTCTAACCAGCAGTGGGCCTGCTTAGCTTTTTCAAAATCAGCTAAGCACATCTATTTGCTGTAACACATTCTTTTCTTTTGAGCCTTTCAGTTCAAGCAAGTATTGAAAGGGGCTAACAGTGATCCAAATGCAGATAATAAAATTAATAGTTAAACTTTATGCTATTAATACTTAATTAATTAGGGATTAACAGTCAGATGGAATGGTATGATGGCTCAGTGGTTAAGATGCTGGGCTTGCTGGCTGGGGTTTAGTGGCAGTCCTTGCCCCAGCTCCTGCTAACTCAGAAGTTTGAAAGCATGCAAATATGAGTCGATAAAAATACCACTCTGGTGGGAAAGTAATAGCACTCTGCAACATCATGCTGGCCACATACTTGCAAAAAAGTCTTCGGAGCCATTGACATTGGCTCAGTGGTTTTGAAATGATGATAGCACCACTCCCTATAGTTTGTAACAACTAGTGGAGTAAAATCTGCAGGGATTCTTTTTTTTTTTTTAAACAGCCAAATAAAAGAGTTTTATCTTGGCTACCATTCAAAAGTTGGAAGGATTTGAACTAAATACAACTTCCTGATGAATGGAGTCGAAAGCCTGGGAGCAATTTTAGGAGATCCCATGTGCCTTTTTAAAGCCTCTACCTTTCCTGTAAATCTGCTTGTTTAGACAGGCTTGTAATGGAAACAAGAGTTTTTTTTATATAGTCATGCCTTTAACCAGCTGGCCATGGCAAGGACTGGGCATTCAATGTGCATCTTTTACGAAGACTTCCTGTGAACCTGGTACATTGGATTGATTAGCAAACTTGCTGCTGTGTTTTGCTTTCAATTGTTTCTAATTTATTTATGTTTATACTTCTTCAGCTCTAACAGAGTCCTGACAGTGTACAGCATAATGTATATAATAAAACGCATTCTAAATCTAGCTAGCATAGAATTGTAAGGACACAGGCATCATCCAACAATAGATTCTAATCATGGGAAGGATGCTTGGAGTTCCTGGATAATGATACATTCTTTTATTAATAGAGCTACAAACAAAAAAAATATTAAAAACCTGCAAAAACTGGGGGTTTGGACTACACAATTTTATTCATGAAAGTGAATATTTTGCAGAAATTTCCAGTGGGTTCATACCACATTATTATTAATTATGATGGTAAAGAAGAGAAATGTCAAAATCCTAAATCAACTTTTAAAATATCTTTGTTTATACATTCAAGTAATATAAATGATACTAGATTTAGCACATGACATCACCAATTATTTGAGGTTCTCATATACTAAGGTAAAGAAATTATGAGCCCAGTTAAGGGACAGTTTATATTACTTTCATAAGAAGTTCTAAGATAAATATTATACCTCACTAGAAAATAGAGATAACATCTAATCTCCTGTATTGGCATAGGAAACGCATGAAATTTATTATTCCTGATATAAATAATTTTTTTTCTTCAGACCAAGACAATTTAGTTAATAATGCATATGAAAAAATATATTTTTTTTTCCTGAATTGGGATAGGCTAAATGTTTCTACATGATTTTAAATTATGTCTTTCAGGTTTCTTTTTTTATGATGATCTTTGGAGAGCCAGAGATGGAGGACATCCCTCAATCCTGGTTCTCCTTGACCTCTCAGCGGCTTTCGATACCATCGACCATGGTATCCTTCTGCGACGACTGCGGGAGGTGGGAGTGGGAGGCACCGTGCTGCGGTGGTTCTCCTCCTACCTCTCGGACAGGTCGCAGTCGGTGTTAGTGGGGGGGCAGAGATCGACCCCTAGGCCCCTAACATATGGGGTGCCTCAGGGTTCGGTCTTATCCCCCCTACTATTCAACATCTACATGAAACCGCTGGGAGAGATCATTCGCAGGCACGGGATAAGATACCATCAATATGCGGACGATACCCAGTTGTATCTGTCTGCCCCGTGCCAACTCAATGAAGCGGCGGACGTGATGAACCGAGGCCTTGAGGCCGTTATGGACTGGATGAGGGCTAACAAGCTTGTACTCAACCCGGAAAAGACCGAATGGCTGTTGTGCTTCCCTCCCAACAATTCGACCAGTATTCCATCACTCAGGCTGGGGGGTCAAATCCTACACCCCTCAGAGAGGGTTCGCAACTTGGGAGTCCTCCTGGACCCACAGCTATCCTTTGATCACCACCTGACGGCTGTGACCAGGGGGGCATTTGCCCAGGTTCGCCTGGTGCGCCAGTTGCGACCCTACCTGAATCGGGAGGCTCTCACAACAGTCACTCGGGCCCTTGTGACCTCTAGACTGGAATACTGCAATGTGCTCTACATGGGGCTGCCCTTGAAGAGCATCCGGCGACTTCAGCTAGTCCAGAACGCGGCCGCGCGAGTGATCGTGGGTGCACCTCGGTTCACCCACATAACACCCATCCTCCGCGGGCTGCGCTGGCTACCTGTCGATCTCCGGGTGCGCTTCAAGGTGCTACTAGTCACCCATAAAGCCCTTCATGGTAGTGGATCTGCGTACTTGAGAGACCGCCTTCTGCCAATTACCTCCCTGCGACCAATTAGATCTCATAGATTGGGCCTCCTCCGAATCCCATCTGCCAGCCAGTGCCGGCTGGCAACTACAAGGAGAAGGGCCTTTTCGGTAGTAGCTCCGACCCTTTGGAACGAACTCCCCATGGAGATTCGTACCCTCACCACCGTCCAGGCCTTCCGCATAGCCCTTAAGACCTGGCTAGCCCGTCAGGCCTGGGGACAAAGATAATCGCCCCTCCCGAATGATGAATGAATGTTGCTTATTATTTTACTCTATGTTTGTTTATGTCACTGTCTGTATTACCCTCCCCTGATCCTATGTAAGCCACCCTGAGTCCCCTCAGGGAAAAGGGCGGCCTATAAATGTTAATAAACCCTTAAACCCTTAAACCCTTAATTTATAAATACTAATTTACTATGATTGCTTTTCCTCCTCCTAATAATAATAAATATTAATAACATTCCTCAATGAACCACCAGCCTGATGTGGTTGTGGGATTCATGTGCTGTGAGGAAGATGAAAGCTATGCAAGAGGTTCATCTCTACTGGACAGGTCCTATCAGAAGGTCAGACAAAGAGAGCCTTTCTCATAAACAATATGAGGACATGTAATTTACATAAACCCATACTAGTTTGATCATCACCTTGGTCAATAAGGACCATGCTAGGTGTGGTTCCTGGAGATCTGATGGGGAAAAAAGTGCTGCAGGACTCAAGATTGTTGGCTGACCAATCAGGGCCCGCAGCTTCAGAACTAGTGGAAGAAAATGTATTTATCTATTGCAAATATACACAGATACAAAACAAAGAATTAATGACAGAATAATTCACAGAAGCAGATTTGGAAGAATTGCAAAAGTATGCAAAGAGAATAAAACCTTGCCTGAACTTAACTAAGGCTAGAGGCAAAATAAGGGGAATCAGGAGAAAGCCAGCACAACTATTGGATTGTTTCAATTCTGAAACTAGGTATTTTCTTTTCTTTCCCAGAAGAAACTAAACCATCTAACTAAAGAATAGAAACAAAGAATAACTAAGCATATAAAATAGCACAAAAACAACAGAATAGGGTTGCCTACATTGAAGCTTGTTCTCAAGAAACAGGTAGCACAAGCATTAAAAGATGCCAATACTGTAATATTAAAAATAAGCACAAGCTCACTGTAAGAGACAAACAAATTTATGTACAGCATGTCTGCAATATAACTGAAAGCTTGGGATACAAAATCAACAAACATGGGGAAAAAATCAAAGCAGTGCACTACCAAAATGGAAGATCATATTAGGAAATTCTAATTTCGGATGCAAAAAACCTCAAATAAATGAAAAAAAAAGCTGAGAAGAAGAGTAAACAATACCTGATCAAGGAATATTACTTAGAAACCAGGAAGATTAAGGAAGCACTGGAAATAATAAAATAATAACTGAATCATGTCCTTCATTTTCACCGCAATGTTGACAGACTTTATTTACCAAGAAAAATAGGTGGACATGGAATGTTGCAAGTTTATCACATGGTTGAAGAAGAAAAATTGTTTTGGAAAACTATCTGAAGGATAGTGAAGTAGATGCTCTGAAGCAGGGGTGGGTTTCAGGCGGTTCGCGGCGGTCCCTGCAAACCGGTTGGTCAGCGAACCCGGAAGTACGCTTCCACGCATGCGCAGGACGCATACAGTGCCTGCATGATCCTCCAGGAGCAGCTGGAGCATAGCACAGACGCTAGTACGCATGCGTGCACTGCGCGCGTGCACGAGGACGCCGCCGGCCCCGTTGCAACCGAACCGGTTCGGTTGGAATGGGGCGAGAAACCCACCCCTGCTCTGAAGCTAGTATACCAGGAATGTTTTCTGAGTACTGAAGAGACCAGTGACTTATAAGAAAGACAAAATGAAGGAAAGAAAAGAGACACGGCAAGACAATGTATTGCATGACTAGTCCTTAAAAAAGCATGCAAAGTAGATAATGCCAAGACCTGGAAATGGCTAACAGCAGGAAAGTTTAAAAAAGAGGCAGAGAGGTTAACTCTGACTTCACAAGAGCAAGTCTTAAAAACAAATGCATACAAAGTCAGAATTGAGAAGAGAGCAACAGGCAGCAAATGACATCTCTTCAAAGAAGCTGAAGAAACCTGGTAGCTACTGCAAGAAAATCACACAGGCAGACTACAAAGAACAGCATGACAAAAGAACAACTATGGTGCATTGGAAGATCTGCAACAAATACCTTTTGCCTGCAGGCAAGAACTGGTGGAACCACAAAATAGATAGAGTAATAGAAAATAAAGAAGCTAAATGATCTGGAATTTTAGAATTCAAACAGACAGGCAGAAGTAGCTACATAGCACATCAGATTGAACAATTGTCAGTAAGAAAGACAAAAAAGTTAGTATAGTGAATGTGGCAATACTTGGAGACAGCAGAGAAGAGAAGAGAAAGAATGGGAGAAGATAAAATACAAAGATTTGCAAATAGAGTGAAAGAAAGCAAACGTAGAACCAATAGTAATAGGCACCTTGGGTGCACCACTTGAAGACCATTGGCATTGACAAAATCAGTATTAGTCAGTTGCAAAATGCAGCTTACATTCTGCAAGGATAGCTTTAATAGCATAAATCAATATTTGCCTATCCAGGCCTTAGGAAAGGACTCAATAGGTGAATGAAAATACCAAATGAAACATCTGGCAGACTGTGCAACAAACCACAACAATACAATAGATAAACTCTACATTTTGACTGATTGCTGAGCTTTTGTAACTGTGGGTACAGGTGAAATTTACTATACATACATTTTCCATTCTTTTTTTTTTTTTTTTGCTGTTTTAGGGCCATCAAAAATAACTTATCTGTTGCGTCAGTTAAAAGTTTTCTTTTTTGAAAAGTTATTTCTTTTTCTCCATAGCAGTTGATTTGGAGATATTCAGGATAGGTTTCTTGTTTCTGTTTATATGATGAGGTAGTGAAATCAGATAATAAATTGTAATATTTCTTTTTCCATTCTTAAATGATTTGAATTTCATTATTTTCTCTCTTTGTTTAAAAAGCTCATATGTCACTTTACACAGTGCAATTAAAATGGTATATACTTTTTTTTTAAAAAAAATGAAAGAATATAAATATATGAAGTAGAAAAACAAAGGAGATAAAATATCTGAACAATTGCACTGAAATTCCGATAACCTTCATTGCTTAGGGAAAGATTCTGAAAATTATTGCTACAGTAGCATGTTTTATCGCTTCCTGTCACCTCTAGAAATAATTAAGGTTGAGTAATTGCTGTCTGGCTGTACAACAGATAACTACTTTAATCCAATGAGAAGAATGTGATTTAAAATGAACCCCTCTGTGCCATTGATTTAGGAATAATTACTGTTATATTGTGCATTGGCATTAGAAATTGTCAGACAGCCACTCAAAAGTAATGTGCTGAACTTATTGAAAAATATAAATCTGATGATCTCGAAAACTCAATATCCTTCATACATCTGTCTTTTCAATTACGTGGAGATGCACAATCATAACATTTTCTAGTGACCTGAGCAAGTATGTAACAAGCTCAAATTTCTTTGTGTCATTCTACCTAGGAAATATTCAACTACGTAGAGACTTGGAATCACGAAAAACTCAGGTGGAATTAACCTCATGACCCTCGTTCCCCTTTCTTATATAACTATGGCATGACACATGTTTACATTTGCAGGATATCCCAAAGGTCTTAGTGCAGTTTTAAGCTTTTTATTGTGCCAATCTATATCTAGCTGTGAGGGCTTACTCAGGTGTAGGGTTCATGCCTGTAGGGAGGCTGAATTCAAGGATATATGCTGCTGTGTCTCCTTATCTCCTTCCTCTTTTGCTGTTAACATAGGGTCAAGTCTGTTAGATTAGCAATTAGAGTCTTGGCTCAGCACTTTCATTCTAGGAATACATCTGTAATAACCTCACACCATGAAGGATATGTGTTCTGACCCCCTCCTCCGTCCAGTAACAAAAGCCGAGATAAGCTTAATTAGAAGGTCCTTTAATAACAAGAACAGAATCTTGGTGGCTGAAAGCCAAGCAAACAAACAGAAAAAGACCTTGGCAGCAAGTCCGACAAACCTTGGCAGCAATCCAGCCTGCCAAGTTGGTTACGTTCTCTTTAGTCAACGTGTTGACTTCTGCAAGAGGGGCATGTCACAAGCAGTCTTTTTTATAGTCTGGAGAGGAACCTA